>NC_048566.1:48573711-48917461 GCF_013265735.2 Oncorhynchus mykiss | reverse complement strand
GTCAAGTTAAATGCCTGAAACGTAACATACATTATTATGACTGCTAATTGTGACAGTCAAATTTGTATCATAACTGAGGAGTCCAGTAACAATACCAAGGAATCAACCCCTACAATTCTTTATGGGAAGAATATGCGTATATGACCTGAAGAAACAGGTAAAGACTGATTCACCTGTGACTTGAGGCTGTTGGCCGACCGGAGTCGTAAGAGGAAGAGAAAGAGAAGTCGAGGCGAGAAATATGTAAAGCTGATTTTGATGGGGCAGGCTGTTTCTGTAAGCTTTACATTGGACTGGTTGAAAGCCTGTGCGTCTTAAACCTACCTTGAGAAGATTATTTGGCACTCCCCCCCCCCCCCCCCCTTTCCTTGCTCTTTTGTTGGAGCTCAGTGCCAAGCACATCCCTTCATATTAAGGGAAAGGACTGTTTGATTCCTGGAAAGGCTGAGCAGGTAGGAGGAGCTGGCAGAGAGTTCATCCACAGGACAGAGAGGGATAGGGGGGAGGGAGGAGAGAGAGGGGGAAGAAGGGGAAAAAATAGGGAGAGAGAGAGAGAGAGGGAGAGAGAGGGAGAGAGAGAGCCCATGGGGAAGAGAAGGAAACTAGGAAGGAAAATGATTATGAGGAATAAGGAGAGCAAATGTGTGAGAAAAGACTGACATGACAGCACATGAGCTTGAGGTTAGAATGGGGGAAAACCCGACAATAGTTCAACTTGTTTCCTTGAGCCTGACATTCACATGGTTATAGTTACTTCTGGTATGAGTCAAGAGCTAGAAATAAAATCTATTAACACAACATTGCACAACAGATAGATGGTGTCCTAAATGGAACTATATATTCTACTAGTCAATAGCCTCAGTAAGGGAGTGGCTATTTTGGGACGCAGCCATTGCTTAGAATGCTGTTAGTGAATCATCCAAGTCCTACAGTTGTAGGATCTTAATTTGAGACAGTTTGCTACAGTAGGTAAATAAACCTGCAGCCACAAGAAATGTGAATGTTTATGTGGATTATGATTAATGGACATATTTTGTATATGTTGATACATTTTTCATTAGGGCAAATCAAGTCTGATATTTTGAAGGGGAAATTACAAACTTTAGAAGCCTTTTAAAACCATGAATACAAACATGTGCATTTCCTGCTGTGCAGGAACATTCTCAGCAACAAAAGAGTGGTCAAATTAAGATCTCACATCTGTATGTCAGGCTTTTCCACACCCCTTATTAGTAACATCCAGGTGCTAGGGGTTGTGAAACCACTAAAGAGAAAAGACTGTGGTAATATTATTGACTGTGACTGTAGAAGACCAGTTCTTTGGTCGAAACATGTTGCATCATATGAAGTTAAGTAACATAGACAATCCACCTTTTAATGGCAGTATTCAAAGTAAATGCTGCAGACATCATCTCAATTGGAAAACACCTTCAATGTCAAGCGGGCTACAACATGGACTCAGATTATTTTCCCTTTCGTACTTTAACCATTTGTACATTGTTACAACACTGTATATATACAAAATATGACATTTGTAAAGTCTTTATTCTTTTGGAACTTCTGTGAGTGTAATGTTTACTGTTCATTTTTATTGTTTATTTCACTTTTGTATATTATCTACTTCACTTGCTTTGGCAACATTAGCATATGCTTCCCATGCCAATAAAGCCCCTTGAATTGAATTGAATTGAATCACGGCCATAGTCATTTTATGATCTGCCTTTTAACTATTGTATGAAAGAATGTGTAGTTTAGTCATTATTTGAAGGGGATGTGGTCTCTCACATTTGCCAAGTAGTTTGGTGTTGTTTATCTCTGCAATCTGATCCACATTGAACTAACCATTAGCATTATTTATGACCAGAATGTCTGGATCTATGCTAGCTAATTAGCAAAATATTGTGCTACTTTACACAGACAAAGGTGAAGCAGATTGAATGGTTACAGTTCAGGTAACAAAGGAGAGGGGGGATACAGCACAAGATAGAGCAATCTAAATACTAATCAATGCTAAAGCTGACCAAAGTTAGGCTATGAGTCAACAAAAGATATTGGAAGCGACAGACAGACATTCAGTGGCATCCTGACAGCCGTTATACTCAAGTTAAATCATCAAGCAATTAGCATTGTAAAGCAATCCAAAATGAACATGTTCAATTACCAGGTCATGATAAGGTTATAGGTAGAGTTTGGCCACAGTAAATAAGTAGGCAATATTTCTAGACCGAAAGGGAGTGCAACATAAGGATTGACATGTTATTTAGTATTTACATACTTTAAGAGGGAGCACTAATCAGATAAGGATTTAAACATAAATATACATCCATTGTAGCCTACACTGAATTTAGTTTTTGGGTAAAATATCTACTCAAAACCTAATCAGCTGCAATTCCTCCAACAACAAACCCCTACACACAGGCGTCCGTCTGTCTGTCTCGCTGGCAACTCAATGTCCTGTGGAAGAAGGACATAGCCCCCACTGTGGTTTCCATAGTGGGGTCAACATGGTAAAGAACAGCACACTCTGACACAATACAAGGTTAGGAGGAGGGAACAGGACGAGCCGAGACTCAAGGAACACTGTGCTCTAAGGTCAACCCATAACTGTATGCCTTAAAAGTCAATGATCCACTATACCACTATACCACACACAATCTTCTTCCCATGATTCCTTATAGGTACCAGACACCATGAGGACGGCACGTTTTTGGTTTTTGTCCCAATGATGTCACCTCCTTCAGGTGAAAACCACACTGTTGTTTTGACTGAGCCTCTACTCTCAACTCTTGTCTCTTCCAACATTACGTAATCCCCACCAAATAAAAGAGGATGGTGGATATCCGTTCCCAACTCTATTCTTCATGCATGTGGCCTCATATCCCTTACTTTTGGCCAAATGGGACTTTGTGCAACGGTCCTATTGTGCTAGCGGACAGAGAAGGAGGCCCAGGGCCCCCGCTGATACTATGTGGCCGCATCTCGGTTTTCTTCTCGGGAGTCCCTGGTGTCTTTCAGCCTCAGCGTCGGAGCTGTGTGTGATGATGACGCTTCCTGTGTCTGTACACCACAATGGGGCCCAGAGATGTAACCTGAGCCCCCCCCCCCCCCCTCCCCGTGGGACACAATGACAGTGTCCCCATGCAGGCTTGAAAAGGCTTTGTGCAGGTGCAGGGATTCTGCTTTCAGTGGTGCTTACCTGCCCTGCCCTGTCCTTCCTTTCTCTTTCTCTTGCCTCCTGTATCTCTCTATTTCTATTCAACTATTTACCTCCCTGCATTCCTGCAACCTCATATTTGTATCTTTATTTATATATTTTTTTTTGGGGGGGGGGGGGTCATTCTTCAGTATTTTATCACATGCGGGTTCTCAATCCCTTCCTAGTGGAACCCCAGAGGGACGGCACATTATGTTCTAGCTCAGGACTAAAACACTCAATTGATTCAGCAACAATCAAGTGTGGTAGTACTGGGCAAGAACAAAATGTGCACCCCACTGTCTACTTAATAGACCACCACATAGAACAATCATTGCAAATTAAACCTTAAAAATGTTAAGTAGCAATCACAGTGCTCTCCATGAGTCTCACCAATTAACTCTCTCTCTATATACAGTACATCCTCCCGCTTTCCAGATAATATGCTTTTTCAGTAAAGTAATGTAAGTGGTACATTATTGTTGAGAACATTTAATGTGACTCTGTGAGACTTTGAGAAGAGCTTTAGTTAGTATAAATAGGTTAATGCATCCTCCTAATGCATTATCTGGAGCAAGGGAGAGGTAGTGAGACAAATACATTCCCACAGGTAGAGGTCACCTCCCATGGGAGAGATAGCCCTCCTTCTCTCCATGGAACTTTGAAAGAAACTGGATTTTGTTTACCGGTAGCAGGAGAGAAAAGACAGGTAGGCCCAAAACCATACTCAACATTTTTCAGTCTTTTTCTCACACCAACACACACACACACACACAGAGATTCCCACGCATGCACGTACACAAGCACAAACACATCTCAGTGCATTAACCTGCTAATGGATTGACCCCACCGCCCTCTCTCTTTGTGTCCCGGCCGGATCACTTTCCTCCAATTAGACCAGTGAACAGCAGGTGAGCTGAATTCCCTCACACACCCAAAGGAAGTCAGCGAGCAGGAAAACAAGTCTTCCAATACATTGACCTATATGTATGAAAGGCATTATTCCCAGTGTTTCCCAATCTGTTCCTCGGGGACCCCCAGCCGCTGTTCTATTCAAGCCTCTACCACACCTGATTCAACTAATCAAGGGCGTGATGGTTCGATGAGTATGTGAATCCGGTGTGCTGGGACCTGAATGCAACACCATATTTGGGTTTGATTCAAACATGGTCTAATGTTTTACTATGGATACAAATCTTCTGCCAAACTATTAACATTTGTACAACAGATG
This sequence comes from Oncorhynchus mykiss, assembly GCF_013265735.2. Classification (NCBI taxonomy): domain Eukaryota; kingdom Metazoa; phylum Chordata; class Actinopteri; order Salmoniformes; family Salmonidae; genus Oncorhynchus; species Oncorhynchus mykiss. Next base: position 48,913,037 of record NC_048566.1, on the reverse strand, counting down.
TTTGAAAACGCCAAGACCTTAAAGGCCCATTCTTTTAAAAAATAAACGGTAGCGGAGGTTCCTCCACTTGGTTTGCTATAAAGTACCATAGTGCAAAGACATGCGCCCCACCGCAGGAGCAAAGACACAACACGAACACTGACCTCAGGGGAAGCTCTAACCGTAAACCATTTTTGGGATGAAAAAAACACCTGGTCGTCTATCAGTGGTTAGAGAATAATCCTACCTACTCTATCAGAGAAATGGGGGTAGAGAGAGTTGGGGGTGGGGGTTAAAAGAGGGATAAATAAGGTGATACCACTAGTTTTCTCAAACATGACACCTGACATTCACATGGGATTTCCGGTTCCGCTTTAAACAAAGTGCATCTTATGACTAAAGGCTTCATAAGCACTACATAAATGTGTCACAAATAATCTATAACCATATGTCTTGCTCTATAAAGGGTTCATAAATGTGGCATAACTGTGTGACATAACCACCAACGTCAAATCTGACATAACCCACTATGTCAAATATAACACAAACTTGTGCTATTTAAAGGGTGGCATAAGCACAGCAAACCTCTTAAGCCACAGAAAAAGTGGGCAACCTTCCCACTAATCATGATTGGCTGAGTTCGGATTGTTCTGCCATGTTGAAGGCATCTGTCTACTTGAGCTTGTCAGTCTGTGTTGGTAATCCTGTCAAACACAGCTTTTTTAAAGATGTATTGTGTAGTGCAGCTGCACAAGTGTTGCTCTCCATTTTCTGGATGATCAAGTTTTGAAATCAGTGGAATTAGAGTATGATAGCTAAAGAGATGGAGAAAACAGCTGTCTCCAGATTACATCTTCAAACTAAGGGCAACCGTGGTATGGCATTCCTGACAGGGAGACGCGTCCATAATGCATGTTAATGTATACAGGTAAGATAGTCTAGCGTAGGCTAGCTACATTTTCAGATATTACACGTATCTAATTTTGACAAAGTGCTTTCATTTCAAGCTAAAATGTACTGTTGGCACTTTGTTCATTGTTGTTTAACTAGCAAATGTCCGTAGGCTGGCTCGTTAACTAACGTTACGTGACGTGTGTGGTCTTAAACATTGTTTACCTAGCTAGGTTCATTGTTTACCTAGCTAGCTAGCTATACATCTTAAGCTAAAGTGTACTGTTAGCTAGCTAACGATAGCTGGCTGGCTCTCTAGCAGATGTTATTATTCGTTTCCCAGAGCTGTTTACTTTTGTAGTTAGAGTCCAATATTAGATAGTATTGGCACTTTGTTCATTGTTGTTTAACTAGCTAACGTTAGCTGGCTGGCTTATTAGCTAATGTTACATGACTTGTATACAACACCCGTTGAATATGGCTGGTGTCAGTAAACGTCTGCAAAAAAGCGTAATGAAATTGTTGCCTGCAGAGCTGGTTATGCTGTTCTCATGTTATCCAGAGGTAAACAAATCAGCGACCAGAGCGTCAAGTGTGCGCTCCGAGAGCAAATCGAGATGGTGGGGCTAAAGCTTAGGCTAACGGTGTGAACAATGCTGAATGGGTGTAGACAAAGAAGAGCTCTTCACCAGATACCAAAACATTCAAAGGCCATTTTCTCAAAAGTGAGTTTACAAGTTGATCAATGTTCAAAGCAGAATTACTGTCCCATTGTTCCTCAAATGAGGTGTATGATATACCATTTTGTAGCTCTGAGTCTCTACTTTTATCCAATGTAAAAAACACCATTTCACATTTTTCTACATAAGACCGAATCCAGGTGGTGAGTCACATATGATCAACTATTACTCGTGATCCTCAGCAATAATCATACGGACGTACCAGCATTTAAAGAATAAGCAAATAAAGATAAACAAAACAGTGGAATGATAAGAAATGTAGGCTACCAATTGAAGGGAACTAAAACTAAATTGTAACTTGTATGTAACTTATTACTGACAGTCGCAACTGAAGTGGCTAATATTTATCATTATACAAATCGAGGGCTTGGAACTAAAAGGTCCTATCTGCAAAATCATGACTCTGATGTTTGGCTTTAAAGTTTCGAACTCTGTCAGTAATTTTGATCTTGTATTCTTTTTTACATATAGGTAGAGAACATAAAACAGAACAAGGCAATGTCAATAACTCAATTTTGACACAAATGGAGATAAAACCATAGTCCTAAACTCTCAAAATAGTAGTACACAGAAAAAGTTGTGGCATATCATAAAAACATTTTAGAGTGCACAAAGATTGCATTTGGCAAAACTGTCATTGCGCAATGCCTTGCTTCGTCAACACATGTTCCAGGCTGCAGTACCCATTTGGCTTGCATCAACAGGTTTAATCCCTGCAAGTTAAAAGGCCATACGATTGCTGCTACTTGCTGTTTATTATCTATACATAGTCACTTTACGCATGCATACAGTCGTGGCCAAAAGTTTTGAGAATTACACAAATATATACATTTTCACAAAGTCTGCTGCCTCAGTTTGTATGATGGCAATTGGCATATACTCCAGAATGTTATGAAGAGTGATCAAACGAATTGTAATTAATTGCAAAGTCTCTCGTTGCCATGCAAATGAACTGACTCCGCAAAAAAACATTTCCACTGCATTTCAGCCCTGCCACAAAAGGACCAGCTGACATAATGTCAGTGATTCTCTCGTTAACACAGGTGTGAATGGTGACGAGGACAAGGCTGGAGATCACTCTGTCATACTGATTGAGTTCGGATAACAGACTGGAAGCTTCAAAGGGAGGGTGGTGCTTGGAATCATTGTTCTTCTTCTGTCAGTCATGGTTACCTGCAAGGAAACACATGCCGTCATCATTGCTTTGCACAAAAAGGGCTTCACAGGCAAGGATATTGCTGGCAGTAAAATTGCACCTAAATCAACCATTTATCAGATCATCAATAACTTCAAGGAGAGCGGTTCAATTGTTGTGAAGAAGGCTTCAGGCTGCCCAAGAAAGTCCAGCAAGCGCCAGGACCGTCTCCTAAAGTTGATTCAGCTGCGGGATCGGGGCAGCACCAGTACAGAGCTTGCTCAGGAATGGCAGCAGTCAGGTGCGAGTGCATCTGCACACACAGTGAGGCAAAGACTTTGAGGATGGCCTGGTGTCAAGAAGGGCAGCAAAGAAGCCACTTCTCTCTAGGAAAAACATCTGGGACAGACAGATATTCTGCAAAAGGTACAGGGATCGGGCTGCTGAGGACTGGGGTAAAGTCATTTTTGCTGATGAATCCCCTTTCCGATTGTTTGGGGCATCCGGAAAAAAGCTTGTCCGGAGAAGAGAAGTTGAGCCCTGTGTCATGCCAACAGTAAAGTATCCTGAGCCCATTCATGTGTGGGGTTGCTTCTCAGCCAAGGGAGTGGGCTCACTCACAATTTTGCCTAAGAACACAGCCATGAATAAAGAATGGTACCAGCACATCCTCCGAGAGCAACTTCTCCCAACCATCCAGGAACAGTTTGGTGACGAACAATGCCTTTTCCAGCATGATGGAGCACCTTGCCATAAGGCAAAAGTGATAACTAAGTGGCTCGGGGAACAAAACATTGATATTTTGGGTCCGTGGCCAGGAAACTCCCCAGACCTTAATCCCATTGAGAACTTGTGGTCAATCCTGAAGAGGCGGGTGGACAAACAAAAACCCACAAATTCCAAGCATTGATTATGCAAGAATGGGCTGCCATCAGTCAGGATGTGGCCCAGAAGTTAATTGACAGCATGTCAGGGCGGATTGCAGAGGTCTTGAAAAAAAAGTGTCAACACTGCAAATACTACTCTTTGCATCAACTTCATGTAATTGTCAATAAAAGCCTTTGACACTTATGAAATGCTTGTAATCATACTTCAGTATTCCATAGCAACATCTGACAAAAATATCTAAAGACACTGATGCAGCAAACTTTGTGAAAATGTATATTTGTGTCATTCAAAACTTTTGGCTACGACTCTACATGTACATATTACTTCAATTACCATGACTAACCTGTATCCCCGCACATTGACTCGGTACCGGTACCCCCTTTATATAGCATCTGTAACGGGATTCTTCCTTTGAAGGAGAGGCGGACCAAAATGAAGCGTGGTTATAATTCATGGTTCTTTAATAATGAAACTATACATGAATAAACTACAAAACAAGAAACGTGAAAATCCGAAACAGTCCCGTGTGGTACACTCACTGACACAGGAGACAACCACCCACAAAACCCAACACAAAACAGGCTACCTAAATATGGCTCCCAATCAGAGACAATGACTAACACCTGCCTCTGATTGAGAACCATATCAGGCCCAAACACAGACAAGCAAGACATCCAACATAGAATGCCCACTCAGATCACACCCTGACCAAACAAAACATAGAAACATACAAAGCAAACTATGGTAATGGTGTGACAGCACCCCCCCCCCCCCTCCCACCCCCAAGGTGCGGACTCCGGCTGCAAAACCTGAACCTATTGGGGAGGGTCTGGGTGGGCATCTGTCCGCGGTGGCGGCTCTGGTGCTGGACGTGGCCCCCACTTCACCATAGTCTTAGTCCGCCTCATTGTCCGCTTCCGTGGCCTCCTAACCACGGCGACCATTCTAAATGACCCGACTGGACTAAGGGGCAGCTCAGCACAGAGGGGCAGCTCGGGACAGGGGCAGCTCGGGACAGAGGGGCAGCTCTGGCAGATCCTGGCTGACTGGCGGCTCTGGCGGATTCTGGCTGACTGGCGGATCCTGCCGGCACTGGCGGATCCTGGCTGACTGGGGGATCCTGGCTGACTGGCGGCACTGGCGGCTCCTGGAGGCTCCAGGCGGCTCCTTGCAGACTGGCGGCACTGGCGGCTCCTTGCAGACTGGCGGCTCTGATGGCGCTGGGCAGACGGGCAGCTCAGGCGGCACTGGGCAGACTGGAGACTCCGGCAGTGCTGGAGGGGCGGAAGCTCTGGCAGCGCCGGACAGGCGGGAGACTCCGGCAGCACTGGAGAGAAGGGAGGCTCTGGCAGCGCCGGACAGGCGGGAGACTCCGGCAGCGCCGGACAGGCAGGAGCACCTGTAGGGATGAGACAAAGAGACATCCTGGTGCGGGGGGCTGCCACCGGAGGGCTGGTACGTGGAGGTGGTACTGGATAGACCGGACCGTGCAGGCGCACTGGAGCTCTTGAGCACTGAGCCTGCCCAACCTTTCCTGGTTGAATGCTCCCGGTCGCCCTGCCAGTGCGGCGAGGTGGAATAGCCCGGTTCATGGCACCTGGCTCGATGCCCACTCTAGCCCGGCCGATACGAGGAGCTGGTATGTACTGCACCGGGCTATGCACCCGCACTGGGGACACCGTGCGCTCCACAGCATAACACGGTGCCTGCCCGGTCTCTCTCACCCCCCGGTAAGCACAGGAAGTTGGCGCAGGTCTCCTACCTGGCTTCGCCATACTCCCTGCGTGCCTCCCCCCAAGACATTTTTGGGGCTGACTCTCGGGCTTCCATCCACGCCGCCGTGCTGCCTCCTCATACCAGCGCCTCTCCGCCTTCGCTGCCTCCAGCTCTTCTTTGGGGAGGCGATAATCTCCTGGCTGTGCCCAGTGTCCTCTACCGTCCAATTCGTCCTCCCATGTCCATTCCTCTTTGCGCTGCTCCTGCTGCCGCTTCTCCTGCTCTACCTTGGGGCGGCTACACTCCCCTGGCTTAGCCCAGGGTCCTCTCCCGTCGAGGATTTCCTCCCATGTCCACAAGTCCTGTGTTTTTGGCCGCTGTTGCTGTTGCCCGTTACCACGCCGCTTGGTCCTGTTTTGGTGGGTGGTTCTGTAACGGGATTCTTCCTGTGAAGGAGAGGCGGACCAAAATGCAGCGTGGTTATAATTCATGGTTCTTTAATAATGAATCTATACATGAATAAACTACAAACCAAGAACCGTGAAAACCCGAAACAGTCCTGTGTGGTACAAAGGAGACAACCAAACACAAAACCCAACACAAAACAGGCTACCTAAATATGGCTCCCAATCAGAGACAATGACTAACACCTGCCTCTAATAGAGGACCATATCAGGCCCAAACACAAAAACAGACAAACAAGACATCCAACATAGAATGCCCACTGAGATCACACCCTGACCAAACAAAACATAGAAACATACAACGCAAACTATGGTCAGGGTGTGACAGCATCATTATTGTTATTTTATTGGGTTATTTTTTTACTTTAGTTTATTTAGCAAACATTTTCTTCACTTTTATTTTCTTAAAACTGCATTGTTGGTTAAGGGCTTGTAAGTAAGCATTTCACAGTAAGGTCTACACTTGTATTGTATTGTATGTGACAAATAAAATTTGATTTGCTTTTCAGAGTTCTGCCATATGACTGGTTTCACATCTCCAGCAATCATAAGATAAAATGTATCTAAAAATATTATCATTTATATTTACAATCCCCTTATCCAAACGGATTACTCATTTACCTAGCTCTTATCAATAGCTCTTATCCATTTGTAAATTACAGTGCATTAGAACATTAAGTCAAGGTCAGAATATTTGTATCTTTTGACACACCAAGCCTCCATTTCTGTGATCGGCACACCGTACGTGTAGCTGGCTGGCATGTGTTTCCCCAAGATTAAAGTCAAATTCAGAATATGCACAAAGAAGAAAGTGTGTTTAAAAGGAATTAAGTTCCATTTACGTGTCTGTATCCTGTGTCTGATTTCCCCCCACGGTGAAACAGTGCCACTGTTCACTCTGATGCATTATTTTTGGTTTGGTTTTTGTTGAAGAAACAGAGAGGAGAATCCAGCATCATGGTAAAAAATAAAAAAAGTTTTGTTCATACTCTTCTGTTCCATTATGTGCAATGATGTCAGAGAGAGAAAAAACAGTGATCGTTGTTTGAAGTGACTTCTTTGTTGTTTTAATACACTATGAAAGTCCCGCCTACTTCCTGGATTGATTATATAATCTTGAAGCTTATTCAAAAACTGTATGGGACATGATCCAGGAAGTAGGTGGGACTTTCATAGCAAACAGTATATACAGTGCCTTGCGAAAGTATTCGGCCCCCTTGAACTTTGCGACCTTTTGCCACATTTCAGGCTTCAAACATAAAGATATAAAACTGTATTTTTTTGTGAAGAATCAACAACAAGTGGGACACAATCATGAAATGGAACGACATTTATTGGATATTTCAAACTCTTTTAACAAATCAAAAACCGAAAAATTGGGCTTGCAAAATTATTCAGCCCCCTTAAGTTAATACTTTGTAGCGCCACCTTTTGCTGCGATTACAGCTGTAAGTCACTTGGGGTATGTCTCTATCAGTTTTGCACATCAAGAGACTGACATTTTTTCCCATTCCTCCTTGCAAAACAGCTCGAGCTCAGTGAGGTTGGATGGAGAGCATTTGTGAACAGCAGTTTTCAGTTCTTTCAATCCATTCTCGATTGGATTCAGGTCTGGACTTTGACTTGGCCATTCTAACACCTGGATATGTTTATTTTTGAACCATTCCATTGTAGATTTTGCTTTATGTTTTGGATCATTGTCTTGTTGGAAGACAAATCTCCGTCCCAGTCTCAGGTCTTTTGCAGACTCCATCAGGTTTTCTTCCAGAATGGTCCTGTATTTGGCTCCATCCATCTTCCCATCAATTTTAACCATCTTCCCTGTCCCTGCTGAAGAAAAGCAGGCCCAAACCATGATGCTGCCACCACCATGTTTGACAGTGGGGATGGTGTGTTCAGCTGTGTTGCTTTTACGCCAAACATAACGTTTTGCATTGTTGCCAAAAAGTTCAATTTTGGTTTCATTTGACCAGAGCACCTTCTTCCACATGTTTGGTGTGTCTCCCAGGTGGCTTGTGGCAAACTTTAAACGACACTTTTTATGGATATCTTTAAGAAATGGCTTTCTTCTTGCCACTCTTCCATAAAGGCCAGATTTGTGCAATATACGACTGATTGTTGTCCTATGGACAGAGTCTCCCACCTCAGCTGTAGATCTCTGCAGTTCATCCAGAGTGATCATGGGCCTCTTGGCTGCATCTCTGATCAGTCTTCTCCTTGTATGAGTTGAAAGTTTAGAGGGACGGCCAGGTCTTGGTAGATTTGCAGTGGTCTGATACTCCTTTCATTTCAATATTATCGCTTGCACAGTGCTCCTTGGGATGTTTAAAGCTTGGGAAATCTTTTTGTATCCAAATCCGGCTTTAAACTTCTTCACAACAGTATCTCGGACCTGCCTGGTGTGTTCCTTGTTCTTCATGATGCTCTCTGCGCTTTTAACGGACCTCTGAGACTATCACAGTGCAGCTGCATTTATACGGAGACTTGATTACACACAGGTGGATTGTATTTATCATCATTAGTCATTTAGGTCAACATTGGATCATTCAGAGATCCTCACTGAACTTCTGGAGAGAGTTTGCTGCACTGAAAGTAAAGGGGTGAATAATTTTGCATGCCCAATTTTTCAGTTTTTGATTTGTTAAAAAAGTTTGAAATATCCAATAAATATCGTTCCACTTCATGATTGTGTCCCACTTGTTGTTGATTCTTCACAAACAAATACAGTTTTATATCTTTATGTTTGAAGCCTGAAATGTGGCAAAAGGTCGCAAAGTTCAAGGGGGCCGAATACTTTCACAAGGCACTGTATATATATAAACAGTTGAAGTCAGAAGTTGACATACACCATAGCCAAATACATTTCAACTCAGTTTTTTACAATTCCTGACAATTCATCTTAGTAAAGATTCCCTGTCTTAGGTCAGTTAGGATCACCACTTTATTTTAAGATTGTGAAATGTCAGAATAATAGCAGAGAGAATAATTTATTTTAGGTTTTATTTCTTTCATCACATTCCCAGTGGGTCAGAAGTTTACATACACTCAATTAGTATTTGGTAGCATTGCCTTTAAATTGTTTAAGTTGCGTCAAACGTTTCGGGTAGCCTTCCACAAGCTTCCCACAATAAGTTGGGTGAATTTCAGCCCATTCCTCCACACAGAGCTGATGTAACTGATGCAGGTTCGTAGGCCTCCTTGCTCGCACACACTTTTTCAGTTCTGCCCACACATTTTCTATATGATTGAGGTCAGGGCTTTGTGATGGCCACTCCAATACCTTGACTTTGTTGTCCTTAATGCCAATGTAACATTATTGTTTCAAACAGCAGGCCATGAGTGAGACACTACTACACGGCAACGGTGCCAAGTTTGGGCTGCAGACATGAATGTAAGAACATAACTGAAATGTAAATACTTATTGGACATATCTGCCATCTGTCTTTACAGACTGTCACAATAAATGTATATAAAATATAGGGGTAGGGGAGGGAAATATGTTAACATATTGTGTCATTCCTAATACCTCTCTTACATTTTGAAGCTTAGGTTTCTTTCTATAATGGGTGACTTGCATTCTGTCAAACCGTCTTGCCATCGCCACAACCTGCACTGGGGCAGGGGATAAGGCCTGTTTCAGGGACTTGTTTCTGAAGACCATTCTTCGTTTTGATATTAATAAATGTGTTACAAAGTTTTTTTGCCCATTAAGTAAATGCTTAAACTCATGTGCGATTCATATGTAACTCAATGTTCTTTCTTTGTGTATACAAGCCATTCGGAAGAACCCTACAACCCGAGATGCCACGGATGAGGGGGTCCAGATTCAGGTCCCCCGTTACCTGAAATGGGCCACCAATTTTGAAGGTGGGAGGAGGCAGCGCACATGGGAGAGGGATCCGCTGAAATGAGGGTAAACTTAAAGTCTCGGACCACTTGTCTCAAAGCTAGCCACGACACCCAAGCCACAAGACTGTTCCAACAGCTGAACCCTGGGCTGACTACTGCACCCTACCACACACTTACCATTTATTCATATTCTGTACACACCAAGGTGACTCAGCTCCCCTGAATGAGACTCCTAAATGCAACAAAAGTCCAACTTTTGGCACTGATGTTGGGCAATTAGGCCTGGCTCGCAGTCAGTGTTCCTATTCATCCCAAAGGTGTTCGATGGGGTTGAGGTCAGTGCTATATGCAGGCTAGTCAAGATATTCCACAACGATCTCAATAAACCATTTCTGTATGGACCTCGCTTTGTGCACAGGGACATTGTCAAGCTGAAACAGGAGAAGGCCTTCCCCAAACTGTTGCCACAAAGTTGGAAGCACAGTATTGTCTAGAATGTCATTGTATGCTGTAGCGTTAAGATTTCCCTTCACTGGAACTAAGGGGCCTAGCCCGAACCATGAAAAACAGCCCCAGACCATTATTCCTCCTCCACCAAACTTTACAGTCACTATGCATTGGGGCAGGTAGCGTTCTCCTGGCATCCGCCAAACCCAGATTTGTCTGTTAGACTTCCAGATGGTAAAGCCTGATTCATCCCTCCAGTGAATGCGTTTCCACTGCTCCAGCGTCCAATGGCGATCTTAGGCTTGTGTGCGGCTGCTCGGCCATGGAAACCCATTTCATGACGCTCCCAAGGAACAGTTATTGTGCTGACTTGGCTTCTAGAGGCAGTTCGGAATTCGGTAGTGAGTGTTGCAACCGAGGACAGACGATTTTTACGCTCTACTTGCGCGCTCCCGTTCTGTGCCGTTGCTGCTCCTAGACATTTCCACTTCACAATAACAGCACTTACAGTTGACTGGGGCCGCTCTAGCAGGGCAGTAATTTGAGGCACTGACTTGTTGGAAAGGTGTCATCCTATGACGGTGGCACGTTGAAAGTCACTGAGCTCTTCAGTAAGGCCATTCTACTACCAATGTTTGTCTATGGAGATTTCATGGCTGTGTGCTTGATTTTATACACCTGTCAGCATGGGCCTACATTATTTTGGATTTGTGTGCACATGCAAACTGTTTTCAGGGCGAAACATAATGAAATGTTACATAGGCATAGCTAGACTTACAGTGCAGTTTCCGAGGTCAGAGTTTAAGTTCAATGTTCTAATTCAATAAATGCTTAATAATGACAAATAACACTGTCATAAATGTCACTAATGTAAGGAAAGAAAGGTTGTGTTTTATGTCACATGATCTGTGAAGACTACAAACATTAACTCGTGTTTATGGACAACTCATGAACTTGGGTGTAAAAAATGTTTTGATTAAACTCATGTATTATATTAAATGTAGGCTACCTGTTCTGCGTGTGTTCATGTGTGTAAAATTGCCTCTGCTGAGAGAGTAGGGTACTGGCAGTGTTGTAGGCCTAGTCCTTACCCACCTTTTTCAGAAAAATACATTGAGGGAGAGTTACATTTTTTTTAATCAGAGCAATCAGAGTTTACCCACTTTGTTTTGTTTACCACTACATCACTGGCTACCAATAGGCCTATTTGAAGTTCATGGTGATGCACATTGTAGCCTAGTTTAGTAAGTTAAAGGTGTCTGTTAGGGTGACCATCACTTTCTTCAGTTTAAAACCCAGTTCAAAACTGTTTAAAACAGTTTAAAACCCAGTTCAGATGTCCCAACTTTTCAGGCTACAAAAAAGGTAAATGTGTCAGGCAATACACATTAATTAATGCAGGCCAGATCAATGGAATGTCATTAGGATCACTTTTTTGGTGTTTTGTAACAGATGTCTTTTACCATTCATCAATGGCATGAGTATAGGATGCTGGAATTCTTATGGAGTGGACGAACATGTAGCCTACTTTTGAAGTGATTTGTTTGATAATCAAATTAAAATATCATGAATGGTTGTGTTCATGCAACATTACAAGCTAAATCATTTTCACAGTTATTAGGCGCTTGCACTCAATAGAGACCCCTGAATGTCATGGTGTGATTCGCACACTGAAATGTATTTGTCTACTGGACCAATGTAACAGTTGTGTCATCTTACTGCACTATTAATGTATATACATCATATGCTGCTAATGCTATGTCCCTTATTCCACTCACTATTCACACGGGCAAACAATGTCCTTACTATACTCTGTAGGCTATTTTTTAAAATCTTATTTTCATTTAGAGATTATTTTATTCTATCATACGCCTCTTGTGCTTGATTTAGTTAACTTTGACTTTTATTAGTACGTTACATATTTACGATGTCACTTATTTGATTGCGTCCTATGTTACTTATTTGATTACTATGTCACTTTTGTCGCCATTGACAATAACATTTGATTTCACTGGATTTGATATGTTGTCACTGGTGGATCCAGGTGTCCAGGACTGTCCATCGTTATCTGATATATTGTGCAAACACATAATCACTTACAGTGCTTTCAACAAACCTTTTTCAAATGGCAACCAATGTATCAAATAATAAAAATCCATAAAGATATACAAATAAGTGGCGACAGGGAGTAATCATGCCGCTGGCTTGACGCTGAAAAAAGCATCCTGCCTCCGACTGACAGCTGTCACCGGTCGGGAGAAGGGAGAGAGGGCTGTGCAAAAAAAGCTGTTGCATGGCGCCCGACACCTCTGGAGGGATGCCGACCTTCCAAGTGTTTATTGCGAACTGGGAAGACCTGAGCGATATGACTAGACATGTCAACCTGGTTGGATGAATTATGTGAAAATGTACAACATTATGCAAACTATAGATTTCGCCAGCTTTGATACTGTGCTGGATATTGCTTAAACCTATCCAGTTGTTTTGTATCTACAAACTGCTGAGAGAAAGGACTAGGTGTTGTGTCTTGGACCAAGCAAGAAAGAGGTAGGCTGTGTCCCAAATTGCACCATATTCCCTTTATAGTGCACTACTTTTGACCAGGGCCCATAGAGAAATAAGTAACACACAGTATCACAATCTTTACTTCTCTTTCTCTGACTCACTCACTCACTCTTTACTCATCTAGCTCTCATTTCCTCTTTCTATTCTGTTTTTCAAGGATAGTCGACATGAAAGTGAAATCTCTGTCCTGTTGTAACAGGCAATACTTATATCTACTGTAGCTGTGTGTCTGTTTTTGTGCCTGTCCTTACAGCGTATTCATGTGCATAGACATAGACATGCATAAATATATCTCAATAGCATGCGTATCTATGAATGCCTGTCGGCACACTGTGTGTAAGCTGATACTGCTGCATTACTTTTGCATGACCTTATTATAATTCAGCGCATGCCCGAAGTCTTGACAGTGCAAGTCAAGGCATATTGAAACGACAGGAAAATGACATTTTCTAATTAAGAGATTGTGGGCTATGCCAAATCACGCTTAGTTATCCTGTGTTCACACCGCAAGTTAATTTGAATGTACATACTGATGAGGAAGCCAAACTGTGAGGTTTGTCATAACAGATTGCAAATGAGAAAAATGGCTTGGAGCAGATTCCTATATGGACAGATGTTTTACCTTATGGCACACTGTAATGCTTATTGTCATTCTTATTTGTTGTATAGTGTGTGTCAGTGCTATGTTTAGCTTATGATATCGTCATTGTCATCATCACAAACAAACATTCAAGATTGGACAAGTCAAACATAATAAACACACACACAACCAACCCGGAGAGCCCAAAACACAGCCCACACCTCCAGCCATAGCGCTATTTGAAGCCAACTGCATCCATTTGCTTTAATTGCCAGAAATTCTGCAAATTATTTTAATGAAAGGGCTAGGCAGGCATTCTGAGGCTTCTGTTTTAAAGACAGCTTGATTCCAAACAACAATTTCACAGTAAGAACCTTCCTAGACGCAAAAGTGCTGTCTGGTGGGACATAAAAGACGGTCGCCCCTAAGGGCAACTGTGTCTGGCAGGGGCTCCATTCAGGCTCCACTGGTCTAGCCTTAGAAGGGGACCCTTCATATGCTTGTCTGATCAGTCCCCTTGTAATTCTACCCTTGCCCCATTTAGTGGTTGGAAGCAGGCAGACTTATTAACCCCAAGTCTACAGGTTCCAGAGCCAGTCTGGAGATGAAACATTGCTCATTGTGCAATTAGGTCCTATTTTCAACAAGCTCTCATAGTCTCACTGCAGAAATAGACGTTTATCCACATATGCTCCTTAACGTCCTAAGTGTTTTTGACAAACTGGGTTGACTCGTCCTGCTCAGTATCGCTCCGTTTCTCCAAATGTCCAATTTTGAAGTTGTTCCAAACGTTAGAAATTTAAGGATTAAGATTTTGGATATGGTTAAAACATTAAGTTTAGGCGCTCATTCTGAATGGTGAAGGTAAGGGTTAAAGTTTGGGATAGGGTTAAAACATTAAGTTTAGGCGCCCATTCTGAATGGTGAAGGTAAGGGTTAAAGTTTGGGATAGGGTTAAAACATTAAGTTTAGGCGCTCATTATGAATGGTGAAGGTAAGGGTTAAAGTTTGGGATAGGGTTAAAACATTAAGTTTAGGCACTCATTCAGAATGGTGAAGGTAAGGGTTAAAGTTTGGGATAGGGTTAAAATATTAAGTGTAGGCACTCATTCAGAATGGTGAAGGTAAGGGTTCAAGTTTGGGATAGGGTTAAACATTAAGTGTAGGCACTCATTCAGAATGGTGAAGGTAAGGGTTAAAGTTTGGGATATGGTTAAAACATTAAGTGTAGGCACTCATTCCGAAGGGTGAAGGTAAGGGTTCAAGTTTGGGATAAGGTTAAAATATTAAGTGTAGGCACTCATTCAGAATGGTGAAGGTAAGGGTTAAAGTTTGGGATAGGGTTAAAATATTAAGTGTAGGCACTCATTCAGAATGGTGAAGGTAAGGGTTAAAGTTTGGGATAGGGTTAAAACATTACGTTTAGGCACTCATTCCGAATGGTGAAGGTAAGGGTTAAAGTTTTGGATAGGGTTAAAACATTGAATTCAGGCACTCATTCCGAATGGTGAAGGTAAGGGTTAAAGTGTGGGATAGGGTTAAAACATTAAGTTTAGGCACTCATTCCGAATGGTGAAGGTAAGGGTTAAAGTTTGGGATAGGGTTCAAACAAAAAAAAGAAACACTCAACCTTCTGATCCAGAGTCACGGGATTACACACATACACGTCACCCCTGTCCACAACGCCCTAGGAAAACCCAAGCCTACTTGATGGTAATAGCACTCACTGTTGCTAATAGTGGCTGGTTTTGAAGGCATTTCCCGACGTCCTCAGGACATGGATATTTTATGGTGGCCATTGTGTGGGATTGTTTTAGCAGAAGCTCCCATGCCCTGTCCACCCACCAGTGTGTGTGTGCATGCGGCGCTCGTGTGTGTGTGCGCGTGCATGCATGTCTGTGTGTTTGTGTAATTATGAGAGTTACCAATAGACTGCCGATAGGTACTTATCACAGTAGGAGGCCATTCCTTCTCTTGCTAGAACAAAAGACGTACCTGCTATGTACCGACCTGGTACTGCCGTTTCTACTTGTAGAATCGCAATGCTCAGCAGTGGCCCGAAAACTTGACATTGAGCCAATCAGAGAGAGCCGACAGGAGTGACAAGAGAAAGGGAAAATAGGTGGTCTGGTCTAATCCACCCTTTTCAGGAGAATTGTTCTAACTAAAACGATAAAGCTGCCTAATACAGATTTTTTTTTTACATGTTTTAGTGTAGCTAAGGAGTTTTGTGCTTGAATAATGTTTTTTTTTGGTTTGATTTTATGTGTGCACTAGCTTATTAGTTAGCTAGCTAGCTAACTAACATTAGATTGCTGACTGAGCATGGCAGTCGCACATTTTCTTCTAATGAAACGAATGTGGTGGTAGCTAAATGCAGCACACTGCACACAACACCAAATGCTTTACCAAGCTAACTATCTGGCCACTCTAGTAACATTATAATTCAATCACAATGGATCTGTTTCCACGAAGCAGCTGCCTGTAGCTAGCTGCCGAGAGTGAATGCAGTGTCTTTACTTTACCTAGCTAGCACCACAACTAGCTAGAGAATCATGCTAATCATTTAACTAATGTTAGCCAGCTACCTAAAAATGTATCAATGGTCTGTATACGGTTATGGAGAGTGAATAAAATTATTTCTTTGTCATCTTGCTAGCTAATTATTTAGCTGTGGCCATCTGGTTAGTATCAACAAAGGCTTTCTTCAACAATAACAATATTAGCGCAGCTAACTAGCTAACATTGACTAGACCACAAAGCTCCACGCACGGACATGCATTGTGAAACAATGCTACTGCCACCTTGTGGTTTGGAATATTTTACTAAGACTGAGTAGCTGATGATTTCAAAGCAAGGCAAATGTTTGACAATCCTACCGGTGTGTCTGAGCTATTGTGGGAACCCTGTGATGTTTGCTGAGACAAACATATAGCTGGGCAGCCGCAGCAGTCATGGCAAGGCTTAAATGCGTCTCTGGGTCTCCAGCTAATGAAAAGCCTCTCAGACTACCCTCCTCTCCCTCCCCTCCATGGCCAGCTGGAGACACTGCAGCCTCCTATACCTACTCATATCATAACCCTCCGAACCCTCGCCCACTCTCACCCGGCTGCATCGGTTGGTACTCTCAACTGATTTCCTGGACTGAGATTAAGCATAGTCCTTCACCAAAAAGCATGTTCAATGCAGATTCTGAATTGAAAGTGCTTTTTTAGTCAAAGACTAGGTTTAATCCGTGTCAAGGAAACCTTCCCCTTGGCAAGTCACTTTGTTTACACTTGGTTACACTTTCCATGAGCCACCTTTTGTCTACTTCTATGTCTTCAATTGCAACTGGGTTTATGGTAATAATTGTGCAACTTTCATCTCTTTCTTGGAGTTGTATGTACCTCAAAGGATGTGTACTCTTTATTTCCTTATTATGTGTTGTACAGTTGTAGCCTACTGACCTTTCCTCCTATTATTTTGTACTACAGTGAGGTGCTTTTAAAAGGAGAGAGCTATTGAGGCCTCCTCCTGATTCAAGGTCAGGTTATTAATAAAAGCGATAGCAGGCGCGACTATCATACACACTACACTTTAAGTACGCTGGGTAAAGAAGTTGCTATCTGCCTTCTGACGTATTGTGTTGCAGGCCATGGTTGAGTGTGTGTGGGGAAGGTGCATGTGATATTTACATACACATACTGTACATACACACACACGCATACACACAAGCACACACATGTATAGACACACACTGTTCAGACTCCTGTCTCCCTTCTCAAACTACCTAACCTGTCTCTTGCTGTTACTCATTCTCTCTAGTCTACTTGAACAACTGTGCACTTACACCCTTTTTACCCTCACTCTCTCTATCCATCTTTCTCTACCCCCTCTCATTCCCCAACTTCACTTGATATACTGTATCTCTCTTCTCCCGCTTAACGCTCTATCTTCCTTTACCCCCTCTCATTCCCCCCTCCTCTCTCCATACAGTAGATACTATCTGGAGTCCGGGAGTGCAGCAGGCAGTGAGTAGTGGACTAGGTAGGGGAGAGAGCTGGCTAGAGCTGCCAGCTGGAACATTGCACTGGGGGGGGGGGGTTAGAGCACTTGGACTCCAGCCAAAGGCCTTAACGTTTTGGATGACTGGAGCACACACTGACACTTATCTTTAGGGGGAGGAGAAGACAGAGAGGCAGAGAGGCAAAGGGGTCGTGAGACTGAGGTCCTATTCCCACTACGAGATATGAAGGAGTGTCTGAGGAGCGGGTGGTGAAAGAGTTCCACTCTTAAATTTTACATTATATCCTTGTCTTACCTTTCGTTGTGGTTGGCAAAGGGTTTATTTTCACGTCTATTTACACTCGTTACATTTTAGCTTCAAGACAAAAGCACAGAGTTTCAAATAGCATGCCTTCATCGAGTAACGTTAGCCTGTCAAAAATGAATGATTCACCCTCTCATATGAATATAAACGTACAGTAGGCCGACCTTACAACATTACAACTAACCAGGCTTAATTTTATCCATATCATGCAAATCATTACATGTAAAAGCAAATTGCAATGGAAAACATGTATGAGTTGCAGGTAGCCTAGAGAAAGAAGCCTATGATCCCATCTGGGCCTGGCCAGTGTAAACCTAATGTCATGTTTTATAGCCCAAGTATATATAGCTTAAAATAGGCCTATTTATTTGTGTTCTGAGAAAATGGGAATGTGATCAAATTTTGTTTATATTTGGGCCTTTTTAATACAAAATTATTGACTGCAATTATTAATTTACATTTTTTCAATTTTATTCATTTAGCAGACGCTCTTATACAGAGCAATTTACAGTCTGTGCATTCTTCTTAAAATAGCTAGGTGGAATAACCACATATCACAGGCGTACATATTTTCTTAATAACGTATCAGTAGAGTCAGAAGTAGAAGGAGGGTTTGGGGTGGGGGTGTGGGTCGAGGTGAGGAGGGGGATTATTTAAGATACTGTTTGAAGAGGTAGGGCTTCAGATGTTTTGGGAAGATGGGATGGGACTCTGCTGTTCTAGCTTCATGGAAAAGCTGATTCCACCACTGGGGAGTCAGGACAGGGAAGAGCTTGGACTGGGCTGAGCGGGAGCTGCCCTCCCGTAGGGTAGGGAGGGCAAAGAGACCTGAGGTGGCAGAACGGAGTGCTCCATTTGGGTTTGAACCTGAAGATAGGGAGGGGCAGTTTCTCTTTCTGTTCCGTAAGTAAGCACCATGTTCTTTTAGTGGATGTGAGCTTTCACTGGTAGCCAGTGGAGTGTGCACTGGAGCAGGGGTGACACGCCAAGGTTCTTTACACTCTGGGTGGGCAACACTGTGGAGAGGTCAATTGTAATGGAGATGTCTTTGAGAGGGCAGGCCTTTGGAGGATATGAAGGAGCAGTGTGACTTGGTGTATAGAGAGAAGAGGGCCTAGAACCGAGCCCTGGGGGACACCAGTAGTGAGAGTATTTGGTGCAGACACACATCATGTCACCTGGTAGGTGATGACATAATGTGTAAGTATCTTTATGTATTACAAACTCAAAGGCCTACAAGATGCATCCCTATCTTTTAAGTTTTTTTTTTATACCATATGACCTGATTAGAAAAATTATCTGATCCCATCATTTTACGAAAAGTGTAGTAAGTGTGAAGAGGCTCTGAGAGATGGCCAACTGGGTTGTAAGTGTGTGTTTTTTTGGCGGGAGGGCACAAGCACTGGCTGTAAAATTGATTCAGACAGTGGGTGAGTGATGAGTGATGGGAGATGCAGGACATAGGCTTAACTGTTCAATTCCTTGAGCCCGGTTTTTCGTTGTCCTCATCGTGGGACAGCTAAAATCAAAATCAAATCAAAGTTTACTGGTCAAGTGCACAGGATACATGTTACGGTTTTCTTGCGGTGAAGGCGAGGCGGACCAAAATGCAGCGTGGTAATTTTTATACATCTTTAATAAAGATGAAAAACGAACAATACAAAAACAAGAAACGTAACACGAAAACCTAAACAGCCTATCTGGTGCAAACTAACACAGAGACAGGAACAATCACCCACAAAACACTATTGCTGAATATGGCTGCCTAAATATGGTTCCCAATCAGAGACAACGATAAACACCTGCCTCTGATTGAGAACCACTTCAGGCAACCATAGACTTTTCTAGAAAACCCCACTATACCACAATCCCAATACCTACAAAAAAACAAGACTAAACACACCACATAATAAACCCATGTCACACCCTGGCCTGACCAAAATAATAAAGAAAACACAAAATACTAAGACCAGGGCATGACAATACAGGTGTAAACGGTACAGTAAAATGCTTATTTGCTAACTCTCCTCAACAATGCATTATGTATGTGTGTGTGTGTGTGTGTGTGTGTGTGTGTGTGTGTGTGTGTGTGTGTGTCGTAGCAAATAGTCTAACTTCTTGACGCTACCCATCCCGATACCGGGATAATTGTCATTAGCAACCGTTGAATAGCATAGCGCCACAGTCAAATAATATTACAAAAAAATATTCATAATCATGAAATCATAAGTGCAATATTGCAAAACACATCTCAGCCTTTTGTTAATCCACCTGTCGTCTCAGATTTTGAAATTATGCTTTACAGCGAAAGCAATCCAAACGTTTGTGTAAGTTTATCGATAGCATAGCGTAGCATGTACAGTAAGCATTAAGTAGCAAGGTCACAAAAATCAGAAAAGCAATCAAAAAAATCCTTTACCTTTGATGATCTTTGGATGTTTTCACTCAAGAGACTCCCAGTTACACAACAAATGTTCCTTTTGTTCCATGAAGATTATTTTTATACCCAAAATACCAACGTTTGTTTGTCGCGTTATGTTCAGAAATCCACAGGAAAGAGCGATCACGACAACGCAGACATCTATTCCAAATAATATCCATAATTTCCACAGAAACATGTCAAACGTTTTTTATAATCAATCCTCAAGTTGTTTTAAAAATATCTATTCGATAATATATCAACCAAGTGTGTTAAATAGCAGCGCGCTTTTTCAATAACAGTGGGAGAAACAATGGCCGCTTTACTCAGTTGCACAAAACTCACTCTGAGAGCCCCCACCTATCCACTTATGCAATGTGATCCTTCACGCTCATTTTTCAAAATAAAAGCCTGAAACTATGTCTAAAGACTGTTGACACCTTAGGGAAGCCATAGAAAAAGGAATCTGGTTGATATCCCTTTAAATGGAGGATAGGCATGCATAGGAACAGAGAGATTTCAAAATAAGATGCACTTCCTGATTGGATTTTCCTCACGCTTTAGCCTGCAATATCAGTTCTGTTATACTCGCAGACAATATTTGTACAGTTTTGGAAACTTTAGAGTGTTTTCAAGCCTAACCTGACAATTATACAGTGGGGCATTTCAAGGTCCTGGAGTGGCCTAATATCCAGATCTCAACCCCACAGAAAATCTTTGCAGGGAGTTGAAAGTCCGTGTTGCCCAGCAACAGCCCCAAAACATCACTGCTCTAGAGGAGACCTGCATGGAGGAATGGGTCAGAATACCAGCAACAGTGTGTGAAAACCTTGTGAAGACTTACAGAAAACGTTTGACCTCTGTCATTGCCAACAAAGGGTATATAACAAAGTTTTGAGAAACAATTGCACAATTGGTGTCTGACTAAATACTTTTTTGCCCCACTGTATGCATATTCTAGTTTCTGGGGCTGAGAAATAGGCAGTTTCAAATGGGTAAGTTTTTTAGCCAAAAACGAAAATACTGCCCCCTACAAGCAAAAGGTTAAGGTGCAGGCAGGTAGACAGCTACAAAGCAATGAGAGTGTTAAATGTAACACTTCCAGTGTCTATACGGGTCCACACTTTTCAGTGCTAAATTAACACACTGCTTAGTGTAAAGCCTTACTTGCATATTTCTCAGGTTGCTTTGACTTTCGAGTGAATTTTAGAGTTACCACCAATGACTGTATTGGTAGCCAGGACAAACATTACATACATGATATCACTAATATCATCAAAATCAATCATAGAATGTTTTTACCTGATGAAGTAGAATCCTGTTGAAAAACAATGTTAAAAGTGCAATTTGTATTCCTAAAACATACATTGAAAATTATACTATTGCTGCTTCCTGTTGTCATTGATTTTTGATTTATGTCCGAGTGTCAAAACATTGGGTTTCGATATCCAAATTCATAATCAATATGCTGAAATAGGTTGTGATATTTTGTGTCACACTTGTGTTCAGATTACTTGTATTTTACTAAATTGGCACCTTATAAATTGCACATGGACCAATATTTACCAAGCGGACACTAAAGGCTGGAATTGATTAGCTTGTTCTACTGTAATCAATGGCACGTGCAAATTAATCACATCGATATTGTATTGAAATCAATGGAACTAGGACATATACAGTCTGCACTCTTCTAACAGACAAACCTGAATGAACTTGAGTATACTACATACTGTATATCTGTTGACAGATGACAACCTGTCATAGCCATTTACTATCAACTTATATCTCTGTTAGAAAATTATTTTGGTAGATGGCCAATAAGGAAAAGGAAACACAACACTTTTTTGACTGGATAATTCCAACCAATCACCAACTCACATCGGTTTCAAAAAGGCCCTTCACGGTCAATCTGACATCTGCAGTGGCCTTACAGCATTTCATGCAATAAGTCAGAGTAAACATACTTTTTGTGCTTTGTGGAGTGCAGAGCTGTTGTGTACGAAGTTGTGTTTATTCAGGCCCTCCCGCCCCACCTACCATCAACCAATCATGTCAATGCAGAGCTGCAGTATACCTGAGCGCACCGCATTGTTACAAAATTTGAGAGGCGCACTATGAAACAGTACGGCCTTGATTTGGCCACTGCATGCTTTTACAGGCTCCGCAATTCAGTCACATCCTCCATACGAAGCCTCCAACCACATTTTCGGATCAAGCCTAAATGGGCTTTTAATAGCAACATGGGTTGGTTTTCATTTGAATGATGGCTTAACGCTCAAATCCATGAATTCATGTGAGGCTAAAGAAGTTTATGTGAGGAGTGGCCTGAAAATTACAGCTGCGCTCTAAAGTACCACTACTGACTGCCGTGTATGACAAAAACAATGGTAATAAACCAAAGATGTGATTTAAGCAATCGTTTTCGTGAGATCATGAGGACTATGAACTGTAATACTAACATCACTAATCTGAGGTAAAAAGGGTCATTTTCAAAACGCTGTAATATGGGTAACATGTTCTGACCACCGTAGGGAAATTAGTGTAATATAACATAACTAAATATTTCAAAGTAATTTAATATTTTTATATAAAATGATAATAAATGTAGCACAGTCACACATTTTTACAACAGTGACTTGTATTTTGTTCTACTAACCATGGAGAGAGTAAACAAATGATCCTAAGCACAATGTAACCATGCCCTCTGGACTAGTGTCCATAGGGTCTGTGCAGCAGGCTGAACATTTGACGTCCATTCGTTAGTGACCGAGACATGGTTGTTAAATTCATTCATTTGCAGTCCTGTGGCCTTCACCGAGTGAGCTACTTAGTGTCTATGTTATCATTAAATGTGCATTAATTAAAGCCAAAAAGGAATTGATTTGGAGGATTTCAGCAGGATTTCTAAAAGACAGACATTGAAAAGGAAACAAACAAACAAAACCTAACAAACAAAAAAGCACAAAGGCGAGGTAAAATTGTTCTGGACATTGCAACTGATGTGTACAGTGTTAATTACAGTAAATTACACATTTAATAGTTTGCATTTTCATTAGAAAAAGTCATTATTTAAGAAGTTGCACACATCAATGCTCCAATTTTTTTAAGAATAGCAAC
This sequence comes from Oncorhynchus mykiss, assembly GCF_013265735.2. Taxonomy (NCBI): domain Eukaryota; kingdom Metazoa; phylum Chordata; class Actinopteri; order Salmoniformes; family Salmonidae; genus Oncorhynchus; species Oncorhynchus mykiss. The sequence continues at coordinate 48,889,935 of NC_048566.1, read as the reverse complement.
AGTAGCAAGAGCTTGGCACATTCCATACGCTCTACGAGCAGAACAGAACTCTGAACATTATAAACAGCATCACAAACAAAAGCTGCTGAGGGAAAATCCTGAGTCATTGTTTGCTGATTATAAACCGGTGGTTCGATCCCTGAATGCTGATTGACTGACAGCTGTGGTATATTAGACCTTATACCACGGTTATGACAAAACATTCATTTTCACTGCTCTAATTACGTTGGTAACCAGTTTATAATAGCAATTATAATAGCAAATAAGGCACCTCAGGGGTTTGTGGTATAAGGCCAAAATACCACAGCTAAGGGCTGTTCTTACGTACGATGCAACTCGGAGTGCCTGGATACAGCCCTTCACCGTGGTATATTGGCCAAATACCACAAACCCCTGAGGTGCCTTATTGCTATTATAAACTGGTTACCAATGTAATTATACCCGTGGTATAAGGTCTAATATACCACAGCTGTCAGTCAATCAGCATTCAGGGATCGAACCACCCGGTTATTGCTTAATTATACCCGAATTGGAGACAAGAGACAAGAGACAAGGAGACAAGAATACAATCTCTGACCTGCTCTTCTATATAGAGCATACTGCTGCTTGGTATTCTGCCACATGTAGGCACTTTGGCCATGCCAGAAAAATAGGAATCACTGATGGTTGACAGATCTTGGTATTTGATGAACAGGAGCCTGATAATCAACATTTTACATCACTACAAGACCATGGTGCTTGCCTACGAAGCAGCAAGAGAAACTGCCCATCCCTCCCTTCAGGCTATGCTCAAACCCTACACCACGACCCGAGCCCTACATTTTGCCACCTCTTGTCTCTTGGCCTTCCCACCCCTACGGGAAGGCAGCTCCTGCTCAGCCCAGTCCATTCTGTCCTGACACACCTATTTTGGAAACAGCTTCCCCTTTAAGCTCGGACAGCAGAGTCCCTGCCCATCTTCCGAAAGCACCTGAAACCCTACCTCTTCAAAGACTATCTTAATTAATTCCCCCCCTAGCTCGGACTTTGCTGATAGCAACGTTATTGAGGAAAAGTATACTTAGTATGCCTGTGATATGTGATTGTCCTACCTAGCAATCTGAAGATGGATGCACTAACTGTAAGTCGCTCTAGATAAGGGCATCTGCTAAATGACTAAAATGTCAAATGTAAAGAGCTAGCAGTCACCTTGAAAGAGAATGAACTGCTTTACTTCAATCAGATGACAGACCTGGGGAGAAATCAGTTTATTTTAAAAGTTCTCCCACCCTCATATCTAACCAAAACACCCAAGTAGACAACATGTCCTAGCTGTCCCAGTTCTTTGGGAGTATCTCCCTACTCGAGGTAGATGATGAATGGGCTTGATGGTAAGGTGACAGTTCTGAGGCAGGATAAGGAGGAGCTGAGAGAGAAACTGGCAACGGTCGAGAGCATCATGAAGAGAGATGTACCTGACATCAGGGAGGAGCTACAAAGGTAGTTGTCAGCAGTCATAGAATTGCTACAACACAGAGACACCAGAACCCACACTCTAAGAGAACAACTGGAGCTTACCACAACCCTCACTACCACACCCTCACATCACCTCATTGGCAATACCACTGCTTCTCATAGGGAACCTCTGGAACACAGACTCAGCACAAGTAATCAGAACCAGAACAACTCCTCCTCCCACAGCAGCACATTCTCCTCGTCAGATATAGATCAAGCCTCCACAAGATACTCACACTAGTGTTCTGCTGGGACCCTCGGGAGAGAGGAAGACAGGAAGGCCACCCCACCCTACTCTATCCAAAGAACATCAGTCCAGACACCACAGCACACAAGAGCAGCACACAGGCAGAGCACCCTATGGTCTTCATTTTATGTGACTCCAATGGGAAATCTGTTAGAGAAACTGCTATTCCCTGGCATGTCAGTCAGAAAGCCATGGTGCCCAACAACAGCAAGTGCCTTGAAAAGTCTGTCAAGCAACAAATTAAATGGGACCAAACTATAAATCACACAGGTACTAATGATTTGATGGCAATGAGAGGACATGTAGCTCATGCAATGCAAAAAGTGGCAGCTAGAGCTGCAGAGAGATTTCCTAACACCAAAATCACTATGTCCACTCTATTGCCATGTGGATATTTTCCCTTCCACATTATTCAGAGAAACAACACTGAACTGTGTAGAGGCTGTGCTCTCTTGGACAATGTTTACTTAGCGAACCACCATTCACATAGCTGATGTACGACGTAGTACACTTGAACCAACAGGTTGTCAAGGTGTTTGCTAGGAAACGGAGAGAAACTGCTCTGGGACAAAGGACAAAAACAAAATAAGAGGAACTCTGCCATACATCCTGCAAGATCATGACCACCAGCCCCCACCCAGAGAGATCAGTATCACCCTACACCACCGGCCACCTCTAGAGAGGACAGCTCTACCCTGCACCAAGAGGCCCCACCCAGAGAGGCAAGCTCCGCCTTACACCATTGGGCGCCATCCAGAACAGCCAACACGACCCTGCACCATCGGGCCCCTACCAGAGAGGCCAGCTAGACCTTACATCACCAGGCCCCATCTAGAGAGGCCAGCTGCACCATACACCATCAGTTCCCTGGCAGAGAGGCCAGCTCCACCATAAAACATTGCCCTATCCAGAACAGTCAACACCACCCTGCACCATCGGGCCCCTTCAAGAGAGGCCAGCTCCACCCTGCAACCTCAGGCCCCTTCCAGAGTGGACAGCATCCCACTACCCCCCATGCTAACAGGGCAACACCCCAATCAAAAGAGACCAACAGTCCAATAAGACAGCTATGCAGAAGTGGAACGAAGAATAGAGCACCCTGCTGCAGCTGAGCTAAACCAGATAAGGCTTTGGCTGAACATAATCTGCTCAAATATCCATTAAATCCTTCTTTGTTATTATCAGAAATATAATTATTAGAAATACAACCTATTATCGTTATGAGTTCAGCTTTATATAAGCTACCCAGGAAAGGGTTAAAGTTAGCTCATATGAAGCCTCAGAAACAAAATTCCTGAGATTAGTAATATCCTAATCTTAGATAATATTTATATATTAGCCATTTCTGAGACTCACTTAGACAGCACCTTTGCTGATACAGCGTAGGAATACAAGGATGTAACATCTATAGAAAAGACAGGAATGTCTAGGGGGAGGTGTTGCTGTATATATTCAGAGTAATATTCCTGTAAAGCTCAGAGAGGATCTCATGACAAATTAAGTAGAAGTGCTGTGGTTGCAGGTTCACCTGCCTCAGCTGAAGTCTCTTCTTTTAGGGTGCTGCTTTAGGCCACCAAGTTCAAACTGTTAGTATCTGGAGAATATGTGTGTGATGTTAGATAAGGTTTCTGATGCTAACAGATACATGTATTTTCTTGGTGTCCCAGGTGTCCTCTCAAGCTTCTTACAAACTTCTTATGGTGACTAATACCTGCAGGGCCGGCTCCAGGCCTAAGCGACATAAGCAACCGCATATGTCGGGGTCTCAATTTATTATTGAGAGTAAGAATAGTAAAATACACCAGGTTCAATTTCGAAATTTGGTTGTGCATCAGCAGATTTTCTCTTGTTATGTAGGTCACTCAATTAGCTGACAATTTGCTATGTACATTTTTAGATTGAAAGTTAGTCAAGCCAGCTATCTAATCTTGTAGTAATCACTCAAATACTGACAGGGCACGCATGGGCCCTGTCCTCAAGGGGCCCATCATTGATTTTGTTTGTCAATCTGACTCAAATATCATATTAACATGGCATGTCAAGACAAAATGTTTAGAATTGTAGGAATGTAGCTTTAAAGGCCCTCACCAGAAGGCAATGCCACCCCTATTTTGGCATAATTCCTATCCCATAGCGGAAATTATCATTTCGATTCTGGATTTGTCATAAGCATTTAGGAAAACTTTGATGCTGATGGATAGGGGAAACCCATGTCTTTTGTTATCTCAAAAGTTTTGGCATGTTACATAAATTGCGGCCGTGAATCCTCCATAGAAATAATAATCAGCTGGGTGGTTACATTTGTCCTATGTACAAGTGCATGTGTGAATTGGAGAGTGGGGTCTGAGCCAGGGATCAACCATTATTGATCGCGACCCTGGAGCAATTAAGGTGAACTGCCTTGCTCAAAGGTACATAGACACATTTTTCACCAAGTCTGCTCGGGGATTTGAACCAGTGACCTTTGGTTACTGGCCCAACGCTCCTAACCGCTAGGTTTCCTAGCTTTGGCAATATGGATAGCCTAACTATTGGTTAGGACGAGAGCTGCGTTTTTCTACATTGTAATGGACACAGTGCAACCTTTGGTAGGCTGTTGGCAGGCTTTTTGGCTGCGCTACAGCAATGCCAAGTCAGGCTGTGCTCATGCCATGGTTCTCACAGCTAGAGGAAGTGAAATGATAGGCTACAACAACTTTGCTCAGGATGCAATGTTCACATAATATATGTCAACATCCTATGCGCATCATGAAATGAAAAACCAATGCATGGAACAACAGCACAATATAGACAAACTAGTTGGTGGAAATTTCTTTCACGGGTGCTGCACCAATCAAAGCATTGGAGCGTGGTCCAAACCATTCATCTTGAGGCTAAGGGGGAGCTGGGTAAAAAAAAAGAAAAAAGGAATCATATCACATGCAAATTTACCATTTATAAAATTGTGATATATTTTTAATACAGACTAGCTCAAAAATAAGTGACACTTGATAAATGATCCAATGGATTCTGATAATTTGCTGTTAAAATGTGGAGGTGCAAAAACATAAGTTTGCCCCCATTATTGCTACGGTGAAAAGCTGTTTGTAGCCAAAGATTATCTATTATATTGCTCAGTTCAGTCCCAAGGAATACATTTGCAGGTGTTTCTGATTAATAAACAGTGCAATGCTGGTGGGTGGTAACATTCAAATTAAACCCAGTCCTGACAAGAAAACGTAGACTGCAAAGTATTAGCATGCCATATCATAGGGCAGAGTTAACACTTTGGATTTCCCACTTCAACACCAAAAATATAATACTTTCACTAAAACGACGACTTATTGACTTAAATCAATGTGCAACATCATGGGCATCGTCTTTCAACTGAAAAAAACTAGAATTTCTTTGTGGGCGTTAAAACTGCAAAAATGTCTCTCTACCCCATGGCAAAATGGGTAGAATTGTAGGAAATAAACTTTAAAACGAAACATGTTCTCTCCTTTGTCAAGAGAGGGGCCACTAAAATGTTTTGCTGCGAATTGGGGGGGCCCCCCAACCAAATCTCACCCTCAAAAGGCTAGAGCCGGCCCTGTCTGCCTGTAACATCACCCAGGTTATCACTCAACCAACTAGAATGTATACCAATAGTGTTGGATTTGTGAAATCCACTTATCAGTTCCCATTGGCTGTAGTGACCATAACATTGTGACAATAACAAGGAAAGCCAAAGTAGCAAAGGTAGGGCCTAAAGTAAAAAAAATGATATAAAGAAAAATGTATGTTGGTCTGATGTGTATAAGGAGGTGAATCCAGAAGCAGTACTTGGAGTATTTGTACAATTATTCTTGCCAGTTGTTTACAAACATGCACCTGTAAAGAAACTAACTGTCAGAACTGTTAGAGCACGGAACTAAACAATTTTACGAATCAAAGAAATTATGCAAAAAAGGTGGCGAACAAGTCAGGCTACTCAGTTGATTGGATGGCATACTGTCAATTGAGACATTTGTGACTAAACTTAACAAAGAATATATAAATTATATTACCAAAACAAGACAAATGACAATGGGAAAAGACTTTGGAGCACCTTAAATGATATTATGGGCAGAAAACCCAATTCATATTAATCATTCATTGAAGTTGATGGGTCATTTATAACACAACCTTTAGATATAGCCAATCATTTCAATAACTATTTGACTGGTAAAGTAGATAAAATGAGAAGTGAAATGTCAACATTGAACAGCGAGGCATCATATTGTATTTGTGTATTGGGGATCTAGTAATGAAAGACAAGGGTTGCTGTTTTGAATTTGGTCAAGGATGTGTGAAAGACGTGGAAAAACCGTAGTTATCCATCCCCAATGATGAGCCACCAGGTATAAAAAGAGTCACACTCTCTAGTAATGTACCCAATAAATTACTGGGAGCTTGTATATAGAGTATGCAACTCTCTATATTTATTTCTATAGCCTACAGTTTACTCACTGTTAATCAGCACCTCTACGAATTTTGTTGGGTGTGCGCTAGCACAGGCTTTTTATTAAGCCACCGGGTTTAGACAAGCTAGAATGGAAACTATTGAGAATGCTAGCAGACTGCATTACCACCTCTATCTGCCATGTCTTTAACCAAAGCCTAAAGGAGTGTGTGTGTCGACAGGCCTGGAAGGAAGCTAAAGCAATTCCACTACCTACATTTTTTTTTTCAAATCTTTGCTGGCTGTAACAGCCGCACAATCAGTTTGCTGCCTGTTCATAAAAAACTGATGGAGAGGATTGTGTTTGAACAAAAAAACTCACTTGTTATGGCATTACATCACCTGCCTTAACAGGGTTGGAGAGTTACTTGTCCGATAGAACTCTGAGAGTATTCTTCAATGGAAGAATCAGATAACAATCGATAGGTACAGCATGGTATCCATCAGGGCAGTTGCCATGGTCCGTTACTGTTCTATATTTTTACAAATGATTTGCCACTTGTCTTACAAAAAGCTAAAATTACTATGTATGCTGATGATTGCACACTCTACAAATCAGTAGCTACAGCCATTGAGCTCACTGAGACTCTTGGCAAGGAGTTACAGTCGGTGTCGGAATGGGTAATTAACATGCCTATTACATTGTTAGCTAGATAATTAACCAAGTGAAGATAGTTTAATTCTCAAATTACAAGTAGCTTGCTACTGTTTGTGTTAACCAGCTAAATTCCAGCTGTGTCACTTAGTCCTTAGCTAATGTTAGCTAGCTAGCTATGTTGCTAACGACAGGCTGGGATCAAGATGGTCAAAAGGCGCGTCATTTGCACTAAGATGTCACATGAAATCCACCGATTATCAAGACAAAATCAATTCTAAATTTGAACTACATTAATATCTTACTATTTATTCATCTTGGTTTTCCTTGGTCAACGTTGACTGTCACTGCACTTTTGTCCTCAATGTCGTTCAACATGTGTACAAGTGAACGTCTTATTTTTTGCTGATTAACATTACTTCAATTTCCTGCACGTGGGTAATTCACAACAATTTCAACAATTTCCAGCTAAAAACAAATTTAAACTCTTAAAGTGCACATCCAAATCCAACATTGTTTTTTACCCGACACAGGGATTTTTAATTGAACGTGGCGCGTGTGCTAAGTGATGTATTGTCGGCAAAAAAAAACTGCAGAAAAACAAAACAGAAAACATCAAAAACCTCCAGAAGAAAAGCCTGCTCAAGAAATCTGTGAGGTGTTCTATCAGTGGCCACAAAAACGAAAATGATACAGCATGCATGCAAAGATGAAAACATAAGTTAATATTACAACTGACAACTGATATTGATTGGACTAGAGAACTTTGGGAACGTTTTAAATGAGGAGTACTGTAAGAAATGTTTGATGGTGTAAATGTACAGTGAATCTAACTTTAATCTTGAGCTGGTATGTAGCCGAGTCTCATAGGTTCTAGGCGTGTACACTGCCAGGCCAGGCTGACATTGACCAATGGAGGCTGGTGGGAGGAGCTATAGGAGGACGAGCTCATTGTAATGGCTGGAATGGAATAAATGGAACAGAGTCAAACGTGATTTCTATTTGTTTGTTACCGTTCCATTAATTCCATTCCAGCCGTTACGATGAACCCGTCCTCCTTTGGCTCCTCCCACCAGCCTCCTCTGACATTGACCCATATATTATTTCACCAGCCAGAACACATTTTAAATGTTAAATGTTGCTGTGACTATGCATTGAAGAGAATAATCATAGCTTTCCAGTGGCCAGTGTCCTTCATAATTGTGTATATGCTTTTTGAGAAATGTGATTTCTGGTCTTTCTACAAGGGCTCGCGCTCTGTGTCCAGGCTGCAGTCGCACTCTGGACACTATGGACTGCAAGCCCATGTAGAGTGAGTGAAGAGCTTATGAGACGCACACCATTCTGGTCTACCTTTGGCCTGCAGCCTACCACTCAATTTGTTTCATGTCTGTCTGGAAAGCTTTTGCTCTCCTATATCCAACAATGTGTAGGTATTCCTACTGCTACTGAAAAAGTTGATTGATAATCATAGTATAATGGAATTGAATGTAATAGAATGACTTAGCGTACGTTCCATTTCAATTATCACTTAGTGTCAGTCTCTTAAACATGCACCTGTGTCTGAGTTAAATGTGCATGTTTCCTTGCAGGATTTGTCCAAACAAGAGGAGGCAAGAGGAGGCACCATCAGACTCCCTCCTCCTCCGGCTCCATCCGGAAGAATTCAATGTTTAGCCATTCTCGGGTTCCACTTACAGATTGGGTAACATTTCTTCAACAGTTGGTTAATGAATTTGACAGAATGTTTGGGATAATTACATCTTTAGAAAGTGGTTCACAATCAGAGGCTGCATTACCCAAAAGGGCTTCCAAAAATCCCTAACACGTTTTTTGTTTTGTTTTTCCACTGGGATGGCATGCTTCATTGATGATTAAATAGTTGGGCTAGTGGTAGACCTGCAAAGGTCAGAAAAAAACATAATTTAGACTTCTTTGTTTGTTAATAGCTATCACCCACAGAAAGTTTCATGCTCTTTCAGCCCCCAATAAAATGAAGCATAACAACCATACACAAGACACTGGTGAGTGTGGGGCTCTCTACTAAGTAATTACATTATTACCTAAATTCACTCTGAGGACATTTTTGTTCACTTACAAACTATCTCATGCATTATTTACTGGACAGCTAAAAGGGGCTCTCCAAGATTTTCAACAACATTTAGCTGGCTTTGCCACCCATCCCCACCAGTGTTTCCCACAGGCATTTGGGATACTTGTCATGGTGGCATGCCGGGAAGAGCAGCATGGCCTGACTGGGGAGGCATGCACCACTGCTGCTGCCCTAATTTATTATTCTTGTGAGCCTACACTATTCAGGCAAATTAAATAAAAGCTGTTACAAATGTGTTTGGAGTACTGTTTTTAGAGCTGCAACTAACAGCTATTTTGATAATCAATCTGTCAGTTATTACTTTGATTACTCAATTTGTTTGACATTTAAAAAGCTTGTTATGCTGGCTGAATATAGGTTGAATGTTTTATCAAATATTAAAATATGTACAATGCATTACAGTGCAAATAGCAACAACAGACAAACTCAAAGTCAGTTATTTTCTGAGAACTTCCATTAAAGTGTATTTCCACATGAGACAGGAGCCGTGTCAGCTCAAGACGATTTGGGACCTGAAGTGAGATTTGATTTCGGTGTCCCTCCTATAGAAGTTGATGGTCATGCATCCCTGGGACACTCACGTCTTCTCATATCACTAATATTTGTCTTACCTCTCATTATTGAAGGTTTGCAACAAAGCCCTAAAGAGGTGTAAGAGGAGGAAGGGATTTCAAATTGGGTCAAGTTCTCTATGGAGAATGGTGGTGACAAGAGAAAGGTATAGCATTATCCATTTTGATGTACTAACATTCATCATCTTGGCTTAGGAACTGAGAGATAATTTGTTGATATATTTTACTTATGGTAATCATTTTCATTTTAAGGTACTCCTCAGTAGATATATTGATATGGATAAAAAATAGAGGGCTTGCACATTTCATAAACTGAATTCTTTGATAAATACACACCATCAGTGATGTTTCCTAGAATCATGTTTTGGGTCTTTCAACATTATACAACTTAACCTATCAGAACGTACCTTGTGTCATAAGTGACATTACTGTAGTTCCCATGGACACCACCCTTCCATTTCAAGGCATGTTGCAAAAAAAAACAATATACAAGTGTTCCTATATTTCAGTACAATTGTGGAAGGATGGTGCCAACATGGAGAAGACAGAGTTGGGTGTTTGGGATGATGGAGGTCAAGCACAACAGACTCTCGACAGTCTCTTGACAACAAGGTTGATGAAATCCGAGCAAGGGTAGCATTCCAGAGGGACATCAGAGACTGTAACGTTCTTTGCTTCACCGAAACGTGGCTCACTGGAGAGACGCTATCCGAGGCGGTGCAGCCAACGGGTTTCTCCACGCTTCGCGCAGACAGAAACAAACATCTTTCTGGTAAGAAGAGGGGCGGGGGCGTATGCCTTATGGCTAACGTGACATGGTGTGATGAAAGAAACATACAGGAACTCAAATCCTTCTGTTCACCTGATTTAGAATTCCTCACAATCAAATGTAGACCGCATTATCTACCAAGAGAATTCTCTTCGATTATAATCACAGCCGTGTATATCCCCCCCCCCCCCCCCCAAGCAGACACATCGATGGCTCTGAATAAACTTTATTTGACTCTTTGCAAACTGGAAACCATTTATCCGGAGGCTGCATTCATTGTAGCTGGGGATTTTAACAAGGCTAATCTGAAAACAAGACTCCCTACATTTTATCAGCATATCGATTGCGCAACCAGGGGTGGAAAGACCTTGGATCATTGTTACTCTAACTTCCGCGATGCATATAAGGCCCTGCCCCGCCCCCCTTTCGGAAAAGCTGACCACGACTCCATTTTGTTGATCCCTGCCTACAGACAGAAACTAAAACAAGAGGCTCCCACGCTGAGGTCTGTCCAACGCTGGTCCGACCAAGCTGACTCCACACTCCAAGACTGCTTCCATCACGTGGACTGGGACATGTTTCGTATTGCGTCAGACAACAACATTGACAAATACGCTGATTCGATGTGCGAGTTCATTAGAACGTGCGTTGAAGATGTCGTTCCCATAGCAACGATTAAAACATTCCCTAACCAGAAACCATGGATTGATGGCAGCATTCGCGTGAAACTGAAAGCGTGAACCACTGCTTTTAATCAGGGCAAGGTGTCTGGTAACATGACCGAATACAAACAGTGCAGCTATTCCCTCCGCAAGGCTATCAAACAAGCTAAGCGTCAGTACAGAGACAAAGTAGAATCTCAATTCAACGGCTCAGACACAAGAGGCATGTGGCAGGGTCTACAGTCAATCACGGACTACAGGAAGAAATCCAGCCCAGTCACGGACCAGGATGTCCTGCTGCCAGGCAGACTAAATAACTTTTTTGCCCGCTTTGATGACAATACAGTGCCACTGACACGGCCTGCAACGAACATGCGGTCTCTCCTTCACTGCAGCCGAGGTGAGTAAGACATTTAAACGTGTTAACCCTCGCAAGGCTGCAGGCCCAGACGGCATCTCCAGCCGCGCCCTCAGAGCATGCGCAGACCAGCTGGCCGGTGTGTTTACGGACATATTCAATCAATCCCTATACCAGTCTGCTGTTCCCACATGCTTCAAGAGGGCCACCATTGTTCCTGTTCCCAAGAAAGCTAAGGTAACTGAGCTAAACGACTACCGCCCCGTAGCACTCACTTCCGTCCTCATGAAGTGCTTTGAGAGACTAGTCAAGGACCATATCACCTCCACCCTACCTGACACCCTAGACCCACTCCAATTTGCTTACCGCCCAAATAGGTCCACAGACGATGCAATCTCAACCACACTGCACACTGCCCTAACCCATCTGGACAAGAGGAATACCTATGTGAGAATGCTGTTCATTGACCTCAGCTCGCCATTCAACACCATAGTACCCTCCAAGCTCGTCATCAAGCTCGAGACCCTGGGTCTCGACCCCGCCCTGTGCAACTGGGTACTGGACTTCCTGACGGGCCGCCCCCAGGTGGTGAGGGTAGGCAACAACATCTCCTCCCCGCTGATCCTCAACACTGGGGCCCCACAAGGGTGAGTTCTGAGCCCTCTCCTGTACTCCCTGTTCACCCACGACTGCGTGGCCACGCACGCCTCCAACTCAATCATCAAGTTTGCGGACGACACAACAGTGGTAGGCTTGATTACCAACAACGACGAGACGGCCTACAGGGAGGAGGTGAGGGCCCTCGGAGTGTGGTGTCAGGAAAATAACCTCACACTCAACGTCAACAAAACTAAGGAGATGATTGTGGACTTCAGGAAACAGCAGAGGGAACACCCCCCTATCCAAATCGATGGAACAGTAGTGGAGAGGGTAGCAAGTTTTAAGTTCCTCGGCATACACATCACAGACAAACTGAATTGGTCCACTCACACAGACAGCATTGTGAAGAAGGCGCAGCAGCGCCTCTTCAACCTCAGGAGGCTGAAGAAATTCGGCTTGTCACCAAAAGCACTCACAAACTTCTACAGATGCACAATCGAGAGCATCCTGGCGGGCTGTATCACCGCCTGGTACGGCAACTGCTCCGCCCTCAACCGTAAGGCTCTCCAGAGGGTAGTGAGGTCTGCACAACGCATCACCGGGGGCAAACTACCTGCCCTCCAGGACGCCTACACCACCCGATGTCACAGGAAGGCCATATAGATCATCAAGGACATCAACCACCCGAGCCACTGCCTGTTCACCCCGCTATCATCCAGAAGGCGAGGTCAGTACAGGTGCATCAAAGCTGGGACCGAGAGACTGAAAAACAGCTTCTATCTCAAGGCCATCAGACTGTTAAACAGCCACCACTAACACTGAGTGGCTGCTGCCAACACACTGACACTGACTCAACTCCAGCCACTTTAATAATGGGAATTGATGGGAAATGATGTAAATATATCACTAGCCACTTTAAACAATGCTACCTTATATAATGTTACTTACCCTACATTATTCATCTCATATGCATACGTATATACTGTACTCTATCATCGACTGTATCCTTATGTAATACATGTATCACTAGCCACTTTAACTATGCCACTTTGTTTACATACTCATCTCATATGTATATACTGTACTCGATACCATCTACTGTATCTTGCCTATGCTGCTCTGGACCATCACTCATTCATATATCCTTATGTACATATTCTTTATCCCCTTACACTGTGTACAAGACAGTCGTTTTGGAATTGTTAGTTAGATTACTTGTTATTACTGCATTGTCGGAACTAGAAGCACAAGCATTTCGCTACACTCGCATTAACATCTGCTAACCATGTGTATGTGACAAATACAATTTGATTTGATTTGATTTGATCTGCGAAGAGGTTCCACCACTCTAAGTGACTGCTGGAGAGCATATGCCAGGTCTCTGAATAGGCTGGGTTACAATCACCAGACAGTCAGCCACACAAACAACTCCTCACACAGGATGTCCCACACAACACATTGAAAGAGCGTGCCAGACAATAAAGGGGCAGGTCTGGAGGCTAAGGGGCTAAGGGGCAAAAAAAAAGTTTAAAGAAGTATCTCCATTTTATTGAGTGGATGTACTGGTTGGGTGAAGAAAAAAAAAGGAGTTCTCTCCACTCTTCAAAGACATCCGATTAGTATAGTAGCTGTAAGATTTTTACTCTCAGCATGCATCCCCTAGAGGAAATGGAGCCGGGAGTACCCAGTGCCAGGTACATTACTGCGTCAATTTAAATCGTGGTCAATACTGGACCTTTAAATACACGCAACCCCTGCAGGCTCTATTTTGATCAAAACAACACAATCTCAACTTTTCATTTATATCAACCAATATGATCTCTTTGGAACTACGATCCCACAGCAAGTGTTTCATTCTTTTGACAGGGTTTTAAGCATGTTTGTTGCTAACAGTGTTTTTTTGGGTCACTTAACATAAATATGTTTGATATCACATGAAACGGGAGACTCCGGATTCCTTTGCTTCCAAACATATAAATGTCTGATCAACAGGCTACGCACCAACTCTCAAAGTGTATTACCAAACTTCACCTTCTATAATCAAAAACATGTTGTAACAAATGTGTTTTCCTTTATGTTAAGTTGCTTGTTCCTGTGTAGAAACATTGTAGTTATGATACTTTTCTTTATAACAACATTGTAATAACTGACATTTTGACATATCCTGTGAAATATGTAATTGCATTGAAAGTACATTGTAATTACATTTACAGGTGCAGTAACAATAGTTATTTTACATTTAAGTGTATTTTCACCAAGATTGTAATAAAAAGGTTTACTGTGTTTCACTTCACTTGAAGCTGCTTGCTCATGAGTATCTACATGAACATTATACATTATATTATTTTGAACAACATTTCACTTACATTACACCTTTGAAGCTAGAGAAATAAACCCAACATCCCTTCTCAAAGGCAGGTACATAGTATTTACAAAGTTTATACCATTATGTTTCACTTTACATTAAGTTGCTTGCTCCTGGGTAGGTACATTATAATTACATGTATATCCATTGTAAATGCATTGCTCTTACATTTAATTCAGTACATTCTTTAAGACAAACAATATGGAATTAAGATAACTGAAGCTGTAGTTAATGATAGGTTGTGCATTGTTACAGCAGCTGACAGAGTCCAAGCCTTGTTTATTTAGGTGGTAGTGACTTATGTAGTCACATGTTACAAGGTTACATAATAGGATGCATTGTTACAGCAGCTGACAGAGTCCTAGCCTAGTTTATTTAGGTGGTAGTGACTTATGTAGTCACATGTTACAAAGTTACATAATAGGATTCATTGTTAGCATGGTGCTACACAGGAGACTGCAGAAGTGTAATTACAGAACATATTAGTAACATTTGGAACAAGACATCTTGTAATTACATATACATAAATCATGAGTAATTACACATGTGGAATAACCTCTGACAAGCTGATTTGTAATTACATATCCTTGTTCCACTTATGTACTACCCTATATCGCTAAACCCTAATTACAGTGTAATTACATAGTATTTACATAGTAATCACATGCAAGTACTATGTTATAAATACATGTCTTATTATTTAGTTGCATTTTAATAACCCTACATACTAACTCACTAACTCATTAAAACCCACCAACTTATTCCACTTCCAATTCTATCTGATCCTACATCAGGCCAACAACCTGAGAGGATGGGACACCACCACTCAACACACCCTGTAACTCTTCTGAAGTCAAGTCTCGTACCCCCAAACACCTCTCTGCCGCTGCCACCACAACCTCTATTTTCTGTGAGTTACGATCCATCTCTGCGGTACAGTTGATAACCATTGCTATGACCGCTAAGAAGCCAACCTTACTGAAACATACAGTACCTGTATAGCACTCATTGGCCTGTCCCTCTGTTCTGGCACAGATCTACTCTTCACAGGGATGAATCCCTCAGACTTGATCCACCCTCCTCTAATTTCTGCACTGCCTCAGCAGTGAATAACTACTCTGCACAACTATGACCCTGGCCACCTCAACCTGCCATTTTATCCACTTTAGAACAAGGCTGCAACGCAAACAAAATGTGGAAAAAGAGAAATAAAGCAGGTTGAGGTGGTAATGGTTACGAATGTATGGCACTCCTTTACGTAGAATCGCTACTAGCTATCATTTTCTATGAGAATGCTTTTTTAAAGTAACACTGCATACTCCATAACCCCTGAGGGGGCATTGATTGACTGGTCCGTTGGGACAAAGCTCTTAAAAGAAAAGTATTTAAAAAAGGAGAATGGACTCTACCTACATGTGTATTTATCCTACTGTTTTTACCAAACAAATGTCAATTCCCAGCAACATGAGTTACAGTTGACACACACAATTTTTTCCACCGAAACTACACATTCCTCTGTCCCATGTCCTCCTGAACACTTCCCACATCTTGGATTCTCCCTCCTACACACCGCTGCAACATGCCCCTAAACGTGACACCTATAACTTAATTGGGAAAGGGGGCAGCATTGGGAAGTTTGGATGAAAACCAGGCCCAGAGTAAACTGCATGTTACTCAGGCCCAGAAGCTAGGATATGCATATAATGGTAGATTTGGATAGGAAACACTCTACAGTTTCCAAAACTGTTAAAATAATGTCTGTGAGTATAACAGAACTCATATGGCAGGCGAAAACCTGAGAAAAATCATTCAACCAGGAAGTGGGAATTCTAAAGTTTGTAGTTATTTAAGTGAATGCCTACAGTATCCAGTGTCTGTGGGGTCAGGTTGCACTTCCTAAGGCTTCCAGTAGATGTCAACAGTCTTTAGAAGTTGTTTCAGGCTTATATTGTGAAAGGGGAGAGAATAAGACCACTCGGAGCGAGTGGCTCAGCTGAAAGCCATGAGTTGTTTATTGTGCGTGGCCGTGAGCGCGCTCTCTCCTTCCTAATGAAAACGATATGTCCGGTTGAAATATTATTGAATATGTATGATAAAAAGATCCAAAGGATTGATTATAAATATCGTTTGACATGTTTCTACAAACTTTAATGGAACTTTTTTGACTTTTCGTCTGGATGTTGTGAGCGCGCTTTGTGCCTTTGGATTACTGAACTAAACAAAACTGAGGTATTTGTACATAAAGAGGGACTTTATTGAACACAACGAACATTCATTGTGTAACATGGAGTCCTGGGAGTGCCACCAGATGAAGATCATCAAAGGTTAGTGAGTCATTTAATTGCTATTTCTGACTTTTGTGAGTCCTCTCCTTGGCTGGAAAATGTCTGTATGGTTTTTGTGGCTAGGCACTGTCCTAACATGGTGTGCTTTCGCCGTAAAGCCTTTTTGAAATTGGACACTGGATTAACAAGAAGTTTATCTTTAAAATGGTGTATAATACTTCTATGTTTGAGGAATTGTAATTATGAGATTTCTGTTGCTTGAATTTGGCGCCCTACAATTTCACTGGCTGTTGTCGAGGTAGCGTCCAACCAATCCCAGAGAAGATAACACAGCAGTGGATTGGGAACAAAAGCACTAACAGCATAACTCATATATCCTAACATTACTTTGTCAGGTAAAGACTCTGAATCAAAGCTCAAAAGAACAGACTGTGTCACCACGCTCCCCACCAGATCTGTGTCGCACCAAACAACAGACGTCTCAAACACCAGGAATCTTCAATTTAAATCACTCCACCTCCACACTTAACACTACTCCAGAAATCACTCCCTTCAATGGTGCCCTGTACCTAAGAAACACTACTCCAGAAATCACTCCCTTCAATGGTGGCTTGTACCTAAGAAACACTACTCCAGAAATCACTCCCTTCAGTGCTGTCCTGTACCTAGGAAACACTACTCCAGAAATCACTCCCTTCAATGGTGCCGTGTACCTAAGTGCAAAGCAGGTCTTTCCCAAAATTGCATCTCACCGAGCTCATGCTCCCTCTGACCTGAAGAAACACAAACATCACAAGTCCACTTCGGGTAACATCTTTTCCACCCAACCTGAAACCACCCATAGATCAGCCAAAATTCCTGGTTCCACCCTATTCAAAAATCTAACTCCAAGTGGACCAAACGCATCGTTATCATAACCATGTCCATCAATGCATGGCTTGGGCTCCAAGCTCCACACAACGCCTTCCATTTCACCCCCAGAACTCGAACTGGCATCAGGCTGAATCTGTTTGAACTTGATACCAGTCTTCCTTGACATACCCGCTCCCTTGTTATTACTAGCTTCAACAGATTCAAACCCATCCTTTGCCTTCCTCAGTCTTCTTAACCTCCTATCTTTTTCCCTCCAATCCTCCTCCCATAACCAATTACCCAACTTTCCAAGACAAAATCTATTTTTAGCTTCCTAGAGAGAGAGAGAGAGAGAGAGAGAGAGAGAGAGAGAGAGACATGCTAAGCCCTGTACTCCCTCCACTTCAAACTCGAGCCATCAGACACCAGTATTGGTCCCCATAATCTGTATAGAACACAATATGCTCTATACATGTAGGTTTCTCACCTATGGGTGGCACAAATTGGGATATGGGGAGGGGAATGGGTAGGGTATATGCAAATGAAATACTGTAGTATTTACTATAGTTTTTATTTTTTAAGTGTTTTTAAAGACTGTAGTGTTTTTGCGGACATTTACTACAGTGTTGTTTGCGGAAAATACTGTAGTATTTACTATAATATTCTACAGTATACTACAACACTATAGTAAGTACTACACATGCTTGAGTGATGTGTAGTATAGTATTCTACGGTATACCACAGATTACGAGAGAATTCTATAGTAAATACTGGTGTATTCTATAGTAAACTAGTATTTTCTTAATGTGGGTAGACAGACTATCTGCCTCCATCCTGGGCCTCAGCACCCTTTTATCTGTTAGGTTAAGATAGCCTTCCTGGGAGATGGCACCCCCCTTCTACCCCCGTAGTAATATAAAAGTGATATCAGCCCCAGGGGATCCTCCATGGTACAGCAGACCATGCCACTTCACTACAGTCTCCCAGCCTCCCTGTCTTCGAGGACACAGGCACTTGACTTTAGGGCCACCATAACCGGCTGTAGACCTGACAGAGGCCAGTATGGAGTACCCACCTCAGATACTTACTGATAACGGTGTAGAATTCATATTTAGCCTCGTAACACCTGACAAAGCATTTTATGCTGCTGCTACTCTCTGTTTATTATCTATGCATAGTCACTTTAACTCTACCTACATGTACATATTATCTCAATTACCTTGACTAACCGGTGCCCCTGCACATTGACTCTGTACCGGTACCCCCTGTATATAGCCTCACTATTGTTATTTTACTGCTGCTCTTAATTATAATTTTTGATTTGTATTTTTTTATTAGCAATTTTTTACTTAACACTTATTTTTCTTAAAACTGCATTGTTGGTTAAGGGCTTGTAAGTAAGCATTTCACTGTAAGGGCTACACTTGTATTCGGTGCATGTGACAAATAACATTTGATTTGATTTAGTGAAATTTTCATTTTCATATTTAAGTGAGTAGTATTCAATCAAAATGTCGTTGAATGTCAGGTGTCATGGATGTAAACACAAGACTACAATGGGATAAGCAATGAGGTAATCTCACACTGATTTACGCAATGCGTTTCGGGTAAACAAACACAATCACTTTCACACTGTCGGCACCATAGGGGAAACACAGTGAAAACAAGGGCAGTGCTGAAAGTGCAACGCTTCCCTGTTGGTAAGACAATACAGATGAACACAATAGAGTCGGGCTTTTGTGGTTTCAGCTCACGAGTGTTTCCCTCCACATGACTGTGAGGAGTTTTCCCCTTCTCGTTCCCCCAGTCAACAACCCCACTACACTGAACAGCCCTGGGAGAGGGAGAGAGAAAGAGTTTAGAGTATTCAAGTTATTGTATTTTTTTCCTGTACAGCAGAACTATAACATGAGAGAGAAAGAATGAGAAGGGAGAGGGGGATATAATGGAGGGGTGAGAGAGAAGGAAAAATAATAGCTTTATACAGAGAGGTGTGAGAATGTATGTGAAAAGAAAGTATGTGCATGTGTGTGCATATGTGTGTGCCAAATGCCCACACCCCTCCTCCTCTTCCGTAGCCCAGGGGAGGGCTGGATGGGCCGGGTCCTGTGGGGGCTGGAGCTGCCTCTGCCTGGGGAGAGAGGTTACCCGAGTCCAGATGCCTGGAGAAAGGCCAGTTTCCACCGTTTATTGCACTGGATCATTACCAGTCGCTTTCCTGACCCAGAACATTGTGTACCATTCAACAATTACAGGCAACAGCGGTTGTTCCAATACACTTTCTCTCCCACTCCCTCACCCCAACCTCCCCCACCCATAAATATGGCTACATACAAACACAGAGAGCTACACATTCCTCTCTCAATCATCTCTGTCTCACTCACACGCACTGTGGTGATTGAATTCATGAGGTGGAGTACTTAGACATACCTGCACACACATGCATGCCATGCACACACACACACACACACACACACACACACACACACACACACACACACACACACACACACACACACACACACACACACACACACACACACACACACACACATAATGTATGACTCCAATGCATTCAAATACTAGAAAAATGCTAGGGATATTCTCAAACTCAAGAACACAGACTGTTACCCTCCCCACCCACAAACAGAAATATACTACCTTTAATGAGACCATATTACCAACTCCCACATATTCCTCAAAAACACACATCCCTCTATCTTTGACACCCACATCCATAAGTCTGCTCTGAGTTGATGAATTTAAACTTAGCTGCGGTCAGCTTGAGCAGCCCCCCATCCTCCCCCTAATGGGGGCTACCAGCCAGCGCAGACACTGGCGTCCTCTGTCTCAACCAGGCCTAGCCGCCCAGGCATTTACAGCTTCACCAACGCGGCTCTCAACTAAGTATAGCCATGCTGGCTAACCACACAGAGAGCCAGGGGTTTGGACCAGAAACAGTGCTGCTACGCTAGCTTTTTTTTAAAGTGCGCCTGTCTCACATAAACACACACTCACTCTAGGACCAGAGGCTGCTATTTTCAGCCCTGTGCTAAAATAAGAGCACTACACATGGCGCGGCAGAAATACACACACACACATAGATGCACAAATGTAAACACACAAATGTAAACATACGTAAACACACACATAAACAGAGAACACAAGTGTAACTCGCGCATGTTCCCCCATGCATAAGCACAGGCTCATGTACACACTTAATAAACACCTTGTGGCTGATGATGATGCCATTCTATTTTAGCTCAAATTGACTTTTAGAAGTTTTACTACCTACCGTAAGCAAACAGTCACAACTTAGGGGATGAGGCAGCTTCCATCATCAGATAGAGTCTTTGTGTGTCATATTTTGAATAGATTTGTAAACTTTAAATATCCAGTGAAAATGATATGTTCCAGGGGAACGTTGTGGAAATGTCAAATACAACCAAAAGGAAACTGTACATGAGCGATGCAAACATTTCTATAACCCTTTGTGCTTGCTGGGCAGTGGTGGGAGGTCGCTATACCCGAAAATGGCTCCACTATGCTGACAGTGTGCACTGTAATTCAAGTAAATGACTAACTACCAACTTATTAAAATCATGGCTTTCCCTCCCCAAAATATATTAAAATGGCAGCCATTACAACCCACTGCAAATGTGACCACCTCAACAACAAGGAACTCAATTATCCCAAAATGCAACTCCACCCCTACCCCACTTCACCAGTAATAAGCTCCCGGAACTGGAGACCCCTAAAATGTAGCACTTAAGCCACGGGTGGCCAATCGCCCAGCCCACAGGGCAGCATTTCTCATAAACTGGGGATAAGTGACTGATTAATACATAGAGCTCCATGTCAAGGGCCCTCCTGGACAGTTAATTAGCTTTAGTTAATAAGTAAGGGCCACAATGGGATGTATGAAACCAGTAGCCATAGGGCAGTGTTTCTTAATTCACATAATTGTGTTTTATTTTATTTAACCTTTATTTAACTAGGCAAGTCAGTTATGAAAAAAGTCTTATTTACAATGGTGGCCTACCCCGGCCAAACCCTCCCTAATCCGGACGACGCTGGGACAACTGTGTGCTGCCCTATGGGAACATAGTCCTGGGGTCTGTGCACATTTCTGTCATCTGGTTCAAAAGATCAACTAAATCGCCAAGCCCTTAGTCAGTTAAATCATCCGTGTTAGTACTGGGCTAGAACAAACATGTGAGGAGTCCCAAGGAATGCACTACCCGAGGAACCCAGAGTTAGACACCCCTCTTCTTGGATGTCCCCTTGCCCCAACCCTCAGTTGGCCCTGTCCAGAAACAACCCTTTGCCCTTACCCTAGACTGCAGGAGAAAGGGAGAAGAGAGCATGAGCAGAGTACAAATACCTTGGAAGCAAAGTGGTCCAATGAGCTGCCCTTTTAAACCCAATGAACACAAACCTCATTGGCTCTTCTACCTCAGTAGCCAAAGAGCAGGCATTTCAACCCCTGACCTCACACCATGGACATTTTACCCTCCAAGGATTGGGTTATGTTAAGCTGGAATGGAATGTTTGTATACTGTATATTTGACTGTGATATGTGGTTGACTCACCTAGCTATCTTAAGATGGATGCACTAACTGTAAGTCTAAGTCGCTAGATAAGAGCATCTGCTAAATGACTAAAATGTCAAATGTAAATGTTTAATATACAGATCTCATATGACAGAATTGGTTATTAAAACAAATTGATGTCACAAATGTAACATTTGAACAGTTCTTTATTCAAGATGTTGTTATTTGCTACAGTTGACTGTGTAAAACCTAGCAGTACTACTTATTTCTGGCGGTTATATTGTGTGTTTGCAAAAAACATGATTATTTGTCTCACTCAGATGAGACCATCAAGTGATAGCTCTCAAACAAATATGTCTGTCATTGAAAAACCCATTGCCATGACTAGATAGTGAAAAAAAACAAATTTAAAGTTATTTTAACAATAAAAGCTAATTTACCAAAATTTCTGAAAATTGATACATAGCATTTTAGAAAGAAACACATCAGAGGCTCCTTTTTGTTTTCCATTGCAAAACTTCTTTTTTTTTTGCAATGCATATTCTAATCAATATGACCCCGTTGTTGACTACCTACAGATTGGGACGAAGGTAAATGATTCTGAGCTGCAGCCATCGAAGTGGTGGCCCACGTCCCTTAACCACACTCCCAAAGTCCCCCAGGTCTCTGACACCTCTCCTCCAGTGCTGTTGACTCTACAAATCACAAAGACAAACAGGCAAAGCTGGTTAAGCCCAATATGTACTCCACCCTTCTAGGGTCAGAGGGAAGGATTAGTAGGTTATAGGCTCCAAGACAGCTTCTATCGCCAGGCCATCAAACTGTTGAACAGCTAAGCCCTTCACAGCAAATTGGCCAGTATTAGTGTTGATTTTTCAGTGTAACATTTCTAGTGTTGATTCAGCAGTTACAACACTCAGTGGTGTAATAGAACCCCAGTGTTGGTGTTAATAATCAGTGTTTAATAAGAAGCATGAGCTGGCGCAAACCCAGATAAATTATTTTGTGTAGTTGTGCTGACTAACGGCGAATAAACTGTAAGATATAAAAATAAATAAAGAGAGTCGCACACTAAATATAAACTCACAGTAATTTATTGGGTAAACCACCAATGTTTCGGCATCATTGTGCCTTCCATCACTGTCCCTTCTTCCTAAGAAGAAGTTTATTTAAAAAATTACTGGGAGTTTATATATAGAGTGTTTAACTCTCTTAATTTATTTTAATGTAACGGATCTCGTCGTCGTCTGACAAAGTTGAACAAATACCAACCCCATCATTATCATATTTCCCAGGATGCACGATTGCATGTAGATGTTTTAAATGTATCTTTCAATATCTATGTTTTTGCATGTACATTGCTTCAGGTTTCAAGTTGCACGTTTTAATGTCACGTGTACAAGTACAGTGAAATGCCTTTCTTGCAAGTTCCAAACCCAACAATGCAGTAATTAATATAATGTAGCACTAAAAATAACAGGTAGAACAAAAACACACAAGAAAAAAAAGGAAATAGGAAGAATAAGAAGAACACAAAGTAAGTACGTAAAAAGCTACGTACAGTGCTTTCGGAAAGTATTCAGACACCTTGACTTTTTCCACATTTTACAACCTTATTCTAAAATTGATGAAAATGTATTTTTCCCTCAACAATCTACAAACAATACCCCATAATGGCAAAGCAAAATCAGGTTTTTAGAATTTTTTACAAATGAATAAAACATAAAAAACTGAAATATTACATTTACATAAGTATTCAGACCCTTTACTCAGTACTTTGTTGAAGCACCTTTGGCAGTGATTACAGCCTTGAGTCTTCTTGGGCATGATGCTATAAGATTGACACACCTGTATTTGGGGAGTTTCTCCCATTATTTTCTGCACATCCTCTTAAGCTCTGTCAGGTTGGATGGGGAGCATTGCTGCATAGCCATTTTCAGGTCTCTCCAGTAATGTTTGATTGGGTTCAAGTCCAGACTCTGGCTGGGCCACTCAAGGACATTCAGAGACTTGTCCCGAAGCCACTCCTCCATTGTCTTGGTTGTGTGCTTAGGGTTGTTGTCCTGTTGGAAGGTGAACCTTCGTCCAAGTCTGAGGTCCTGAGTGCTCTGGAGCAGGTTTTCATCAAGGATCTCTCTGTAGTTTTCTCCATTCATCTTTCATTTGATCCTGACTAGTCTATCAGTCCCTGCTGTTTAAGAACATCCCCACAGCATGATGCTGCCATCACCATGCTTCACTGTAAGGATGGTGGCAGGTTTCCTCCAGACGTGACGCTTGGCATTCTGACCAAATAGTTCAATCTTGGTTTCATCAGACCACAGAATATTTATTCTCATGGTCTTAGAGTATTTAGGTGCCTTTTGGCAAACTCCAAGTGGACTGTCATGTGCTTTTTACTAAGGAGTGGCTTCCATCTGGCCACTCTACTATTAAGGCTTGATTGGTGGAGTGCTGCAGAGATGAATGTCCTTCTGGATCGTTCTCCCATCTCCACAGAGGAACTCTGGAGCTCTGTCAGAGTGACCATCGTGTTCTTGGTCACCTCCCTGACCAAGGTCCTTCTCCCCCGATTGCTCTGTTTGGCCAGGTGGCCAGCTATAGGAAGAGTCTTGGTGGTTCCAAACTTCTTCCATTTAAGAATGATGGAGGTCACTGTGTTCTTGGGGCCAGAAATGTTTTGGTACCCTTCCCCAGATCTAAAACTTGACACAATCCTGTCTCAGAGCTCTACGGATAATTCCTTCGACCTCATTTCTTTGTTTTTGCTCTGACATGCACTGTTAACTGTAGGACCTTATATAGACAGGTTTGAATTTACCACAGGAGGACTCCAATTAAGTTGTAGAAACATCAAGGATGATCAATGGAAACAGGATGCACCTGAGATCAATTTCAAGTCTCAGAGCAAAGGGACTGAATAAGTTATTTCTGTTTTTTTATTTTTAATGCATTTTCAAAAACCTGTTTACGCTTTGTCATTATGGGATATTTTCTGTAGGTTGATTAGGGGTCTGAATACTTTTCGAATGTACTGTATATACAGTACCAGTCAAAAGTTTGGACACACCTATTTTTCATATATTCTACATTGTAAATGAATACTATACACTGCTGCTCTTCACAATTATTCTACAATGTAGAAATAAATAAAACCCTTGAATGAGTAGGTGTGTCCAAACTTTTGACTGGTACTGCACAGGGTCAGTTCCCATTGCATATAGGGAGAGGTAAGGTGACTAAGAACCTGGATATATGATAAACAGAGTAGGAACCGTGTTAATTATGATTTTGTGTGTGTGTGTGTGTGTGTGTGTGTGTGTGTGTGTGTGTGTGTGTGTGCGTGCGTGCGTGCATGCATGCGTGCGTGCGTCAGAAGAGAATAGTCAGAATAAATGTGTGTGTGGGCTTGTTATGTGTGTGTTGAAGTATCATTGTGGTTGAGAGACAATGCAAAATAAAATTAAAGGGTCAACTCCTATACTCTGTGTAGCCATTCTGTTAGCTATTTATCAGTCTTATGGCTTTGGGATATAAGCTGTAGAGGAGCCTGTTGGTGTCAGACTTGATGCACTGGTACCCTTGCCATGCGGAAGCAAAGAGTACAGTCTATGGCTTGGGTGGCTGGAGACTTTAACTATTTTCCAGGCCTTCCTTTCACACTGCTTGATTTTAATTGATTGATTCATTAATCTCATGATACTCAAATATAAATTACACACATTTTCTAAACTAATCAAATCTGTTATTTGGACTTATTGCACCCGTTACTGGTTTAGATCAGGGTATTTTCCAGCAATATTTCCCCTGTCCATATGGTGCATGCATTTGTCTATAATTTGTCTATCATCCACTTCGTGTAGCAAGGGCTCCTTTAGGTGTGTTACAGCCAGAATTTAAAAACAACTTGACAGAGCTTGAATCATTTTAAAAATAATAATGGGCAAATATTGTACAGTCCAAGTGTGCAAAGCTCTTAGAGTCTTACCCAGAAAGACTCAATCGCCGCCAAAGGTGCTTCTGCAAAGTATTGACTCGGGTGTGAATAATTATGTAAATTAGATACATCTGTGTGTAGATGGGTGAGAGAAAAAAAGTCAATTTCATCCATTTTGAATTTAGGCTGTAACACAACACAATGTGGAATAAGTCAAGGGGTATGAATTCTTTCTGTATACTGTATTTAGGAAAGACACCAAAGAAGATACACATTCATAATCTTATAATCACTACAGTTCAATTGGACTTTTGGAAAGAGGAGAGGCACTGTGATAAAATATGTTTTTTTTTATCTGTTTTTTAAAGCTAAACTTCTGGTGGCAGAGCATTCCACAATGACATGGCTCTATAAATAACTGAGTGCCGCATTAAATCTGTTTTTGGTTTGGCTACCGTGAAGAAACCCACTGTGATGTTTCTGATGGGGTATGTATGTCTGTTTGCAAATATATTATACAAGTGGATAAGGCATTTTCAACACACAAATGTTTCTTGATTTCTGCTTACAAGCAAAAACTCAAACAGTCAGTACCATGAAAGTGCTCAATACAGAAGTGGTCCGATGAAGTGGATTCTAAACTACAGGACTGTTTTGCTACCACAGACTGGAATAGGTTCCGGGATTCATCCGATGACATTGAGGAGTATACCACATCAGTCACAGGCTCATTAGTAAGTGCATTGATGACGTCATCCCACAGTGGCCGTACGTACATATCCCAACCAGAAGCAATGGATTACAGGCAACATCCGCAATGAGCTAAAGGCTAGAGCTGGAGCTTTCAAGGAGCGGGCAACTAATCCGGGCGCTTATAAAAAATCCGGCTACGCCCTCTAACGAATCATCAAACAGGCATAGCATTAACGCAGGACTGAGATCGAATCCTACTACACCGGCTCTGACGCTCGTCGGATGTGTCAGGGCTTGCAAACTTTGACGGATTATGAAGGGGGGCGTGCTACCCAGTGACGCGAGCCTACCATGCAAGCTAAATTCCTTCCATGCTCTTTTTGAGGAAAGCAACACTGAACCATGCATGAGAGCCCCAGCAGTTCTGGACGACTGTGTGATCACGCTCTCCATACCCGATCTCATTAAGACCTTTAAACAGGTTAACATTCACAAGGCCACAGGACCAGACAGATTATCAGGACATGTACTCAGAGCATGCACTGACCATTTTCAACCTCTCCCTGACCTGGTCTGTAATACCTATGTATATGTTTCAAGCAGACAACCATAGTGCTCAAGAACACCAAGGTAACCTGCCCAAATAACTACCGCCCCGTAGCCCTCACATTTTAGCCATAAAATGCTTTGAAAGACTGGTCAGGGCTCACATCAACACCATCATCCTAGAAACCCTGTACCCACTCCAATTTGCATATCACCCCAACAGATCCACAGATGACGCAATCTCTATTGGACTGCCCTTTCTCAGATGGACAAAAGGAACACCTATCTGAGAATGCTGTTCATTGACTACAGATCAGCGTTCAACACAATAGTGCCCTCCCTGGTAAGTTGGTTGAAGATAGTGGTGTGGGGGCTGTGCTTTGGCAAAGTGGGTGGTGTTATATCCTGCCTGTTTGGCCATGTCCGGGGGTCTCGTCGGACGGGGCAACAGTATCTCCCGACCCCTCCTGTCTCAGCCTCCAGAATTTATGCTGCAGTAGTTTGTGTCGGGGGGCTAGGGTCAGTCTGTTATATCTGGAGTATTTCTCCTGTCTTATCCGGTGTCCTGTGTTAATTTAAGTATGCTCTCTCTAATTCTCTCTCTCTTTTTCTCTCTTTCTTTCTCTCTTTCTCTCTTTCTTTCTTTCTCTCCCTCAAGAGAAAGAAAGAAAGAAGAGAGAAAAAGAAGCCCTAGGACCATGCCTCAGGACTACCTGGCTTGATGACTCCTTGCTGTCCCCAGACCATCTGGCCATGTTGCTGCTCCAGTTTCAACTGTTCTGCCAGCGACTATGAAACCCTGACTTGTTCACCGAACGTGCTACCTGTCCCAGACCTGCTGTTTTCAACTCTCTAGAGACAGCAGGAGCGGTAGAGATACTCTGAATGATCGGCTATGAAAAGCCAACTGATATTTACTCCTGAGGTGCTGACCTGTTGCACCCTTGACAACCACAGTGATTATTATTATTTGACCCTGCCGGTCATCTATGAACATTTGAACATCTTGTCCATGTTCTGTTATAATCTCCACCCGGCACAGCCAGAAGAGGCCATCCCTCATAGCCTGGTTCCTCTCTAGGTTTCTTCCTAGGTTCTGGCCTTTCTAGGGAGTTTTTCCAAGCCACCAAGCTTCTACACCTGCATTGCTTGCTGTTTGGGGTTTTAGGCTGGGCACTTTGACTTCAACAGATGTAAGAAGGGCTTTATAAATACATTTGAAATTTGATTGCACATAGAGGCAGGGCCTGATTACCGAACATCCACGCAGGCTCCCAGACAGCATATGATAGCAAAATGCATAGAATTGTAGGAAATTTGCTTTAAAAATACAACATTTTCTCTCAGTTTCGGGGCAAAATGTGATCAAAATGGAGGAGGTGAGCTAGAAAACCCACTCGGGTCGGATCTCGAAATTTCAGGTCCCATGTGGACCCATGAAGACCTCTACTACTAGGTGCTAAACTGGCCTCCATCACTCCACTATGCACATCAGTGACTGCCTTGCTTGCCGAACTTGTAACACCAGGCTGAGGAGGAATTTTCAGTATTATCAAAGGGGTTGGTCCTTCTTGGGTCTTCCGTGCACCATGCATGCGTTTGTGCATGCGTGCGTGGTGCATGTGTGTGTGTGCGTGTGTTTGTGTGTCACAGATTGCATAACGGATCAATTATTATTATTTTTTTTTAAATTCCCCATATCCCCGGATTCCTACCACAAACTCTGAACATTTTCATCTGGATCTTTGCAACTGCTGTAGCTATCCGCAATCCCAGGTGACTACTCCTGGCTAGCGTTTCCATCCCGGAGCAAGCACCAATTAGCCTGAAGCTCGCACAGCCAGGGCTCCTGTGCTAACACCGAAGCCCACTCCTAGGCTACAATATCCGGACCCCTTCTACTGCCGGTATCTGGCACGGAACCCTGCCGATCCTCTACGACTGGAAAACCGAGGATTCCAACAGGCCCCTCGGGCGCGACGTCCGCCAAAGGCCCATTTGGCTAACAGCGGCCTACTAGCTACCTAGAGCTACTTGGAACCCTACTAATTCAATGACTGGCCTATCGACGTCACCGCACGAAGAGGCAAAAACAGACGTACCCCCATTTCGACATCCCCCAAAGGCTAACTTGCTAGCCCCGGTTTGTTAACTGCTAACTGCTAGCCCCCGTCTGTTAACTGCTTGCTTGCTAACCCGATCTGTTAACTGCTAGCTTGTTTAGCCCCGGCCTACTAACTGTTAGCTTGTTAGCATCGGCCTGCTAACTGTCTGAATTGCCGTGTCCCCTGTCAGCCCAACCATTCACTGGACCCATATGTTCAGTTGGCTACGCATGCCTCTCTCTAATATAAATATGCCTCATACATTACTGTCCTGGTTAGTGTTTACTGTCTTAATTCACTGAAGAGCCTCTAACCCTGCTCAATATGCCTTAACCAACCATGTTGTTCCACCTCCTACATCTGCAATGACATCACCTGGTTTAAACATCTCTAGAGGCTATGTCTATCTCATCATTACTCAATGCCTAGGTTTACCTCCAATGTACTCGCATCCTACCTTACCTTTGTCTGTACACTATGCCTTGAATCCATGCTATCGTGCCCAGAAACCTGCTCCTTTTAATCTCTGTTCCGAACGTGCTAGATAGCCAGTTCGTATAGCCTTTAACCGTACCCTTATCCTACTTCTCCTCTGTTCCTCTGGTGATGTAGAGGTTAATCCAGGTCCTGCAGTGCCTAGCTCCACTCCCAATCCCCAGGTGCTCTCATTTGTTGACTTCTGTAGCCGTAAGAGCCTTGGTTTCATGCATGTTAATATTAGACGCCTACTCCCAAGTTTGTTTTACTCACCGCTTTAGCACACTCTGCCAACCCGGATGTCTTAGCCATGTCTGAATCCTGGCTTAGGAAAACCACCAAAAATCATGAAATCTCCATCGCTAACTATAACATTTTCCGCCAAGATAGAGCAGCCAAAGCGGGCGGAGTTGCAATCTAATGCAAAGATAGCCTGCAGAGTTCAGTATTACTATCCAAGTCCGTACCCAAACAATTCGAGCTCCTACTTCTAAAAATTCACCTTTCCAGAAAAGTCTCTCACTGTTGCCACTTACTATAGTCCTCCCTCTGCCCCCAGCAGTGCCCTCGATACCATATGTGAATTGATTGCCCCCCATCTATCTTCTAAGCTCGTGCTACTAGGTGACCTAAACTGGGACATGCTTAACACCCCGGCCACCCTACAATCTAAGCTTGATTCCCTCAATCTCACACATATTATCAATGAACCTACCAGGTACCACCTCAAATCTGTAAACACGGGCACCCTCATAGATGTCATCCTAAATAACTCACCCTCCAAATACACCTCTGCTGTTTTCAACCAAGATCTCAGCGATCACTGCCTCATTGCCTGCATCCGTAATGGGTCTGCAACCAAACGACCATCCCTCATCACTGTCAAATGCTCCCTAAAATACTTCTGCGAGCAGGCCTTTCTAATCGACCTGGCCGGGGTATCCTGGAATGACATTTACCTCATCCCGTCAGTAGATGATGCTTGGCTATTCTTTAAAAGTGCCTTCCTCACCATCTTAAATAAGCATGCCCCACTCAAAAGAATGTAGAACTAGGAATAGATATAGTCCTTGTTTCACTCCAGACCTGTCTGCCCTTGACCAGCACAAAGACATTCTGTGGCGTTCTGCATTAAGATCGAATAGCCCCCGTTATGCAACTTTTCAGGGAAGTTAGGAACAAATATACACAGGCAGTTAGAAAAGCCAAGGCTAGCTTTTTCAAACAGAAATTTGCATCCTGTAGTACTAACTCAAAAAAGTTCTGGGACATTGTAAATTCCATGGAGAATAAGAGCACCTCCTCCCAGCTGCCCACTGCTCTGAGGCTAGGAAACACTGTTACAACCAATAAATCCACTATAATTGAGAATTTCAAAAAGCATTTCTCTACGGCTGGCCATGCTTTCTGTCACACCCTGACCATAGTTTGCTTTGTATGTTTCTATGTTTTGGTTGGTCAGGGTGTGATCTGAGTGGGCATTCTATGTTGGATGTCTTGTTTGTCTATTTCTATGTCTGGTCTGATATGGTTCTCAGTCAGAGGCAGGTGTTAGTCATTGTCTCTGATTGGGAACCATATTTAGGTAGCCTGGGTTTCACTGTGTGTTTGTGGGTGATTGTTCCTGTCTCTGTGTTTGCACCAGATAGCACTGTTTAGGTTTGTTTTGTAGTTTATTCATGAATAGTTTTCCTTTATTAAACAAACATGAATCATCACCATGCTGCGTTTTGGTCCGCCTCTCCTTCACCGCAAGAAAACAGTTACAGAATCACCCACCACAACAGGACCAAGTGTCGTGGTAACGGGCAACAGCAACAGCAGCGAAAAGAGGAAGGGACATGGGAGGAAGAATTGGAAGGTAAAGGACCCTGGGCACAGCCTGGAGAATATTGCCGCCCCAAAGAAGAGCTGGAGGCGGCGAAGGCGGAGAGGCGCTGGTATGAGGAGGCAGCATGGCGGCGTGGATGGAAGCCCGAGAGTCAGCCCCAAACATTTCTTGGGGGAGGCACACAGGAAGTGTGGCGAAGCCAGGTAGGAGACCTGCGCCAACTTCCTGTGCTTACCGGAGGGCTGGAGAGACCGGGCAGGCACCGTGTTATGCTGTCCCCAGTGCGGGTGCATAGCCCGGTGCGGTACATTCCAGCTCCGCGTATCGGCCGGGCTAGAGTTGGCATCAAGCCAAGTGCCATGAAGCCGGCTCTACGCATCTGGTCTCCAGTGCGTCTCCTTGGGCCGGCTTACATGGCACCAGCCTTGCGCACGGTGTCCCCGGTTCGCCTGCATAGCCCAGTGCGGGCTATTCCACCTCGCCGCACTGGCAGGGCGACCGGGACCATTCAACCGGGTAAGGTTGGGCAGGCTCGGTGCTCAAGAGCTCCAGTGCGCCTGCACGGTCCGGTCTATCCGTCACCAACTCCACGCACCAGCCCTCCGGTGGCAGCCCCCCGCACCAGGCTGTCTCTCCGGCTCATCCTTACAGGGGCTCCCACCTGTCCAGCGCTGCCAGAGCCTTCCTCCTCTCCAGCGCTGCCGGAGTCTCCCGCCTCTCCAGCGCTGCCAGAGCCTTCTTCCTCTCCAGCACAGCCGGAGTCTCCCGCCTGTTCGGCGCTACGAGAGCTACTCAGTCCAGCGCTGCCAGAGCCTTCCTCTCCAGCGTTGCCGGAGCTTCCCGTCTGCCCAGCGCCATCTGAGCCACCCGTCTGCCCAGCGCCGCCTGAGCCTCCCGTCTGCCCAGCGCCGCCTGAGCCACCCGTCTGCCCAGCGCCGCCTGAGCCACCCGTCTGCCCAGCGCCGCCTGAGCCACCCGTCTGCCCAGCGCCGCCTGAGCCACCCGTCTGCCCAGCGCCGCCTGAGCCACCCGTCTGCCCAGCGCCGCCAGTGCCGCCAGTCTGCAAGGAGCCGCCAATGCCGCCAGTCTGCAAGGGGCCGCCAGTCAGCCAGGGGCCGCCAGTGCCACCAGTCAGCCAGGGGCCGCCAGTGCCGCCAGTCAGCCAGGGGCCGCCAGTGCCGCCAGTCAGCCAGGGGCCGCCAGTGCCGCCAGTCAGCCAGGGGCTGCCAGTGCCGCCAGTCAGCCAGTCAGCCAGGGGCCGCCAGTGCCGCCAGTCAGCCAGGGGCCGCCAGTGCCGCCAGTCAGCCAGGGGCCGCCAGTGCCGCCAGTCAGCCAGGGGCCGCCAGAGCCCCTCAGCCCAGAGGCGCCCCTGCCCCTCAGCCAAGAGCTTCCGCCCCTCTGTCCCGAGCAGCTGCCCCTCTGTCCCGAGCAGCTGCCCCTCTGTCCCGAGCAGCTGCCCCTCTGTCCCGAGCAGCTGTCCCTCTGTCCCGAGCTGCCCCTCTGTCCCGAGCAGCTGCCCCTCTGTCCCAAGCTGCCCCTCAGTCCAGTGGGGTCATTAAGTAGGGTCGCCATTGCTAGGAGGTCACGGAAGCGGACAAGGTGGGGGACTAAGACTATGGTGAAATGGGGGCCACGTCCAGCACCAGAGCCGCCACAGCGGACAGATGCCCACCCAGACCCTCCCCTATAGGTTCAGGTTTTGCGGCTGGAGTCCGCACCTTGGGGGGGGGGGGGGGGGGGGGGGGGGGGGGTACTGTCACACCCTGACCATAGTTTGCTTTGTATGTTTCTATGTTTTGGTTGGTCAGGGTGTGATCTGAGTGGGCATTCTATGTTGGATGTCTTGTTTGTCTATTTCTATGTCTGGCCTGATATGGTTCTCAGTCAGTGGCAGGTGTTAGTCATTGTCTCTGATTGGGAACCATACTTTCCACCTGGCTACCCCTTCCCCGGTCAACTACCAGGCACCATCCACAGCAACCCGCCAAAGCCCCCACCATTTCTCCTTCACCCAAATCCAGATAGCTGATGTTCTGAAAGAGCTGCAAAATCTGGACCCATACAAATCATCCGAGCTAGACAATCTGGACCCTCTCTTTCTAAAATTATCTGCCGAAATTGTTGCAACCCTTATTACTAGCCTGTTCATCCTCTCTTTCGTATCGTCTGAGACTCACAAAGATTGGAAAGCTGCCGCGGTCATCCCCCTCTTCAAAGGGGGTGACACTCTAGACCCAAACTGCTACAGACCTATATCTATCCTACCCTGTGTATCTAAGGTCTTCGAAAGCCAAGTTAACAAACAGATTACCGACCATTTCGAATCCCACCGTACCTTCTCCGCTATGCAATCTGGTTTCAGAGCTGGTCATGCATGCACCTCAGCCACGCTCAAGGTCCTAAACGACATCATAACCGCCATCAATAAGAGACATTACTGTGCAGCCGTATTCATCGACCTGGTCAAGGCTTTCGACTCTGTCAATCACAACATTCTTATTGTCAGACTGGACAGCCTTGGTTTCTCAAATGATTTCCTCACCTGGTTTACCAACTACTTCTCTGATAGAGTTCAGTGTGTCAAATCGGAGGGCCAGTTGTCTGGACCTCTGGCAGTCTCTATGGGTGTGCCACAGGGTTCAATTCTCGGGCCGAGTCTCTTCTCTGTATACATCTGGTGATTCTCTGATCCACCTCTACGCAGACAACACCATTCTGTATACTTCTGGCCCCTCTTTGGACAATGTGTTAACTAACCTCCAGACGAGCTTCAATACCATACAACTCTCCTTCCGTGGTCTCCAACTGCTCTTAAACGCAAGTCAAATTAAATGCATTCTATTCAATCGATCACTGCCCGCACCTGCTCGCCCATCCAGCATCACTACTCTGGACGGCTCTGACTTAGAATATGTGTATAACTACAAATACCTGGGTGTCTGGTTAGACTGTAAACTCTCCCTCCAGACTCACATCTCCAATCCAAAGTTAAGTCTAGAATCAGCTTCCTATATCGCAACAAAGCATCCCTCACTCATGCTGCCAAACATACCCTCGTAAAACTGACCATCCTACCGATCCTCGACTTCGGTGATGTCATCTATAAAAGAGCCTCCAATGCTCTACTCAGCAAACTGGATGCAGTCTATCACAGTGCCATCCGTTTTGTCACCAAAGCCCCATACACTTCCCACCATTGCGACCTGTCCGCTCTCGTTGGTCGCCAAACCCACTGGCTACAGGTTATCTACAAGTCTCTGCTAGGTAAAGCCCCGCCTTATCTCAGCTCACTGGTCCCATAGCAGCACCCACTCGTAGAACGCGCTCCAGCAGGTATATCTCACTGGTCACCCCCAAAGCCAATTCCTCCTTAGGTCGTCTTTCCATCCAGTTCTCTGCTGCCAATGACTGGAACAAACTGCAAAAATCTCTGAAGATGGAGACTCACATCTCCCTCACTAGCTTTAATCACCAGCTGTCAGAGCAGCTCACAGATCACTGCACATAGCCTATCTATCTACCTACCTACCTCATTCTCATACTGTATTTATTTATTTATCTTGCTCCTTTGCCCCCCAGTATCTCTACTTGCACATTCATCTTCTGCACATCTACCATTCCAGTGTTTAATTGCTATATTGTAATTACTTCGCCACCATGGCCTGTTTATTGACTTAACTTACCTCATTTATACTCACTGTATTTATTTTGTTCTACTGTTTTATTGACTGTATGTTTTGTTTATTCCATGTGTAAGTCTGTGTTGTTGTATATGTCAAATTGCCTTGCTTTATCTTGGCCAGGTCGCAGTTGCAAATGAGAACTTGTTCTTAACTAGCCTACCTGGTTAAATAAAGGTGAAATAAACATTTTAAAAATTAATTGCAAATGGGAATCAATTTTGTAATTAGGGAGTGCTTCAGTGTGTATTGGGGTGATTATCTTATATGAGCATCGAAGCCAATACGGCTAATGCATCGAGCTAAAGGTTAGCCCCAGCAGACACCAGAGTTAAACGAGCAGGGAGAGATGGAGAGACGGAGTGTAGACGGAAGAGAAAAAGGAAAGGAAGAATGGGGAACAGGACAAGAAGAGTTGGAGGGGGGTATTAATAAACCCTCTGTCACGTTCTGACCTTAGTCCTGTTTAGTGTTTTTGTCTTTCACCTTACGGGACTGTTAGTTTGTTATTTATTGTTTTGTTCAGTGTTCTAGTACCACGCTGTGCATTGGTCCTCCTCTCTTTCTCCCAACGACGAACGTTACGCCCACTTAGTCTAAGCCAGGGTTTTTCCGCTCTTACCCTAGGATGTCCGGAGCCTGCTGGTTTTCTGTTCTACCTGATAATTAATTGTACACACCTGGTGTCACAGGTCTAAATCAGTCCCTGATTAGAGGGGAACAATGAAAACATTTAGTGGAACTGGCTTCAAGGTCCAGAGTTACTTTTGAATGGTCTAAGCCCTTGGGTCACGATATCTAATAAGTTAATATTTGGAATCGTTTTAAGATGGTCACAACATGCATAATTTAGCTATTAGATCATTTTTGTTGTAGGTGTAAAACATACATATTGTCACGACTTCCGGCTCCTCTCCCTGTTCTGGTGGCGCTCGGCGGTCGTCGTTGGTCTAGTAGCTGCCACTGATCCCTTTTGATTTGGTTATGTCTGTCTTGTGTTTCACCTGTGTTCTATTTAGGGTAATTCAATCTCGCCATACCCTCTGGGTTTTGTGCGGTATTGCTACGTTAGCTGTCATTTTGTTTGGGTTGCGTTTTCTTGTGTTCTGTTGAACAAGTGTTTTTTCTGGACGGTGTCCAGTTGTTTTGAGGCTAATGTTGTAGTCCCGTTCCTGTTCTTTGGACTTGAGTAATAAAAAAAACTTTTTCGAAATTTGCTCTCTCCTGCGCCTGAATCCACACCCACTTCTCCTTGGGGAGATTATTGACACATAATGAATTTTGTTTTGAGAAAATATTGAATTTAACCTTTAATGCTATAGCCCATAGAAACGCATTGAATAACGCATTCAAAATGACAACACATATAGTAAAAAAATAAATCATAAGTAATATGGTTTTGAAGTGAATGTCCGGTATCTAGGAGATGCAAAAAAATGATGTTTTTTAAACCATATTAAGTTACTTTGGATATGGCACTTTTTACACCCTATTCACTTTTGTACCATTTTGACTGCTCCCCTGAAGTGTATGTGCATTATAGAGCAAAACAAGTGAGTGCTAAAGGTTAGTGATAATCTTACCTGTCGATGTTGGTGACTTATTTGTTTGTAGCTCAAATGGGTCACAAAACCAAAAGACTGAGAAAAAGTGAAAGAAACCACGGAGACTGCAAAGTCAAGTGAAAGACTGGCAAGTGTTATGTTACAACAATTAGAGAGAGACTTTTGAGGCCTGCCAAGGCAGGCAAGCCAACAAGGACAAAAAAAATGACCGGAATGACAGGTTCAAATGTGTTACTGAATGAGCCAAGGTATTAATTTACACTTGTGTGAGAAGGCAGTGCTTTATCACATGCAGAGTCTGAGCTTGTGTACAGTGAGAGTGAGAGAGAAAGTGTGTGTGCGTCTGTGGGTGCCATGTGTTACCTCGTTCGCGTGAGTGTCTATCTATCTGCATGGTGGGAGGAACAATGGCTGCAGTGATGTCTTGAGGTGGGGGGGGGAGAACAATGCGAGGGGCATCGCGTGCCTCTCTGATTGGTGTTTGTAAGCTGGGACGTTCACTGGGGTAATGGCAGGGGCATGAATGGAATGATGTGAAATGCCTTGCAAATGCCTGTCTGGCTTCCTGCGATGGAAAATAGGCACGGAAACGCAGAGGGGAGAAATTGAAGCCTTATTTTTCAGAGGACAGCACAGCATAATGGAAAGTCGAGCTGGGGCCGATGGAGGCAGGCCAGCGATGTAGTGTGGAAGCATGGCTCAAGTGTTTGGGGCTAAGAAACTATCCTCTTTAGAACTTCCCAAAGGGAGCCTCACATTACTTTGGCTTGGAAGCCCAATCAGTCAATTGGTCAATTAAATTATATATGTGCTGCCATTTCTTCCAGTCATTAGTCACTGAGGGCTTAACAAAGAAATCTGAACTTAAAGCCCAAAAAGCAGAGGCCTGGGTGATGGTGAAAAAGAAGAATTCCTTCGATGAGATTTATACGAACCAGACACTACAAGGTAACCCATCCTTCTCCTGCTGGCCACGACTATCAGTAAGTTTTTCATTTCATTTATAATTGTTGTCTGTATTGGTGTTTTTGTCCACCATTATCATTTTCTCTGTAGATTCAGGGAGAAGTAGTGTAAAACCAGAAAAGTAATGGTCCCAACACAGAGTCTTGTGGATCACCAAATGAAAGGTATCAGAGGATTCTTTGTCCAACTTCACAAATTGAAGGGACATGTAAAAGTGCCTGTCTAGCAGCACTAGAAGAATAAGGTTCACCAATAAAGAACATACTGTACTTTCAAAAGCAGTAGTAAAACCTAATGAGAATAAAAACAGAGACACTGTCAGACGCTACAGATAACACAACCACTTTTATAATGTGCTCTCAGTGTTACGTATCCAACTGTGTAGTAGAGTGACGTTAGCAGATTTACAGAAACAGTAAATTGCAGGTTTGGTGGAGTGACGCAGATTATGTTGCATCAGTGGTTTTTAGCTAGAAGTGACTTTGGGCCTCTCATTAACCCAAGGGGTTGGGTGTGGTTAGCTGCAAAGGCGGGGCCAGGCATTGCGTGATGGGGGGGACACCGCATGCTGACACACACATGCCCACATGCACGCACACACACAACTAATAAACTAACACTTTCCCTAACTGTGTGTGTGTGTGTGTGTGTGTGTGTGTGTGTGTGTGTGTGTGTGTGTGTGTGTGTGTGTGTGTGTGTGTGTGTGTGTGTGTGTGTGTGTGTGTGTACATGGGCGAGCGTGTGCGCAGGCATGTATTTGTGCACACGTCCATGTATGCATGCATTGGTTTGTGTACACTGTATTTCAACATTTCCTGAAGCTGAGCCAAAGTCTCTCTGAAAAGAAAGCAGTGAGGCAGCATAATAGAGGTAATGGGTGGAATGTGTCTCCCATTAGCCCAGTTGTTTGGCCTTTCCCTCTAGAGTTTGCCCCAATTTCTCCACTCAATACAATACCTCCATGGGTCTGCTCTAGCTGAGTGTGCACATGTGCCTGTACAGTACTGTACGTATGTGTACAATCTACACGCTTGAGCGGCTGTGTGTGTGTTTGTGTGTGTGTGTGTATGCGTGCGCCTGCATGTATGTGTGCAATATTCGTGATTCCAGGAGACCATTAATCACTTCTTTGTTGGCTGTGTAACTTTAGAGGTGTCATTTAGCTGTTCACACTAATAACAAATGGTCTATATAGTGTCAAATAAGGGTTATTTGGCTTGTGACCATAGCAGATCCCTTTTTGGTTTTATATGGAACCTTTTTTGAAGGTTCTATGAAGAACCATGTTCATAAGGTTCTAAATGGAAGCTGTATGGTGCTATAAAGAACCTTTTCCTAAGGTTCTATAAAGAACCAAAAAAGGTAGAGCACTAAAAAAATAGTTCCGCTATGGTTATAACCCTTTTTGGGGCTATAGAACCCTTTTGTAATGTTCTTTATAATAATGTTATGGAGAATAGTTCTATAAAGAAAATGTCTCAATTTCAAAATGTTCTTTGTAGATATTTTTGAAGAACCATACAGGATTTTTTAATTTTGTAAAAATTCTATTGGCATTATTATTGTGTTGATTTGCAAGCTTAATCAGCTGTGCTAGCTCTGGAACAGCTATGATTCACTGAGGAGAGACTGAAGAACCACTGCCTTTGTCAACCATTCTCAATTGACACAAACCCATACAAGAGTCCTTCACTAAATCAGTCACTGGCAATCATCTAATATAACATGAAATGGCATAACACAACAGATTAGAGGAACTGGAATGACACTCTCACTCACGGTTATACAAATAGAGCTGTGAACTAACCATGTCCAGAAATATTCTAATGAGCTGCTGCGCCTACAATTTAACTATGAAAAGAGTAAAGAACCCTTTTGTGAACTGAAAATAACCAATGAAGGTCTCAACGGGTTCTTTGAGTCATTATGGTTCCATAAAGAACCATCACCAAATTCTGCCCAGGCTAGTTAATGAATGAAAAAAAATTGATAGCGATACTATGCTGATTATTATGTTCTGAATGTTCTGAGGCGTGCTGAGAGAGAAGTGCGTGCAGTCAAAAGACAGGGGGAAATGCGGTCATCGTTACAGGTTATTTATGCTATTTACGATATGTTTGAGCTAAATCTTACGATTATTGGTAGATAGGACAAAACATGATCCATGCATGGTCATTGACGGTTACTTGCTTGCAAAACATGTTTGCGATACCTTGAGTTAGCTAGCATGAGCATGCTGCAAGCAAGCATGGCAACTATAAACGATGGATGCAAATATTACTGTGAGGTAAGACCACTTTCCCAAATCTCTTTATTTAGCTAGCTAGCTAGCTAAGCTTAGGTGAGCTTAGTTTTGTATTGAATTAATTGTGTTTTTAGAAGTTACATTGATTTAAATAGCTATATCTTACACTAATTAGCATATGACAAGTGTTTTATCAGCTGTACAATGTTATGGGATAAAGGTGAACTCCATGAATTAATCTTCTGGTCATCATGAGTGATCAGATTGTACCTGGGTCTACCATTAGAGAGGCTGGGTTCAGACTACAGGCCTATTCAGGCCTATACCAGGGAAATGCATAAGGTGAAGGACCTGTAATAGTAGATCATAGGAAACCCTGTTGCAGTGAGGTTACTGTAGCAATAACAGTACCAATTGAATACCGATGTATGTGTATAAATTAATTGATGTCTCGCTGAATTACTACATTCATGAAAGGTAGTTGATCCTTTTTTTTCTTGTTCCATACCAGGCTGCCATAGTATGGGTGTAATGTACTGGGTGTAGTGGGTGAGAAGTCAGGCGCAGGAAGCAGAGAGTTCAGGGTAGTGC
The DNA here is from genome assembly GCF_013265735.2 of Oncorhynchus mykiss. Taxonomy (NCBI): domain Eukaryota; kingdom Metazoa; phylum Chordata; class Actinopteri; order Salmoniformes; family Salmonidae; genus Oncorhynchus; species Oncorhynchus mykiss. The sequence continues at coordinate 48,849,372 of NC_048566.1, read as the reverse complement.
TATATTTAAAGCAAAAAACGGCGAACATACGCCAACCCCATGAAACACAGGGCGCAAAACAAAACAAATGCCCCAAACACGGGGACTAAAAGAGTCCAGCAAAACCCACGAAATGAGAAACACATAACCCACAGACGTGCACACAAGTTACACAAAACAATCCTGCACAAAGAGCAGGTGGGCCTACTGGTAAATAAAGCCTGATCAGCCTAAAACACAAACAGGTGAAACCAATAAACAGAAAGGGGAAAATGGATCAGTGGCAGCTAGTAATCAAATCAAATGTATTTATATAGCCCTTCGTACATCAGCTGATATCTCAAAGTGCTGTACAGAAACCCAGCCTAAAACCCCAAACAGCAAGCAATGCAGGTGTAGAAGCACGGTGGCTAGGAGAAACTCCCTAGAAAGGCCAAAACCTAGGAAGAAACCTAGAGAGGAACCAGGCTATGTGGGGTGGCCAGTCCTCTTCTGGCTGTGCCGGGTGGAGATTATAACAGAACATGGCCAAGATGTTCAAATGTTCATAAATGACCAGCATGGTCGAAATAATAATAAGGCAGAACAGTTGAAAGTGGAGCAGCAGCACGGTCAGGTGGACTGGGGACAGCAAGGAGTCATCATGTCAGGTATTCCTTTAGGCCGGTGACGACGACCGCCAAGCGCCACCCGAACATGAAGGGGAGACAACTTCGGTAGGAGTCGTGACTGTACCCCCCCCCCCCCCCCCGACGCCCGGCTCCCGCAGCGCCTCGAGGGCGACCCGGAGGGCGAGGCGCAGGGCGATCCGGATGGAGGCGATGGAAATCCCTCAACAGTGACAGGTCCAAGATGTCCCCCAACGGTACCCAGCACCTCTCCTCAGTCCACGAGGTACTGCAGGCCCCTCACCTGGCGTCTCGAGTCCAGAATGGCACGCATCGTGTACGCCGGGGACCCCTCGATGTCCAAAGGGGATTTTGACTCTCCTGCGCCTGACTTCCCTGCCACCTATACACACGGCGCTGACAGAATCTGTCACGACTTCTGCCGAAGTCGTTGCCTCTCCATTTACACTCCATTTTGACTCTCCTGCGCCTGACTTCCCTGCCACCTATACACACGGCGCTGACATCCAGGGTTTAATTTAGTTTTACTATTTTTTACATTGTAGTGAAGACATCAACACTATGAAATATAACGTATGGAGTGTAGTAACCAAATAAATGTTAAACAAATCAAAATATATTTTACATTTTTGATTCTTCATAGTAGCCACCCTTTGCCTTGATGACAGCTTTGTACACTCTTGGCATTCCCTCATCCAGCTTCACCTGAAATGCCTTACCAATAGTCTTGAAAGAGTTCCCACATATGCTGAGCACTTGTTGGCTGCTTTTCCTTCACTCTGCGGACCAACTAATCCCAAACCATCTCAAATGGGTTGAGGTCAGGTGATTGTGGAGGCCAAGTCATCTGATGCAGCACTCCATCACTCGCCTTCCTGTTCAAATAGCCCTTACACAGCCTGGAGGTGTGTTGGGTCTTGTCCTGTTGAAAAACAAATGATAATCCCACTAAGCGCAAACCAGATGGGATGGCGTATCGCTGCAGAATGCTGTGGTAGCCATGTTAGTTAAGTGTGCCTTGAATTCTAAATAAATCACAGAGAGTGTCACCAGCAAAGCACCCTCACACCACCTCCTCCATGCTTTACGGTGGGAAATACACATGCGGAGATCATCCGTTTACCCACACTGCATCTCACAAAGACACGGCGGTTGGAACCAAAAATCTCAAATTTGGACCAAAGGACATATTTCCACAGATCTAACATCCATTGCTCGTGTTTCTTGGCCCAAACAAGTATTGGTGTCCTTTAGGAGTGTTTTTTCAGCAATATGACCATGAAGCCCTGATTCAAGCAGTCTCCTCTGAACAGTTGATGTTGTGTCTGTTACTTGAACTCTGTGAAGCATTTATTTGGGCTGCAGTTTCTGAGGCTGGTAACTCTACTGAACTTATTCTCTGCAGCAGAGGTAGCTCTAGGTCTTCCTTTCCTGTGGTGGTCCTCATGAGAGCCAGTTTCATCATAGTACTGGCTGGTTTTTGTAACTGCACTTGAAGAAATCTTCAAAGTTCTTAAAATGTTCCGCATTGACTGACCTTCATGTCTTAAAGTAATGATGGACTTTCTTTTGTCTTTGCTTATTTGAGCTGTTCTTGCCATAATATGGTCTTGGTCTTTTACCAAATAGGGCTATCTTCTGTATACCACCCCTACCTTGTCACAACATAACTAATTGGCTCAAATGCATTACGAAGGAAAGAAATTCCAAAAATGAACTTTTAACAAGACACACCTGTTAATTGAAGTATGCAAAGCTATCATCAAGGCAAAGGGTGGCTACTTTGAAGAATCTCAAATATATTTGTTTAACACTTTTTTGGTTACTACATGATTCCATATGTATTATTGATAGTTTGATGTCTTCACTATTATTCTACAATGTTATTCTACTGGTACTGTACCTTTCGACGTGGTAAAAGCATAACAAAACAGGCACAGACAGAGGTCGGTAAATTAGTCAAACAGTGGGTTTCTACGAAAGGTTGCCCCTCTCGAGCTGTTCTCCCTCTAGGTGTAACACATCATTCATTTAGTAAAGGGTTTAATTTGGTTAATACTGCAGTGGGTTTCTAACATGTGTGACCTGTCCATGGTATTGCTTTATTAGTGGATGACGGGTCGTGGTCATTTTGATTCTAAGTGTGCTCTTACACTGTGAATTATATTTGTGTATGCATACCATTGAGTATTATAGCGCCTTAGTGTGCCTTTTCAGTGTACTTGGCCTATTAGTTGGTCAAGCCAAAGATGGCGCTGGCGCATGTTACGTTGGAAATTGTATTACGTCCCACCCTTTCTGGGGTCCTTATAGGAATTAGCCATATTCCATCCATTCAATCATTCATAATGCCTTAGTCATTAATGTGTTACTACTGCCACCAGAGGTGCTTTAGTTTAAGCCCTTTTATAAGTAGTAACATGGTTAGTGATGCCTTTATAGTTTATATTGTAAGTGGTGTTATATTATGTCATTGCATTTCTATGTATGTTATCCTGATATTGATGGCACTTTGTATTCTGCTCTCTCCTTGAGAAACCACACATTCACTCTTCCACACCCATAGTTATGGATCAGTGGCCTTCCTAGTGATCAACCCATAGCCCTGCCTGTTATATACTGTTATTCCTCCAAGAAAACTACAAGTCAACCATTCACTGTGCCTTGCAATCATTGCGTTCTGACTGACGCCCGGAGGGGAACACGCCCAAACCAAACCAGCAACCTAAGAATAATACAGTCCTTTAGCCCTTACAGGCGAGGAACCTCAGATATTCTCCTCCAATCCATTTTAAAAAGGAGGTGAAGAGGACGTGAGGATTTGAAGAAAGACAAAATTAGAAAAAGCTTATCCCTGAATCCCAAATCAACCCCTAGCCCTTTGTCAATACACTTGTGTAGACCTGAGCGGATTGGATAGGTGAAAGCTATATGGGGACAATTCAACCTGGCCTGGATCTACCTGTAACCTGTGTGTTTTCTTTCTGCATCCTTCTATGCCTTTTCCTTTTTCCCTTTTACTCTCCTCTTGTTCTTCAGGATCTAGTGGTTCTGTCATGCTCTGAGAAGCTTACCGTATCCCTTCCCCAGACGTCCTCTAATGGTTCTGTCATGCTCTGAGAAGCTTACCGTATCCCTTCCCCAGACGTCCTCTAGTGGTTCTGCCATGCTCTGAGAAGCTTACCGTATCCCTTCCCCAGACGTCCTCTAGTGGTTCTGCCATGCTCTGAGAAGCTTACCGTATCCCTTCCCCAGACGTCCTCTAGTGGTTCTGCCATGCTCTGAGAAGCTTACCGTATCCCTTCCCCAGACGTCCTCTAGTGGTTCTGCCATGCTCTGAGAAGCTTACCGTATCCCTTCCCCAGACGTCCTCTAGTGGTTCTGCCATGCTCTGAGAAGCTTACCGTATCCCTTCCCCAGATGTCCTCTAGTGGTTCTCCCATGCTCTGAGAAGCTAAGCTTTCCCTATCCCTTCCCCAGACGTCCTCTAATGGTTCTGTCATGCTTTGAGAAGCTTACCATATCCCTTCCCCAGACGTCCTCTAGTGGTTCTGCCATGCTCTGAGAAGCTTACCGTATCCCTTCCCCAGACGTCCTCTAGTGGTTCTGTCATGCTCTGAGAAGCTTTCCCTATCCCTTCCCCAGACGTCCTCTAGTGGTTCTGCCATGCTCTGAGAAGCTTACCGTATCCCTTCCCCAGACGTCCTCTAGTGGTTCTGTCATGCTCTGAGAAGCTTACCGTATCCCTTCCCCAGACGTCCTCTAGTGGTTCTGTCATGCTCTGAGAAGCTTACCGTATCCCTTCCCTAGACGTCCTCTAGTGGTTCTGCCATGCTCTGAGAAGCTTACCATATCCCTTCCCCAGACGTCCTCTAGTGGTTCTGTCATGCGTTGAGAAGCCTACCGTATCCCTTCCCCAGACCTGGATCCACCTGATGTCCTCTAGCGGTTCTGTCATATTCTGAGAAGCCTACCGTATCCCTTCCCCAGACCTGGATCCACCTGATGTCCTCTAGTTGTTCTGTCATGCGTGGAGAAGCCTACCGTATCCCTTCCAAAGACCTGGATCCACCTGATGTCCTCTAGCGGTTCTGTCATATTCTGAGAAGCCTACCGTATCCCTTGCCCAGACCTGGATCCACCTGATGTCCTCCATGATCAACCACCCTCCAAGATCCCACTTTTCATTACATTATCTACAGCTACTGTTAATTCCACGTGGTTTCATCTAATCTGCTGTGTTTATCATCCTGGGCACAGTGAGATACACAGATGCACTACATACACTAGCACTGCAGACATTCCAAGTTCAAAGAGAACAGCTGTGCCTGGACTTTACATTATCCCCTTCTGAGACTGGCTGCCTGTCTCTGAAAAGTGACTGGCAGAACCACTTCTAGCACCCACTGAGATTTACAAAAAAATCAACAATACCAAGTGTGTAAAGCTGTCAAGGCAAAGGGTGGCTACTTTGAATGATCTAAAATATGACATACATTTTGAGTTGTTTAACCCTTTTTGGTTACTACATGTGTTATTTCATAGTTTTGATGTCTTCACTATTATTCTACAATGTAGAAAATAGTAAAAAATAAAGAAAAACGTATTGAATGAGTAGTTTACATAAGCATTCAGATCTTTTGCTATGAGACTCAAAATTGAGCTCCGGTACATCCTGTTTCAATTGTTCATCCTTGAGATGTTTTTACAACCTGATTGGGGTCCACCTGTGAAAAGTTCTATTGACTGGACATGATTTGGAAAGGCACACACCTGCCTACATAAGGTCCTACAATTGACAGTGCATGTCAGGGCAACAACCAAGCCATGAGGTTGAAGGAATTGTCCGTAGATATCGGAGACAGGACTGTGTCGAGGCACAAATTTGGGGAAGGGTACCAAAACAGATCCCCAAGAACACATTCTTAAATGGAAGAAGTTTGGAACCACCAAGACTTCCTAGAGCTGGCCGCCCAGCCAAACTGAGCAATCTCGGGAGAAGAGCCTTGGTCAGGGAGGTGACCAAGAACCCGATGGTCACTCTGACAGAGAGCTCCAAAGTTGCTCTGTGGACATGGGAGAACCGTCCAGAAAGACAACCATCTCTGCAGCACTCCACCAGTCAGGCCTTTATGGTAGAGTGGCCAGACGGAAGACACAAAAGTTGTGTCATACTGCGGCCCACCCTGCGTGATGCTGTAGCATTCTGTGGCACGCCATTTAATTCTCAGCCGTTTCTTCTGTTATTGCAAGTTATTGCTAGTTTGACCACCAGAGGGCATCTTTGAGAAGCATTTGATAGTCTTCCGTATTGGCGTTACCAGATAATTTCAAACCTTTTTTGTAATAACATAGTATATGGGATTGATTTTCAGAAATTTGGCTTAATTAATTTAATTCATATTATGGTGTTTCCATTCAGAGAAAAATGTTCAGTTTGTACTTTCAGACCGTTTCACTCTCGGAGCGCGTTCTGCCCTTATTACGGCAGTCAAGCACCCAAGCTAACATTGACTAGCTACTTCCAGACACAAATGAGACCACTCTAACCATTTTACTCGCCCAAGCAGAGCTGGTAAGGCAGTTTTCATGTTAACCAGAGTGTTGGTGACTGTAAATGTGCTGCTGGAAACAATTTCATTATGCTTTTTTTCCGACGTTTACTGACACCGGCCATATTCAACGGGTGTTGAGCGCTCGTAAAGTAATTATTCTGCGTTCTGGTACAGTGTAGATAGTAGGCTGGACACATGACATTTTTAACAACTATCTTTTCTGAAAAAAACTCATTCGTGATATGACCATATTTCCCAGCTGCTTGCCGCCGTTTTGAAGTAATCGCGAAAAAACAGGCCTTATTTTTGTGCATTTTTCACCCTGCCAGCTCATGTTAGTTCTATTGAGCACCGTGGCACCAACTCGCCTTCCGAACATTCTATTCCCAGCTTATTGTTCAACGTCACAATGCTCGCTTCGCTATTGTTGGCAATGAGACCTGCTCATGTTGTTTTATAGTTAAAATGTAAACAACAAATGTAAACAACAAAAATAATATTGGAACTTTGCGGTCTCCCTATTGTTTCCTATGGGGGAAATATAGGCATGTCTGTCTATTTCGCCAAATATCTCAATGTGTATATTTAGATTTTTGTCAAGTCTGGTGTAACCGGTGTGACATGGCTGGCTAGTTAGCGGGGTGCACGCTAACGGCATTTCAATCACTCACACATTTCAATCACTCGCTCTGAGACCTTGATGTAGTTGTTCCCCTTGCTCTGCATGTAACAATGCTTCGAGGGTGGCTGTTATCTATGTGTGCAGAGGGTCCCTGGTTCGAGTTCAGGCAGGGGCGAGGAGAGGGCCGGAGGCAAAACTGTTACACGGGCACCATTTTAATCACGAGAATCTCCTCTTTGTAATTATGTAAGTTTGGGCAGTGAGCTCGTTTGTCATCAATCGCTAGACCAGAAAGAGAAGTTTACATTTTTTGCCAACGTTTTCATTATGCATATCACGCAGCTTTTTATGTCTCTATTTTGGTTTGGTCAGGGTGTGATTTGGGTGGGCATTCTATGTCCTTTTTCTATGTTTTGTATTTTGTATTATTTCTTTGTTTTGGCCGAGTAGGGTTCTCAATCAAGGACAGCTGTCTATCGTTGTCTCTGATTGGGAACCATACTTAGGTATCTTTTTCCCACATGGGTTTTGTGGTTAGTTATTTTCTGTTTAGTGTTTGCACCTGTTTCCGTTTAATTTACTCTCGGGTTATTTTGTATTAGTGTGAACACTTACCACGCTGCGCTTTGGTCCGACTACTCTTCCTCATCCGACGACGAAAGCCGTTACAATGCAGACATAAGAACACAGGTTGTCTTTTTCCAGTTTCGTCCGACGAACAGATTGTAGTGGTAAAATAAAAAGAGATACATAAAAAAAAGCATCACTCCAGTCAAAACAGGCTCGGCGAACGTTCGATTCCATTAATTTGCTAATTTGCTCGCGCAAGTGATCCAGTTTAGCCAACGTTCTTGAGCCATTCTTCAGCCTTGCGTGAATTTTGACTCATTCTATTGTACAGCCTATAGATAGCCAGAGTGAATTTACAAAAGCACCCGAATGAATGTTCATTGAGAAAGCACAACGACTACACCATTTAGCTAACCTAAGAATTACGAGAATAATCAAGTCAATAAACATTGGCTAGTTAGAGAGCCTGGAGTTAATATACTGGCAAGATTGATGTATAACTACTAACGTTCAGTAGATAGCTAACATACCGGTAAATACTGCTGTAATGATGTGCTATGTGGTTCGTAAGGACAGCGTAGCTAACAAATTGTCAGCCAACATAACGTGTAAGGTAACTTGTTTGAAAAGTAATTTCTTTATTACATTGAGTAGCAAGCTACCCCTTGGCCATTAGTGCAAATCTGCTCTGTGATAGGAGGGGAGTTTTCACACCTAGCTCTGCTATTAGACTATTCTTTAGTAAAGGTTGAATAGTCTATTGTTCTCACTCTCAGCGATCACTGCCTCATTGCCTGCATCCGTAATGGGTCTGCGGTCAAACGACCTCCTCTCATCACTGTAAAACGCTCCCTGAAACACTTCAGCGAGCAGGCCTTTCTAATCGACCTGGCCGGGGTATCCTGGAAGGATATTGACCTCATCCCGTCAGTAGAGGATGCCTGGATATTTTTTAAAAATGCCTTCCTAACCATCTTAAATAAACATGCCCCATTCAAGAAATTTAGAACCAGACCTGACTGACCTGACTGCCCTTAACCAACACAAAAACATCCTATGGCGTTCTGCATTAGCATCGAACAGCCCCCGTGATATGCAGCTGTTCAGGGAAGCTAGAAACCATTATACACAGGCAGTTAGAAAAGCCAAGGCTAGCTTTTTCAAGCAGAAATTTGCTTCTTGCAACACTAACTCAAAAAAGTTCTGGGACACTGTAAAGTCCATGGAGAATAAGAACACCTCCTCCCAGCTGCCCACTGCACTGAAGATAGGAAACACTGTCACCACTGATAAATCCACCATAATTGAAAATTTCAATAAGCATTTTTCTACTGCTGGCCATGCTTTCCACCTGGCTACTCCTACCCCTGTCAACAGCACTGCACCCCCAACAGCAACTCGCCCAAGCCTTCCCCATTTCTCCTTCTCCCAAATCCATTCAGCTGATGTTCTGAAAGAGCTGCAAAATCTGGACCCCTACAAATCAGCCGGGCTAGACAATCTGGACCCTTTCTTTCTAAAATTATCTGCCGAAATTGTTGCCACCCCTATTACTAGCCTGTTCAACCTCTCTTTCGTGTCGTCTGAGATTCCCAAAGATTGGAAAGCAGCTGCGGTCATCCCCCTCTTCAAAGGGGGGGACACTCTTGACCCAAACTGCTACAGACCTATATCTATCCTACCATGCCTTTCTAAGGTCTTCGAAAGCCAAGTCAACAAACAGATTACCGACCATTTTGAATCTCACCATACCTTCTCTGCTATGCAATCTGGTTTCAGAGCTGGTCATGGGTGCACCTCAGCCACGCTCAAGGTCCTAAACGATATCTTAACCGCCATCGATAAGAACATTACTGTGCAGCCGTATTCATTGATCTGGCCAAGGCTTTCGACTCTGTCAATCACCACATCCTCATCGGCAGACTCAACAGCCTTGGTTTCTCAAATGATTGCCTCGCCTGGTTCACCAACTACTTCTCTGATAGAGTTCAGTGTGTCAAATCGGAGGGTCTGTTGTCCGGACCTCTGGCAGTCTCTATGGGGGTGCCACAGGGTTCAATTCTTGGACCGACTCTCTTCTCTGTATACATCAATGAGGTCGCTCTTGCTGCTGGTGAGTCTCTGATCCACCTCTACGCAGACGACACCATTCTGTATACTTCCGGCCCTTCTTTGGACACTGTGTTAACAACCCTCCAGGCAAGCTTCAATGCCATACAACTCTCCTTCCGTGGCCTCCAATTGCTCTTAAATACAAGTAAAACTAAATGCATGCTCTTCAACCGATCGCTACCTGCACCTACCCGCCTGTCCAACATCACTACTCTGGACGGCTCTGACTTAGAATACGTGGACAACTACAAATACTTAGGTGTCTGGTTAGACTGTAAACTCTCCTTCCAGACCCATATCAAACATCTCCAATCCAAAGTTAAATCTAGAATTGGCTTCCTATTTCGCAACAAAGCATCCTTCACTCATGCTGCCAAACATACCCTTGTAAAACTGACCATCCTACCAATCCTCGACTTTGGCGATGTAATTTACAAAATAGCCTCCAATACCATACTCAACAAATTGGATGCAGTCTATCACAGTGCAATCCGTTTTGTCACCAAAGCCCCATATACTACCCACCATTGCGACCTGTACGCTCTCGTTGGCTGGCCCTTGCTTCATACTCGTCGCCAAACCCACTGGCTCCATGTCATCTACAAGACCCTGCTAGGTAAAGTCCCCCCTTATCTCAGCTCGCTGGTCACCATAGCATCTCCCACCTGTAGCACACGCTCCAGCAGGTATATCTCTCTAGTCATCCCCAAAACCAATTCTTTCTTTGGCTGCCTCTCTTTCCAGTTCTCTGCTGCCAATGACTGGAACGAACTACAAAAATCTCTGAAACTGGAAACACTTATCTCCCTCACTAGCTTTAAGCACCAACTGTCAGAGCAGCTCACAGATTACTGCACCTGTACATAGCCCACCTATAATTTAGCCCTATCAACTACCTCTTTCCCAACTGTATTTAATTTATTTATTTATTTTGCTCCTTTGCACCCCATTATTTTTATTTCTACTTTGCACATTCTTCCATTGCAAAACTACCATTCCAGTGTTTTACTTGCTATATTGTATTTACCTTGCCACCAAGGCCTTTTTTGCCTTTACCTCCCTTCTCACCTCATTTGCTCACATTGTATATAGACTTGTTTATACTTTATTATTGACTGTATGTTTGTTTTACTCCATGTGTAACTCTGTGTTGTTGTATCTGTCGAACTGCTTTGCTTTATCTTGGCCAGGTCGCAATTGTAAATGAGAACTTGTTCTCAACTTGCCTACCTGGTTAAATAAAGGTAAAATAAATAAAATAAATAAATAAAATTCAATAAATAAACATCATTCTGCTCCAGAGTGGCTCGCTTGTGGGTGTGCTGGCAGGATATGGCAGCATCTTCAGTTGTGCGTCAAGAATTCTGCATACAGTAGCACGTTTGTATGAAGGTGTGGTTATTCACAGGCAAATTGTTATATGCTATGGAGGTACATTTGTGTCTTTTTGCTGGAAGCAAAACCTTTTTTTATTTTCAATCAAAAATAAATGTTCTGAAAGCAGCTTTTTTCTGACACAAAGGAAGTTAAAACGGACACCTACGAAGATGGCATCTCAGGTAAGCAGCACTGGGCTGTATTGACGTATCCTAAAAATGACTTCTGCTGCTTTAGATTGAACCTTCATATCTCAGTTATTGTTTTCATATCTCTAAAAAATAAGCTGTTTTCTTTACTCTCAGAGTGTAAGCTGACCAAGGGGTCGAAAATGTAGACAATACCAGATGTTCACTGTCCGAGGGACAGGCCATGGAAGCTTTATTGCTGGCAAAAGTGTCCATAACCAGAGGTTATTAAACTGTTCTGTGTTCTTTTTCTCCATCTCTGCCTGTCTTGTTGTACATGGAACCTGTCTCACATGCATTAATTAAAAAACCCTTAAGATGTCAGCTGCTAATTTTCAGATTACACCACATAAACATAGCCATTTTCACTGGACTATCTGTTGCTGCCAAGTCATGATTTCCCTGGGGGTTAGCCTTGCAATAACCAAGTGGTGAGACACATAGCCGTCTATAGGTACACTCCGATAGGTGTCAGGTACACTCCGATAGGTGTCTGCATCACATACAGTATCTTCTATTGACATTATCTTCTATTGTTTGTCCTCATGTGTCTGTTTTTCAGCATAAAGTACTCTGTAGCCACTTAGTGTGGACACCAGATGAGACCACACACACACACATAATAACATAATAGTCTCTTTTCTTCACTTCATCCCTTTGCCCCTTCTCCCTAAATCCTCTAGGTTATATCTTCTGTTTTGGTGAACCCCTCCCGCATCTCAACTGGCTGACACAGACGGCACAGCATGATCATAGGTGAGAGGTCACTTGGTCGGATTATTAAAGAGATACTTTACATTGAAATACAGACAGAGATGTAGTAGTCCCAGAGTTAATGATCCAAGTTCAGTTTTGCATTTCACCTCCTGGTTTAAGATGACTGGCTGTGTTAGAATTAAAAAACAAGGCTTAATCATGTTCTCTCTCTATCCATTTGTCACTTGTCTGCAGGTATGTTTTGATGTGAGAGAGGAAGCCAGTCCTGTCATCACCATCTCACCCACTCTTAAGATAACCTTCAGGCCAACTGGGGGCCCAAGGCTGGTTAGGAGACAATTATGATGAACTGAGAGAATATTAGGGTAGCACTGTAATTCATTAATCATATGCTGTCTGCCTGCTGTTCTTACCTCTTTCCCTTCCTGTCATCTACACCTCTCTCTCCACCTCGTGTAATGGCTCTCGTCGGCATGCATAGACCAAAACGCAGTGTGGTAAATGTTCATGATGTTTTATTAGTGAAAAAACACTTGAACAAAATAACAAAGAGAAAAAACAGTTATGTCAAGTACAGACACTAAACAGAAAATAACTACCCACAAAACCCAAACGAAAAAGGACAACTTATATATGATCCCCAATCAGAGACAACAATAGACAGCTGCCTCTGATTGGGAACCACACCAACATAGAAATAAATAAACTAGAATGCCCATCCTAGTCACACCCTGGCCTAACCAAAATAGAGAATAAAAACCTCTCAATGGTCAGGGCGTGACACCTTGTCTTTCTTCCTCATTTTGTAATGCACACCATATGTGCATTGAAGTACAGATTGAACTTGTATGCATAATATTACAATTATAATATTTATAATGCATGTATTATGTATTTATAACACCTGGATAATGAACTTCCTTCAATAAAGCGTTTCACATTCTCCACAGGTTGAAATGAAGTATCTCATTGAAATACTATCCTGTGTCCTCAGATTAATTCAGATGAAGGGAGATAGATATGCATAGTTTTTTTCTGTATATATGAATTACAAATCAAACATGTTTCTAGTGTATTGCATAGTTACAATGTGTAATCATTGATGTCTCAGGAGCAGGAGTGGTAAACACTGTTGAAGTGTATAATTGTAATAGAGAATCGCAGACAGAGCATCATTCAAATAATGGAGTTTGATACACCTGGTATTGAATATGACTGAAAAAGAATGTCTCACAGAATGTCTCATACCTGAACCGCACCTTTATTTGCCAAGAAAGAGTACAAGATCAGTGAATATATTCAATGTACAGGCTACAATGTGGGGATCTCATGCGTGGTAATAACTACAGTACATGTGTATATAGGAGTTGCATCCTTGACACAATAAAGTTATTATATTCTACTCTATCCATAGGCTTCATTAATGCCATTCAGACTTGAAGTTGATTCAACAACTATGATAGCTGAGGTTCATAGAGCATTATGCCTTGCTAGCAGAAGGCAACCTTGTCACAAATCAGAAAAGCAATCAAATTAAATCGTTTACCTTTGATGAACTTCGGATGTTTTCACTCACGAGACTCCCAGTTAGATAGCCAAAGTTCATTTTTTCCCAAAATATTATTTTTATAGGCGAAATAGCTCCGTTTGTTCTTCACCTTTGGCTGAGAAATCGACCGGAAATTGCAGTCACGAAAACGGCAAAAAATATTCCAAATTAGCTCCATAATATTGACAGAAACATGGCAAACGTTGTTTAGAATCAATCCTCAATGTGTTTTTCTAATATCTATTCGATAATATATCCGTCGGGACAATTTGTTTTTCTTTAGGATCGATTGGAGTAATGGCTACCTCTGTATTTTACGCGAGAATCTCTCTCGGAGCCACTATGTGACCACTTACTTTTCTCAGGCTTTCGCCTGCAACATCAGTTCTGTTATACTCACAGACAATATCTTTACAGTTTTGGAAACGTTAGAGTGTTTTCTATCCAAAGCTGTCAATTATATGCATATTCTAGCATCTTGTCCTGACAAAATATCCCGTTTAAAACGGGAACGTTTTTTTCCAAAAATAAAAATACTGCCCCTAGAGTCGCAACAGGTTATCACAGTGTCCAAAGAAGGGCCAGAAGGATACAGAATGGTGTTGTCTGCGCAGAGGTGGATCAAAGAATCACCAGCAGCAAGAGCGACATCACTGAAGTATACAGAGAAAAGAGTCGGCCCAAGAATTGAACCCTGTGGCACCCCCATAGAGACTGTCAAAGGTCCGGACAACAGGCCCTCCGATTTGACACACTGAACTCTGTCTGAGAAGTAGTTGGTGAACCAGGTGAGGCAATCATTTGAGAAACCAAGGCTGTTGATTCTGCCAATAAGAATGTGGTGATTGACAGAGTCGAAAGCCTTGGCCAGGTCAATGAATGCGGCTGCACAGTATTGTCTTTTATCGATGGCGGTTATGATGTCGTTTAGGACCTTGAGCGTGGCTGAGGTGCACCCATGACCAGCTCGGAAACCAGATTGCATAGCGGAGAAGGTACAGTGGGATTCGAAATGGTCGGTGATCTGTTTGTTAACTTGGCTTTCGAAGACCTTAGAAAGGCAGGGTAGGATAGACATGGGTCTGTAACAGTTTGGGTCTAGAGTGTCTCCCCCTTTGAAGAGGGGGATGACCGCGGCAGCTGGGAGGAGGTGCTCTTATTCTCCATGGACTTTACAGTGTCCCAGAACTTTTTGGAGTTTGCGCTACAGGAGGCAAATTTCTGTTTGAAAAAGCTAGCCTTTGCTTTCCTAACTGTATATTGGTTCCTAACTTCCCTGAAAAGTTGCATATCGCGGGGGCTATTCGATGCTAATGCAGTACGCCACAGGATGTTTTTGTGCTGGTCAAGGGCAGTCAGGTCTGGAGTGAACCAAGGGCTATATCAGTTCCTGGTTCTAATTTTATTTTTATGGGGAATGCCTATTTAAGATGGTGAGGAAAGCACTTTTAAAAAATAACCAGGCATCCTCTACTGACGGAATGAGGTCAATATCTGGGCCAGGTCAATTAGAAAGGCCTGCTTGCTGAAATGATTTAGGGAGCGTTTGACAGTGATGAGGGGTGGTCGTTTGACCGCAGACCCATTATGGACAGAGGCAATGAGGCAGTGATTGCTGAGATCCTGGTTGAAGACAGCAGAGGTGTATTTAGAGGGCAGGTTGGTCAGGATTATATCTATGAGGGTGCCCGTGTTTACGGATTTGGGGTTTTACCTGGTAGGTTCATTGATCATTTGTGTGAGCTTGAGGGCATCTAGCTTAGTTTGTAGGACATCCGGGGTGTTAAGCATGTCCCAGTTTAGGTCACCTAACAGTACAAGCTCTGAAGATAGATGGGGGGCAATCAATTCACATATGGTGTCCAAGGCACAGCTGGGGGCAGAAGGTGATCTATAACTAGCGGCAACGGAGAGAGACTTGTTTCTGGAATGGTGGATTTTTAGAAGAAGAAGCTTGAATTGTTGGTGCACAGACCTGGATAGTATGACACATCTCTGCAGGCTATCTCTGCAGTAGATTGCAATTCCATCCCATTTGGCAGTTCTATCTTGGTGGAAAATGTTATAGTTAGGTATGGAAATTGTAGGATTTTTGGTGGGTTAAGCCAGAATTCAGACACGGCTAGGACATCCGTTTTGGCAGAGTGTGCTAAAGCAGTGAATAAAACAAACTTAGGGAGGAGGCTTCTAATGTTAACATGCATGATACCAAGGCTTTTACGTTTACAGAAGTCAACAAATGAGAGCGTCTGGGGATTGGGAGTGGAGCTAGGCGCTGCAGGGCCTGGATTCAGGCTATAAGAGCTGGTCGTCGATTATGTTCAGAACAGAGAGTAAAATGAGCAGGTTTCTGGGAGAGGAAGAATATTGTAGCCCAAGAAATTGGCTGATGGTCCTCTTCAGCTAACATTCCGATATGCTATAGACAGCTAGCGGGCCGTGGCAAGGCTAGCCCGTCGGGCGGATTACGTCGGTAGACCAGTCGTGATGGATCGGTGGGGCTCTGTGTCGGCAGTAAAAGGGGTCCAGGCCAATTGGCAAAATATGTATTGTAGACCAAGGAGTGGCTGATGGACCTCTTCAGCTAGCCGGGAGATAGGCTAGTTCCAGGCTCACTGGTGCTTGCTTCGGGACAGAGATGTTAGCCAGTGGGTAGCCACTCGGATAGCATCTAGCTAGCTTCGATGATCCAGGTGAAAAGGTTCAGAGCTTGCAGTAGGAAACCAGAGATGTGGAGAAAAAGCAGGCATGACAAGCCCTAGTGAGCAGCGCTTCCTGTGCCGGACCACTGAGGGTCTGGGGGGCCCGCTCTGGACCCAGCTGGAGAGCAGGGTCAATCATTGGCCACAACAGAGTAGAACTTTAGTAGAGTCACATTACTATACAGAAAAAGAGGCACTTACTATTGACCAATAGAGAGAAATGGACATGACAAAGAAATGGACACAAAATAAAATATAGGACAAAAAAGAAACATTGTGTGGATTTTAATGTATGATTGTAAAGGTGTTTCCATGAGCCATGAATGTGTAGTTAATTTGCAATGCCCTTCAAAGACAGTTCTTCACAATGCTAAAATATGGCTGCTTGAGCAAGGCCTCTTACATGTATGATCCCAATCACCTGGTAAAATTAATATTGACTTAAACAGTCATACATTTGTGTATTCTCTGAAAACCATCATGCATTTACATGCTTCCTCTGAAACATTTATACATGTACATATTCATTATTAATATCCACAATAATTCAGAAGGGGCATTGTGTGAATTACATTCACAACCACGAATCACAAAGTGTTACATAGGAAGTACAACTTTGAAACCTGATAGCTTTTTGTGGAACTACACATGAATAAATCAAACTTTCACAAGCCTTCACAGTAATGCCAGCACAGTTAAAGGGATACTTTGGGATTTTGGCAATGAAGCCATGTATCTACTTCCAGAGTCAGATGAACGCTTGGATACCATTTGTGTTTCTGCATCCAATATGAAGGAAGTTAGAGTTAGTTTTGCGAGCTAATGGTAACTAATGTAACTAATGGAAACTAAAGTTAGCATGCTAGCATATACCATGGACTTCCAGTCATTGTGCTAATGCTAGTTAGAAATGGTGGTAACGCTAGTTAGCAACTTCCTTCAAACTGCACGCAGAGACGTACAAATGGTATCCACAAGTTAATCTGACGGAGAAGTGGATAATGGGCCTCATTGCCAACATTATGAAGTATCCCTTTAATCCTTCATGGAAAGACCTGCACAGTCCCACCTGTATAGTCAATTATCATACACAGAAATATCTGCAACAGTCAGCGTGTAGAGTCTCTCACTGCATGGCACACCTGCTAAAGTATACCCCCAGGACTGACACACCCACACAGTCGTGCTATTCATCCAAGTTGGCACAACCTTCACAATTTCTGTCAGGGTTTGTAAACAGTGCTGTAAAGTGGCATATCTCTCAGTCAAGGACCCTACTCCCCCCTCTCTATCTCTCTCTCTCTCACTATCACTCTTGCTTTCAGCACTTTTTCATCAGGAGGAGAGAGAGAGAGGGGCAGCCTTGCAGAAAGTGCACCTCTACTGCTCTCATTTTCACAAACCGCTGTAAAGTAATATGTTGCCGAACAAATGTCTATTGTTCGTCCACCCGCCCCCTGCACTCACATCCTCCACTAACAACCCCCCACCCTCCTATCTACACTACACCCTTCTCTCTCTCTCTCTACCTCACCCCCACACCCCTTCGGCGTTTTGGCAAAAACAACTCTGGGAGGCTGAATGAAAGCAAGTTGGGTCAGGTCTCTGCTCTCTGTTTTTGGCTCTCTCCTCACTGCCCCAGATCTCTCATTCTCGTGGAGAGAGGAAAAGAGAGAGAATGGTTGAGCAGCTTTGCATTACCAAGTTTGCACAAGGCTGGTAAGACTGCCATGCATTGAAGTGCTAGTTGAAGTACCTGCAGAGGTGTATACTGACTATGTAATATAGGGCATCAAAAAAAGCTCCGTTGCTTTTTCATCAGTCCTTGTCCTCCTTTCCCTCTCTCTTTGTCTTTTCTCTCTATACATGTGAGCTGTATTAGAAACACGTGTGCTGCTGCTTCAGCCTTGAGATGTTGCCAGCTTCTGATTTTTCAATTATTCATGTACCTGCCATGGAAAAAGAGGAGTGTGCCAGAAATGCCTGTAGCGTTTTATGTAATGTAGCTTTTTCACTTTTATGATTTTCAAGGTGGATTTCTCAGTCCTTAGGTCTATTGAATCGGTTGTAGAGTGTGAGTGTGTTTGTGAGTTTGTGTGTGTGTGCATTCGCTTACGGGCATGTAAATGTGTGTGTGTGTGTGTGTGTGTCATATGTTGCCGGTGGTATTGTTCACGCACATGTATTTATGTGTGCCTGCGTGCAATGCAAACAGACACAACATAATGTAAATGGGTGTCGAGGGGCAGTTTCACCACTTCTGTCATTGCATCCTAGAGGTTGTTTTAATCAGGCCTCATGATCCCATTTTCACCTCCCTTCTTTCCGGGCCTTCATCCTGCCACCCTGGCCATCTGTTCTGGGTATTCTCTGGTCTGGTTAACGAGATGAGGACACGTGGCACTCAGTCCCTATGAACATTCCAATCTGACCTGCTCTTTTGGTTTGACCTTTTTCAGTAAGGCCACCACTTACGCATTTGCATATTTACATATTACAACCTTACAACTTAACAGTAACGAAATACAGTATCACAGTTTAGGTGATATGGTTCATGATTTATTTCCGATTAAGGGGGTCATCAATAACAAAAACATATTGCTCAGTGTTAAATTCTCTGGACAGGAAAACTTTTGAGGTGCGTTTCTGAGGCTCAGTATACTACTAATCTCTACATTGAGGAGCCTCTGGTGGACGATGGATGTGTGTATGAGTGTTTGTGTGTGCAAGTGTGATGGAAAAATGCATTGCCAAACTAAGATTTCAGACTCACAGGGGGAAATAACTCTAATGCTTTGTGAGCCCATGCGGGGCGTTTGAAAAGGAGCTCCACCCAGATATCTGGCTTTGTGCTGGACCATATATTTACATGCAGATTTCAGATGGTTAAATCCAGACTCCTGTGGCTCTTACTACTGGGCTCTGATTGTGTTGCGACGGTCAATGGTCTGATAATAGCGAACCTTTACTGCACCTGAGAGCCTAGTGTTTTATGGCCATAGTTTAACCCTTTATTGTCTTGTAACACAGTGTGAACAGATGTGTTTACATGTCCTTTATTACATGTCATTAATGACCTGTGAACGTTAAATGAGCATTGTCAGCATGGGGCCCCCGAGGCGTGGCTGACT
Source organism: Oncorhynchus mykiss (assembly GCF_013265735.2). NCBI lineage: Eukaryota > Metazoa > Chordata > Actinopteri > Salmoniformes > Salmonidae > Oncorhynchus > Oncorhynchus mykiss. The sequence continues at coordinate 48,830,241 of NC_048566.1, read as the reverse complement.
TACCTGCTCCCTAAAGGGTTCTTAGCTGGCCCACCACCATTACCAACCCAGTACAGCAATTCTGGGGTTTTCAGAGGGTTCCGTGAACGTTTCCAAAAAGTTTGTGAAATGTTCTCAAAACAACAGCTTGATCTATTTTCATGGCATCGATAAAACTGTATTTGAGAACACATAATGTTACTAAATGCAGTGCAATTCTAATTTAGATTTGTTATTTATGCTTACTCATTGTCAGCAAGTCAGTTAAGTGCACACAACGTCAGTTTCAAGACAAAGACATGCAAGGAACTGAATGAAGAACACTCAAGTAGACACACATTAAGAACAGAGCGAGAGAGACACACACTTACACAAACACAGTCAAATCAAATCAAATACAATTTTATTTGTCACATGCGCCAAATAAAACAGGTGTAGTAGACCTTACATGAAATCCTTACTTACGAGCTCTTAACCAACAATGCAGTTCAAAAAATAGTTAAAATATTTACTAAATAAACTAAAGTAAAAATATTAAGTAAAAAGAAACACAATAACGAGGCTATATACAGGGTTACAGGTACCGAGTCAATGTTCGGGGGTGCAGGTTAGTCGAGGTAATTTGTAAATGTAGGTAGGGGTGAAGTGACTATGCATAGATAATAAACAGCGAGTAGCAGCAGTGTAAAAACAAGGGGGGAGTCAATGTAAATAGTCCGGTGGCCATTTGATTAATTGTGCAGCAGTCTTATGGCTTGGGGGTAGAAGCTGTTAAGAAGCCTTTTGTACCTAGACTTGGAGCTCTGGTACCGCTTGCCGTGCGCTACCAGAGAGAACAGTCTATGACTAGGGTGACTGGAGACTTTGACCATTTTTTGGGCCTTCCTCTGACACCGCCTAGTATGTAGGTCTTGGATGGCAGGAAGCTTGGCCCCAGTGATGTACTGGGCTGTACACACTACCCTCTGTAGTGCCTTATGTTCAGATGCCGAGCAGTTACCATACCAGGTGGTGATGGAACTGGTCAGGATGCTCTCGATGGTGCAGCTGTAGAACTTTATGAGGATCTGGTGTGTTTTTGTGTTGTCGTGCCCTCTTCACGACTGTCTTGGTGTGTTTGGACCATGATAGTTTGTTGGTGATGTGGACACCAAGGAACTTGAAACTCTCGAGCCGCTCCACTACAGCCCCATCGATGTGAATGGGGGCATGTTCGGCTCGCATTTTCCTGTAGTCCACGATCAGCTCCTTTGTCTTGCTCTCGTTGAGGGAGAGGCTGTTGTCCTTGGCACCACACTGCCAGGTCTCTGACCTCTTCTCTATAGGTTGTCTCATCGTTGTCAATGATCAGGCCAACCACTATTGTGTCGTCAACAAACTTAATGATGGTGTTGGAGTCGTACTTGGCCAGGGAGTACAGGAGGGGACTAAGCACGCACCCCCGAGTGCCCCCGTGTTGAGGATCAGCGTGGCAGATGTGTTTTTGCCTACCCTTACCATCTGGGGGTATCCCGTCAGGCAGTCCAGGATCCAGTTGCAGAGGGAGGTGTTTAGTCCCATGGTCCTTAGCTTAGTGATGAGATTTGTGAGCTGTATGGTGTCGAACGCTGAGCTGTAGTCAATGAACAACATTCTTACATACGTGTTCCTTTTGTCCAGCTGGGAAAGGACAGTGTGGAGTGTGATTGAGATTGCGTCATCTGTGGTACTGTTGGGGGGTTTGCGAATTGGTTGTGGGTCTAGGGTTTCCGGGATGATGGTATTGATGTAAGCTACTGACGTGAGTGCTACAGGGCGGTAGTCATTTAGGCAGGTTACCTTCGCTTTCTTGGGCACAGGGACTATTGTGGTCTGCTTGAAACATTTAGGTATTACAGACTCGCTCAGGGAGAGGTTGAAAATGTCAGTGAAGACACTTGCCAGTTGGTCTGTGCATGCTCTGAGTACATGTCCTGGTAATCAGTCTGGCCCCGATGCCTTGTGAAAGCTGACATGTTCAAAGGTCTTGCTCACATCGGCTACGGAGAGCGTAATCACACAGTTGTCCAGAACAGCTGGTGCTCTCATGCATGCTTCAGTGTTGCTTGCCCCGAAGCGAGCATAAAAGGCATTTAGTTGATCTGGTAGGCTCGAGGCACCGGGCAGCTCACGACTGGGTTTGCCTTTGTAGTTGGTAATAGTTTGCAAGCCCTGCCACATCCAACAAGCGTCAGAGCCGGTGTAGTAGGATTCAATCTTAGTCCTGTATTGATGCTTTGCCTGTTTGACGGTTCATCTGAAGGCATAGCAGGATTTCTTATAACCATCCAGAATAGTGTCCCGCTCCTTGAAAGCGGCAGCTCTAGCCTTTAGCTCAGTGCGGATGTTACCTGTAATCCATGGCTTCTGGTTGGGATATGTTTGTACGGTCACTGTGGGGGCACACGTTGTCGATGCACCTACTGATGAAGCCGGTGACTGAGGTGGTATACTCCTCAATGCCATTTGACGAATCCCAGAACATATTCCAGTCTGTGATAGCAAAACAGTTCTGTAGTATAGCATCCACGTCATCTGACCACTTCCTTATTGAGCAAGTCACTGCTTCTTTCTGCTTTCGTCTTTGCTTGTAAGCAGGAATCAGGAGTATAGAATTATGATCAGATTTGCCAAATGAATAGCCTCATGTTATAATAGGTGTCGCTGTGTCTACACCAGTCTGGGAACAATGGGTCCGTACCCTGATTGAATATCCCTGTGTTTTCCTGTGACCTGCGGGTGTGTGTCAGGTGTGTGTGTATGTGTGTACTGTATGTATGTTTGACTATGGACTGGAGCCAGAGGAACCGTGGAGAGAGGAGGGAGAGAGTGGTGGGGAGGGTTGGATATCACTGTTTGCTCTGGCTCAGAGACAACAGACTCTTCTGTTTTTCTTTGCTGGTGATGATAAATGGTGGCTGGAAAGACAGAGGGTGGGAGGGAGAGAGGGGGGAGAAGCGGGAGAGAGACAGAAAATGGGAGACAGAGAGAGAGAAAAGGAGTAGAGAGAGTAGGGGTAGAGAGTGAGAGAGGAGAGAGAGTGGGGAAGGGGTAGAGAGAAAGGGAGAGAAACAGAGAGAGAGCGATACAATTACTACTGCTTGCCATACTCTCCTCTCCTTTATTCTCCTTCTTTACTCTCTTTTTTTGTCCTCTCCTCTCACCCTTTTTCCTTATTCATCCTCTTCTTTTCTCCTGCTCATTATGCTCTCCTACCCTAGTCACTCTTTTTTCACTCCCTTTCTCCTCTCCTCTCCTCTCCTCTCCTCTCCTCTCCTCTCCTCTCCTCCCCTCTCCTCTAATATTGTCGTCCATTCCCCCACTCCCCTGTATGGATTTAGCTATTCTCCCCAGCGTTCTTCTCCTATTTCCTCCCCTTCTGGCCTCCCTGTTCCCTCTGTTCTTCCCCTCACCTGATTCACAAGTGAGCCGAGACCTGTAGCACATGTATGTCACACATTACAACCTGTACAAATCCCAGGTTTTGATGCTTTTTAAGCAGAGTTCCATTACAGTGTCAGAAACAAATCTCAGAGAAAGCCATTTTATATCTTCATCAGCCCGTTTAGTAAACACTGTCAGAATGACTGGTGATGTGTCATTTGTCCAAAGCATGTCTATTGGCTTTCCAAATCATCTCTTGGTTTAGTGGGTAGACTGTTTGTGAATTTTCACTTATCTGGAGTTGACTGTCACTGTATATAATATAGTAGTTTGTAATGTTGTCTGTGTTCTGTGTTCTGTACATATTCTGTAATGGATGTGGGCTGCCTTCCTGGAAAAGGCAGATTAAAATCTAAAATGACTATGATCTGAAGATGTGTTTTCCTCTTCTTGTCACACACCTTCAAACACACCTTCAAACTAACAAAAGAAAGGACAATCTGACCAGATAGGTCCAGGACCTTAAGGACAGTTTGCAGTTCTCCCAGGGAGAGGTGTGTAACGTTCGTCGTAGGTGGAAGAAGAGGAGGACCAATGCGCAGCGTGGTAAGTGTCCATATTCTTTAATAAAGTAATTGAAAACAGAAACAAAACAATAAAACAACAAACGAACAGTCCTGTATGGTGCTGAAAAAACACTGAACAGAAAAGAATCACCCACACCACACAGGTGAGAAAAGGCTACCTAAGTATGATTCTCAATCAGAGACAACTAACGACACCTGCATCTGATTGAGAACCATACCAGGCCAAACACAAAAACCCCACATAGAAAAAGGAACATAGACAACCCACCCAACTCACGCCCAACTCACGCCCTGACCACACTAAAACAAAGACATAACAAAAGAACTAAGGTCAGAAAGTTGTGAGTGAAGGGCGAATCCGGCAGCACCGGAGTAACGGACGGCTCCTGCCGCTCCTGACTGACAGGCGGCTCTGGCCGCTCCTGACTGACCGGTGGATCTGGCAGCTCCTGACTGATGGGCGGCTCTGGCAGCTCCTGACTGACGGGCGGCTCTGGCAGCTCCTGACGGGCGGCGATTCTGGCAGCTCAAGACAGACGGGCGACTCTGGCAGCTCAGGACAGACGGGAGACTCTGGCAGCTCAGGACAGACGGGAGATAACAACCCAATGTTTATATCCCAGGAATAGCAACAGCAAGCTAGCTAGCTAAATGGCAAGTTCATTTTGATCTTTTCAGGGGGGAAAGGTGTTGTTGAGGGGGAAAATGTGTTGTCGTGCCCTCTTCACGACTGTCTTGCTGTGTTTGGACCATGATCATTTGTTGGGGATGTGGACACCAAGGAACTTGAAACTCTCAACCCGCTCCACTACAATGTTATATCCCAGGACAAATTAGCTAGAAACAGCAAGCCAGCCAGCTAAATGGCGAGTTCGTTTTGATATTTTAACCTGCGTGTCCTGATCGAGTCTGGTGTGGATGGACAAAATCAACATGCGCGATGGTGCACGCAGATGCACACACGTTTCCGGTCTAGTCAGCATGTTAGAATAGTAGAATACACAGGGTGCAATTTCGAAATTGAGTTATGCATCAGCAGTTTATGTCAGTCACTGACAGTCACATAATTAGAACTCTCAGAAAGAGCATGATATAACGTCTTGGCTAGGTTTGTTTACATTATGTCTTGCCTGGGTTTGTTTTGTCGCCCAAACAATTCGATATTTCTGTCAGCGATTGGGTGCAGAGTTATAGCGGAGTCAGGCGCAGGACACAGGTATTGAGTAACAACGGAGTTTACTCAAAATATCAAGCAAAATTCCAAATAGGAACATACAAAAACACTAGCACATGCACAACCACTAACGACATAAACAATCACGGACAGAACAGGAATGTATGCCAGAGGGTTAAATAAGGAACGTGATATGTAATTGAAACCAGGTGTGTGTGTAATACAGACAAAACAAAACGAAACTGAAACATGGATCGATGGTGACTAGAAAGCCGGTGACGTCGACCGCCGAACACCACCCGAACAAGGAAAAGGGCCGACTTCGGCGGAAGTCGTGACAATTTCATCATCACAATGAGGTAAATGAGACAAATATGAGCTCGAAGAGGACAGAGAATTTGACACTGAGGCTGCCTGCTGTTCTGTACCTTTTGGACTTTTGATCTGGATTACTGACCTCTGCCTACCCTTGACCTGTAGTTTTGCCTGCCCCCTGTTCTAGTAATAAACTTTTGTTACTTTGATATTGTCTGCATTGGGTCTTCCCTAAAACGTGATAGTACCATGACTGACCCAGCAGATTTGGACCAGCTCTGCAATGCCATCTCCTCCCAAGGAGCTACCATTCGAAGGATCGAGGAGTTGTTCATGGTCTTATGGAAGGGTTCCAAACCTTGGCCGAACGCCATGACCAAGCATTGAACACATTGCTGGAGCTATTCTGCGGGTTGTCTGTTAGGCAGCCGATCAGTAACCCGGCTGTTAGCAACCAGTTTCCAGGGAACCCCACTTACATCCCCCGGGAACGCTTCGATGGAGAGTCGGGCACCTGTCAGACGTTTCTCACTCAGTGTTCCCTCGTCATCGAGCTGTAGCCCTCCTTCTTCCCCTCTGACCACTCTAAGATAGTGGACCTCTTCACGCTGATGTCCGGCATGGCTCTCGTCTCAGCTATGGCAGTATACTTCAGGCTGGAGGAGTTTGTGGCAGATGTAAAGAAACTTTTCGATGCTCCAGAGGCTGCCCAGAAATTACTCCACCATCGGCAAGACTCCCGCAGTGTGGCAGATTATGCAGTGGATTTCCACACGTTGTCAGTTGAGAGTGCCTGGAACCCGGAAGCTCTGTTCAACATGTTCCTGCAAGGACCACCACCAGGACCCCAGCTCCCCGGTATCGTCTCAATCTGACCCTCCGGGTGGAGTCCTGCAAATCTTCCCCCCGGTTAATCGGCTCTTCCCCCATCTCCAAGGTCAGTAGCCCCTTTGCTGTTAATCTTCTGTTGCCCTATACCCTCTGTATACACTTCACCTTTCATGTGTCTAGAATCAAACCCATGTCTCACAGTCCTTTGTCTCCTGTTTCCAGGCCCACGCCTCTCCTCTGTCTCATTGACGGCCAACCGCCATACACGGTGAGGCGTCTCCTGAAGGTTTTATTTCAACTTTATTTAACCAGGTAGGCAAGTTGAGAACAAGTTCTCATTTACAATTGCGACCTGGCCAAGACAAAGCAAAGCAGTTCGACACATACAACAACACAGAGTTACACATGGAGTAAAACAAACATACAGTCAATAATACAATAGAAAAATAAGTCAATATACAATGTGAGCAAATGAGGTGAGATAAGGGAGGTAAAGGCAAAAGAAAGGCAATGGTGGCGAAGTAAATACAATATAGAAAGTAAAACACTGGAATGGTAGATTTGCAGTGGAAGAATGTGCAAAGTAGAAATAGAGATAATGGGGTGCAAAGGAGCAAAATAAATAAATAAATACAGTAGGGGAAGGGGTAGTTTGGGCTAAATTATAGATTGACTATGTACAGGTGCGGTAATCTGTGAGCTGCTCTGACAGCTGGTGCTTAAAGCTAGTGAGGGAGATAAGTGTTTCCAGTTTCAGAGATTTCTGTAGTTCGTTCCAGTCATTGGCAGCAGAGAACTGGAAGGCGACCAAAGAGGAATTGGTTTTGGGAGTGACCAGAGAGATATACCTGCTGGAGCGCGTGCTACAGGTGGGTGCTGCTATAGTGACCAGCGAGCTGAGATAAGGGGGGACTTTACCGAGCAGGGTCTTGTAGATGACCTGGAGCCAGTGGGTTTGGTGACGAGTATGAAGCGAGGGCCAGCCAACGAGAGCATACAGGTCACAGTGGTGGGTAGTATATGGGGCTTTGGTGACAAAAGCACTGTGACATATGGGGCTTTGGTGATGGCACTGTGATAGACTGCATCCCAATTTATTGAGTAGGGTATTGGAGGCTATTTTGTATATGACATTGCCGAAGTCGAGGATCGGTAGGATGGTCAGTTTTACGAGGGTATGTTTAGTGGCATGAGTGAAGGATGCTTTGTTGCGAAGTAGGAAGCCAATTCTAGATTTAACTTTGGATTGGAGATGTTTTATGTGAGTCTGGAAGAAGAGTTAACAGTCTAACCAGCTACCTAGGTATTTGTAGTTGTCCACATATTCTAATTCAGAACCGTCCAGAGTAGTGATGCTGGACAGGCAGGCAGTGATCCGTTGAAAAGCATGCATTTAGTTTTACTTGTATTTAAGAGCAGTTGGAGGCAACGGAAGGACAGCTGTATGGCATTGAAGCTCGTTTGGAGGGTTATTAACTCTTGATACTCCCCATCCCGGATCCGGGAGCGTAATCATCGACTGACACTAATTAGCATAACGCAACGGACATAAATATTCCTAGAAAATATTCCTATTCATGAAAATCACAAGTGAAATATATTGAGACACAGCTTAGCCTTTTGTTAATCATCCTGTCATCTCAGATTTTCAAAATCTGCTTTACAGCCAAAGCAAGACAAGCATTTGTGTAAGTTTATTGATAGCCTAGCATAGCATTATGTCCAGCTAGCAGCAGGTAACTTGGTCACGAAAATCAGAAAAGCTATCAAATTAAATTGTTTACCTTTGATGAGTTTCGGATGCTTTCACTCACGAGACTCCCAGTTAGATAGCCAATGTTCCTTTTTTCCAAAAATATTATTTCTGTAGGCGAAATAGCTCCATTTGTTCTTCACGTTTGGCTGAGAAATCGACCGGAAATTTCGGTCACGACAACGCCGAAAAATATTCAAAATTAGCTCCATAATATCGACAGAAACATGGCAAACGTTGTTTATAATCAATCCTCAAGGTGTTTTTCCAATATCTATTCGCTAATATATCCACCGGGACAATTGGTTTTTCAGTAGGACCACTTGGAAAAATGGCTACCTCTGTATTTTACGCGAGAATCACTCTGAGAGCCATCAGGTGACCACTTACACAATGTAGCCGCTTACTGATATTCTTCAACATAAATGCGTAAAACTACGTCACAATGCTGTAGATACCTTGGGGAATACGTAGAAAAAGTAATATGGTTGATAGCCCATTCACTGCTCAATAGGGATGCATTGGAACGCAGAGCTTTCAAAACATGAGGCACTTCCGGATTGGATTTTTCTCAGGCTTTCGCCTACAATATCAGTTCTGTTATACTCACAGAAAATATTTTTACAGTTTTGGAAACGTTAGAGTGTTTTCTATCCTAAGCTGTCAATTATATGCACATTCTAGCATTTTGTCCTGACAAAATATTCTGTTTACTTTGGGTACATTATTTTTCCAAAAATGAAAATACTGCCCCCTAGTCACAACAGGTTTTAACACAGTGTCCAAAGAAGGGCCAGAAGTATACAGAATGGTGTCGTCTGCATAGAGGTGGATCAGAGACTCACCAGCAGCAAGAGCGACATCATTGATGTTTACAGAGAAGAGAGTCGGCCCAAGAATTGAACCCTGTGGCACCCCCATAAAGACGGCCAGAGGCCCGGACAACAGGCCTCCGATTTGACACACTGAACTCTATCAGAGAAGTAGTTGGTGAACGAGGCGAGGCAATCATTTGAGAAACCAAGGCTATCGAGTCTGCCGATGAGGATGTGGTGATTGACATAGTCGAAAGCCTTGGCCAGGTCGATGAATATGGCTGCACAGTAATGTCTCTTATCAATGGCAGGAGAAATGGGGAAGGCTTGGGCGAGTTGCTGTGGGGGGTGCAGTACTGTTGACCGGGGTAGGGGTAGCCAAGTGGAAAGCATCGCCAGCCGTAGAAAAATGCTTATTGAACTTCTCAATTATAGTGGATTTATCGGTGGTGACAGAGTTTCCTATCCTAAGTGCAGTGGGCAGCTGGGAGGAGGTGTTCTTATTCTCCATGGACTTTGTTGAGTTTGTGCTTGAAAAAGCTAGCCTTGGCTTTTCAAACTGCCTGTGTATATTGGTTTCTAACTTTCCTGAAAAGTTGCATATCACGTAGGCTGTTCGATGCTAATGCAGTACGCATTTTTTGTTTTGGTTAAGGGCAGTCAGGTCTGGAGAGAACCAAGGGCTATATCTGTTCCTGGTTCAAAATTTCATGAATGGGGCATGCTTATTTAAGATGGTGAGGAAGGCATTTAAAAAGAATAAAACAGGCATCCTCTGCTGACTAAAAATAATAAAACAGGCATCCTCTGCTGACAGGATGAGGTCAATATCTTTCCAGGATACCCGGGCCAGGTCGATTAGAAAGGCCTGCTCGCTGAAGTGTTTTAGGGAGCGTTTGACAGTGATGATTGGAGGTCGTTTGACTGCTGACTCATTACGGATGCAAATCAAATCAAATCAAATCAAATCAAATGTTATTTGTCACATACACATGGTTAGCAGATGTTAATGCGAGTGTAGCGAAATGCTTGTGCTTCTAGTTCCGACAATGCAGTAATAACCAACAAGTAATCTAGCTAACAATTCCAAAACTACTTACCTTACAAGTGTAAGGGGATAAAGAATATGTACATAAAGATATATGAATGAGTGATGGTACAGAGCGGCATAGGCAAGATAGAGTAGATGGTATTGAGTGCAGTATATACATATGAGATGAGTATGTAAACAAAGTGGAATAGTTAAAGTGGCTAGTGATACATGTATTACATAAAGATGCAATAGATGTTATAGAGTACAGTATATACATATACATATGAGATGAATAATGTAGGGTATGTAAACATTATATTAGGTAGCATTGTTTAAAGTGGCTAGTGATATATTTTACATAATTTCCCATCAATTCCCATTATTAAAGTGGCTGGAGTTGAGTCAGTGTGTTGGCAGCAGCCACTCAATGTTAGTGGTGGCTGTTTAACAGTCTGATGGCCTTGAGATAGAAGCTGTTTTTCAGTCTCTCGGTCCCAGCTTTGATGCACCTGTACTGACCTCGCCTTCTGGATGATAGCGGGGTGAACAGGCAGTGGCTCGGGTGGTTGTTGTCCTTGATGATCTTTATGGCCTTCCTGTGACATCGGGTGGTGTAGGTGTCCTGGAGGGCAGGTAGTTTGCCCCCGGTGATGCGTTGTGCAGACCTCAGAAGAGCCTTACAGGATGCTCTCGATTGTGCATCTGTAAGTTGTGAGTGCTTTTGGTGACAAGCCGAATTTCTTCAGCCTCCTGAGGTTGAAGAGGCTCTGCTGCGCCTTCTTCACGATGCTGTCTGTGTGGGTGTACCAATTCAGTTTGTCTGTGATGTGTACGCCGAGGAACTTAAAACTTACTACGCTCTCCACTACTGTTCCATCAATGTGGATAGGGGGGTGTTCCCTCTGCTGTTTCCTGAAGTCCACAATCATCTCCTTAGTTTTGTTGACGTTGAGTGTGAGGTTATTTTCCTGACACCACACTCAGAGGGACCTCACCTCCTCCCTGTAGGCCGTCTCGTCGTTGTTGGTAATCAAGCCTGCTTGATGACGGAAGTGAGTGCTACGGGGCGGTAGTCGTTTAGCTCAGTTACCTTAGCTTTCTTGGGAACAGGAACAATGGTGGCCCTCTTGAAGCATTTGGGATAAACAGACTGGGATAGGGATTGATTGAATATGTCCGTAAACACACCAGCCAGCTGGTCTGCGCATGCTCTGAGGGCGCGGCTGGGGATGCCGTCTGGGCCTGCAGCCTTGCGAGGGTTGACACGTTTAAATGTTTTCCTCATGTCGGCTGCAGTGAAGGAGAGTCTGCATGTTTTAGTTGCGGGCCGTGTCAGTGGCACTGTATTGTCCACAAAGCGGGCAAAAAAGTTATTTAGTCTGCCTGGGAGCAAGACATCCCTGTCCGTGACGGGGCCGGTTTTCTTTTTGTAATCCGTGATTGACTGTAGACCCTGCCACATACCTCTTGTGTCTGAGCCGTTGAATTGAGATTCTACTTTGTCTCTATACTGACGCTTAGCTTGTTTGATTGCCTTGCGGAGGGAATAGTTACACTGTTTGTATTCGGTCATGTTTCCGGTCACCTTGGCCTGATTAAAAGCAGTGGTTCGGGCTTAAAAGCATTGGTGCAGGCAATGAGGCAGTGATTGCTGAGATCTTGGTTGAAATCAGCAGAAGTGTATTTAGAGGGCAAGTTGGTTAGGATGATATCTATGAGGGTGCCCGTGTATATGGTTTTGGGGTGGTACCTGGTAGGTTCATTGATCATTTGTGTGAGATTGAGGACATCAAACTTAGATTGTAGGATGGCTGGGGTGTTAAGCATGTACCAGTTTAGGTCATCTAGCAGCACAAGCTTTTAAGATAGATGGGGGTCAATCAGTTCACATATGGTGTCCATAGCACAGCTGGGGGCAGAGGGTGGTCTTATAGCAGGCAGCAACAGTGATAGACTTGTGTTTAGAGAGATGGATTTTTAAAAGTAGAAGTTCAAATTGTTTGGGTACAGACCTGGATAGTATGACAGAACTCTGCAGGCTATCTCTGCAGTAGATTGCAACACCTCCCCCTTTGGTCTTTCTATCTTGTCTGAAAATGTTGTAGTTAGGGGTGGATTTTTGCAGAGTGTGCTAAAGCCGTTAACATGCATGAAACCAAGGATATTACGGTTACAGAAGTCATCAAAAGAGAGCGCCTGGGGAATAGGAGTGGAGCTAGGCACTGCAGGGCCTGGATTCACCCCTACATCACCAGAGGAACAGAGGAGGAGTAGGATAAGGGTACGGCTAAAAGCTATGAGAATTGGTCTTCTAGAAGACCGGAACAGAGATTAAAATGAGCAGGTTTCTGGGGGTGATAAAATAGCTTCAAGGTATAATGTACAGACAAAGGTATGGTAGGATGTGAATACAGTGAAGGTCAACCTAGGCATTGAGTGATGATGAGAGAGATATTGTCTCTAGAAACATCATTGAAACCAGGTGATGTCATCGCTTGTGTGGGTGGTTTTACGGAAAGGTTGGATAAGTGGAAGTCTTCCGACTAGCTTGGAAAGACAGTACCGTGCAATATCGAAGAGTCCTCACTGTTGCTCGATCATCCTATTTTTCTATTTTTAAACTACAGAAAGAGCTGCTTCCTGTGCTTGGCCCTCCTATGTTGAACATAATAAACGGCTCTCTATCCACCGGATGTGTACTAAACTCACTAAAAGTGGCAGTAATAAAGCCTCTCTTGAAAAAGCCAAACCTTGACCCGGAAAATATAAAAAACTATCGGCCTATATCGAATCTTTACATTCCTCTCAAAAATGTTGAGAAGAAGCTGTTGCGCAGCAACTCACTGCCTTCCTGAAGACTAACAATGTATACGAAATGCTTCAGTCTGGTTTTAGACCCCATCATAGCACTGAGGCTCTGCATCTGTCCTCGTGCTCCTAGACCTTAGAGTTGCTTTTGATACATTCGAAAACCACATTATTTTGGAGAGATTGGAAACCCAAATTGGTCTACACGGACAAGTTCTGGCCTGATTTAGATCTTATCTGTCGGAAAGATATCAGTTCAACTGTACATTTCGGTGTTCCTCAAGGTTCCGTTTTAGGACCACTATTGTTTTCACTATACAGTGGAGCAAAAAAGTAATTTGCAAATAAATTCATTAAAAATCCTACAATGTGATTTTCTGGATTTTTTACCCTAATTTTGTCTGTCATGATTGAAGTGTACCTATGATGAAAATTACAGGCCTCTCTCATCTTTTTAAGTGGGAGAACTTGCACAATTGGTGGCTGACTAAATACCTTTTTGCCCCACTGTATATTTTATCTCTTGGGGATGTCATTCGAAAACATAATGTTAACTTTCACTGCTATGCAGATGACACACAGCTGTACATTTCAATGAAACATGGTGAAGCCCCAAAATTGCCCTCACTAGAAACTTGTGTTTCAGACATAAGGAAGTGGATGGCTGCAAACGTTCTACTTTGAACTCGGACAAAACAGAGATGCTTGTTTTAGGTCCCAAGAAACGAAGAGATCTTCTGTTGAATCTGACAATTAATCTTGATGGTTGTACAGTCGTCTAAAATAAAACTGTGAAGGACCTCGGCATTACTCTGGACCCTAATCTCTCTTTTGACGAATATATCAAGACTGTTTCAAGGACAGCTTTTTTACATCTACGTAACATTGCAGAAATCTGAAAATTTCTGTCCAAAAATGATGCAGAAAAATTAATCCATGTTTTTGTTACTTCTAGGTTAGACTACTGCAATGATCTACTTTCCGGCTACCCGGATAAAGCACTAAATAAACTTCAGTTAGTGCTAAATACGGCTGCTAGAATCCTGACTAGAACCAAAACATTTGATCATATTACTCCAGTGCTAGCCTCCTTACACTGGCTTCCTGTTAAGGCAAGGGCTGATTTCAAGGTTTTATTGCTAACCTACAAAGCTTTTACATGGGTTTGCTCCTACCTATCTCTCTGATTTGATCCTGCCATACATGCCTACGGTCACAACACGCAGGCCTCCTAATTGTCCCTAGAATTTCTAAGCAAATAGCTGGAGGCAGGGCTTTCTCCTATAGAGCTCCATTTTTATGGAATGGTCTGCCTACCAATGTGAGAGACGCAGACTCGGTCTCAACCTTTAAGTCTTTACTGAAGACTCATCTCTTCAGTGGGTCATATGATTGAGTGTAGTCTGGCCCAGGAGTGTGAAGGTGAACGGAAAGGCACTGGAGCAATGAACCGCCCTTGTTGTCTCTGCCTGGCCGGTTCCCCTCTCTTCACTGGGATTCTCTGCCTCTAACCCTATTACATGGTCACTGGCTTACTGGTGCTCTTTCATGCTGTCCCTAGGAGGGGTGCGTCATTTGAGTCACTGACGTGATCTTCCTGTCTGGGTTGGCGCCCCCCCTTGGGTTGTGCCGTGGCGGAGATCTTTGTTGGCTATACTCGGCCTTGTCTCAGGATGGTAAGTTGGTGGTTGAAGATATCTCTCTAGTGGTGTGGGGCTGTGCTTTGGCAAAGTGGGTGGGGTTATATCCTTCCTGTTTTGCCCTGTCTGGGGGGTATGATCGGATGGGGCCACAGTGTCTCCTGACCCCTCCTGTCTCAGCCTCCAGTATTTATGCTGCAGTAGTTTATGTGTTGGGGGGCTAGGGTCAGTTTGTTATATCTGGAGTACTTCTCCTGTCTTATCCGGTGTCCTGTGTGAATGTAAGTATGCTCTCTCTAATTCTCTCTTTCTTTCTCTCTCTCGGAGGATCTGAGCCCAAGGACCATGCCTCAGGACTACCTGGCATGATGACTCCTTGCTGTCCCCAGTCCACCTGGCCTTGCCGCTGTTCCAGTTTCAACTGTTCTGCCTGTGGCTATGGAACCCTGACCTGTTCACCGGACGTGCTACCTGTCCCAGACCTGCTGTTTTCAACTCTCTAGAGATAGCAGGAGCGGTAGAGATACTCTTAATGATCGGCTATGAAAAGCCAACTGACATTTACTCCTGAGGTGCTGACTTGCTGCACCCTCGATAACTACTGTGATTATTATTATTTGACCATGCTGGTCATTTATGAACATTTTAACATCTTGGCCATGTTCTGTTATAATCTCCACCCGGCACAGCCAGAAGAGGACTGGCCACCCCTCATAGCCTGGTTCCACTCTAAGTTTCTTCCTAGGTTTGGCCTTTCTAGGGAGTTTTTCCTAGCCACCGTGCTTCTACACCTGCATTGCTTGCTGTTTCGGGTTTTAGGTTGGGTTTCTGTCCAGCACTTTGAGATATCAGCTGATGTAAGAAGGGCTATATAAATACATTTGATTTGATAAGGTATATTGAGCAGGGCTAGAGGCTCTACAGTGAAATAAGCCAATAAACACTAACCAGAACAGCTATGGACAAGGCATATTGTCATTTTAAGGAGAGGCATGCTTAGCCGAGTGATCATAAGGGTCCAGTGAGTAGTGAGGTTGGTTGGGGTCACGGCGATTCAGACAGCTAGCCGGGCCATGGGTAGCAAGCTGGCAGAGGATGGAGGTCTGTTTTTAGCCACCTTGTGCGTTTCCGTCGGTAGATTAGTGGGGTTCCGTATGGAACCCTGACCTGTTCACCGGACGTGCTACCTGTCCCAGACCTGCTGTTTTCAACTCTCTAGAGATAGCAGGAGCGGTAGAGATACTCTTAATGATCGGCTATGAAAAGCCAACTGACATTTACTCCTGAGGTGCTGACTTGCTGCACCCTCGATAACTACTGTGATTATTAGGGTATCAATCCAATTGGCAAAATAGATATAGTTATAGTGACCCAATAAAATTGTCCGATAGACCTATTCAGATAGCATCCGATAAGACAGCTAAAGATTAGCGGGCTGCAGATGGGCGTTCAGGTAACGTCGCGATGGAGGGGCAGGTTGGATAACTCCCTCGGGCAGATAACGTCGGTAGTCCAGTCGTGAAGGCCCGGTGGGGCTCCGCATCGGCAGTAAAACGGGTCTAGATCCGTGATTGTAGCCCAGGAGTGGCTGATGGAACTCTTCAGCTGGCTAGCTCCGGAATAATTTATGTTTGCTCCGGGATTGATGTAAGCCAATAGTCACTCAGATAGGTGGACCTCGGGGCAGGGGATTCCATTACCTGGTTGACTGGGAGGGTTATGGCCCGGAGGAGAGGTGCTGGGTCCGCGCTAGGGACATCTTGAATCCAGGCCTCATTGCTGATTTCCAACGCCGGCACCCCGGTCAACCTGGTATGTGCCCAGGCAGGACACGATGTGGCACCCCTAGTGGGGGATACTGTCACACCCTGATCTGTTTCACCTGTCTTTGTGCTTTTCTCCACCCCCTTCCAGGTGTCCGCCATCTTCCCCATTATCCCTAGTGTATTTATACCTGTGTTCTCTGTTTGTCTGTTGCCAATTCATTTTGTTCGTCAAGCCTACCAGCGTTTTCCCCCTTGCTCCTGTTTTTGTTCTAGTTCCTGTTTTCTAGTTTTTCCGATTTTGACCTTTCTGGCTCTCCTGACCCTGAGCCTGCCTGCCATTCTGTACCTTGTCACCTTGTCACACTACACTTCCGGCGCCGACAGAGATGGCCGCCTCGCTTCGCCTTCCTAGGAAACTATGCAGTTTTTTGTTTTTTTACGTGTTATTTCTTACATTAGTACCCCAGGTCATCTTAGGTTTCATTACATACAGTCGAGAAGAACTACTGAATATAAGAGCAACGTCAACTCACCATCAGTACGACCAAGAATATGTTTTTCGCGACGCGGATCCTGTGTTCTGCCTTACAAACAGGACAACGGAGCGGATCCCATGCAGCGACCCAAAAAAACGACTCCGAAAAAGAGGGAAACGAGGCGGTCTTCTGGTCAGACTCCGGAGACGGGCACAACGCGCACCACTCCCTAGCATTCTTCTTGCCAATGTCCAGTCTCTTGACAACAAGGTTGATGAAATCCGAGCAAGGGTAGCATTCCAGAGGGACATCAGAGACTGTAACGTTCTTTGCTTCACGGAAACGTGGCTCACTGGAGAGACGCTATCCGAGGCGGTGCAGCCAACGGGTTTCTCCACGCATCGCGCAGACAGAAACAAACATCTTTCTGGTAAGAAGAGGGGCGGGGGCGTATGCCTTATGGCTAACGTGACATGGTGTGATGAAAGAAACATACAGGAACTCAAATCCTTCTGTTCACCTGATTTAGAATTCCTCACAATCAAATGTAGACCGCATTATCTACCAAGAGAATTCTCTTCGATTATAATCACAGCCGTATATATCCCCCCCCCCCCCCCCCCCCCCAAGCAGACACATCGATGGCTCTGAATGAACTTTATTTGACTCTTTGCAAACTGGAAACCATTTATCCGGAAGCTGCATTCATTGTAGCTGGGGATTTTAACAAAGCTAATCTGAAAACAAGACTCTAAACAACAAGAAGAATAGCTTCACCAAGGGCAACCTCAATAGTGGGATTTGAACCGACAGCTCAAAACACTTAATCAAGCACTTGAGACCACTCGGCCTGACAAAACATTTGTTAAATGTCTCGATGGGATCGACACATGTCCTTGCCATTGCTCTGCATAACTTTCATTGATTTCAATCTAGGGTTTACATACAGCAACTACAGTCTTTTAAGGTCATTTGCAACTCCCAAAAAACAGGATGAGGTGGCCGAGTGGTTACGGCGATGGACTGCTAATCCATTGTGCTCTGCATGCATGGGTTTGAATCCCATCCTCATCGTGTAACATTTAAAATTCGGTGCTTTATTTTGGCACTGGAAGATTTTGACTTTCACAAACACTGGTAAAATTGCTGACTGCCTCAGCGATAGCACAGGACTTGGTATCTGAGTGGTGAAGGCGATGAACTGCATGTGTGGATTATAACACCAACCTCTTCACAAAACATGTGTTATTTCCTCTCTTACATGCCCCACATGAATGTAGAGTCCCTGCACAATCCTAGTGCGACTAATACGATTCAGGTATTGAAGAATAGCTTCACCAAGGGCAACCTCAATGGTGAGATTTGAACCGACAGCTCAAAACACTTAATCAAGCACTTGAGACCACTCGGCCTAACAAAACATTTGTTAAATGTCTCGTTGGGATCGACACATGGCCTTGCCATTGCTCTGCCTAACTTTCATTGATTTCAATCTAGAGTTTACATTACAGCAACTACAGTTTTTTAAGGTAATTTGCCACATGTAAATAACAGGATGAGGTGGATGAGTGGTTAAGGTGATGGACTGCTTATCCATTGTGCTCTACATGCATGGGTTAGAATCTCATCGTGTAACAATTAAAATTCGGTGCTTTATTTTGGCACTGGAAGATTTTGATTTTCACAAACACTGGTAAAATTGCTGACTGCCACAGCGAGAGCACAGGACTTGGTATCTGAGTGGTGAAGGCGATGAACTGCATGTGTGGATTATAACACCAACCTCTTCACAAAACATTTGTTATTTCCTCTCTTACATGGCCCCACATGAATATAGAATCCCATCGCAATCCTAGTGCGACTAATACGATTCAGGTATTGAAGAATAGCTTCACCAAGGGCAACCTCAATGGTTGGATTTGAACCGACAGCTCAAAACACTTAATCAAGCACTTGAGACCACTCGGCCTGACAAAACATTTGTTAAATGTCTCGATGGGATCGACACATGTCCTTGCCATTGCTCTGCATAACTTTCATTGATTTCAATCTAGGGTTTACATACAGCAACTACAGTCTTTTAAGGTCATTTGCAACTCCCAAAAAACAGGATGAGGTGGCCGAGTGGTTAAGGCGATGGACTGCTAATCCATTGTGCTCTGCATGCATGGGTTCGAATCCCATCCTCATCGTGTAACAATTAAAATTCGGTGCTTTATTTTGGCACTGGAAGATTTTGACTTTCACAAACACTGGTAAAATTGCTGACTGCCACAGCGAGAGCACAGGACTTGGTATCTGAGTGGTGAAGGCGATGAACTGCATGTGTGGATTATAACACCAACCTCTTCACAAAACATTTGTTATTTCCTCTCTTACATGGCCCCACATGAATATAGAATCCCGTCGCAATCCTAGTGCGACTAATACGATTCAGGTATTGAAGAATAGCTTCACCAAGGGCAACCTCAATGGTTGGATTTGAACCGACAGCTCAAAACACTTAATCAAGCACTTGAGACCACTCGGCCTGACAAAACATTTGTTAAATGTCTCGTTGGGATCGACACATGGCCTTGCCATTGCTCTGCCTAACTTTCATTGATTTCAATCTAGGGTTTACATTACAGCAACTACAGTTTTTTAAGGTCATTTGCCACATGTAAATAACAGGATGAGGTGGATGAGTGGTTAAGGCGATGGACTGCTTATCCATTGTGCTCTACATGCATGGGTTAGAATCTCATCGTGTAACAATTAAAATTCGGTGCTTTATTTTGGCACTGGAAGATTTTGACTTTCACAAACACTGGTAAAATTGCTGACTGCCACAGCGAGAGCACAGGACTTGGTATCTGAGTGGTGAAGGCGATGAACTGCATGTGTGGATTATAACACCAACCTCTTCACACAACATTTGTTATTTCCTCTCTTACATGGCCCCACATGAAAATAGAATCCCTGCGCAATCCTAGAGCGACTAATAAGATTCAGGTATTGAAGAATAGCTTCACCAAGGGCAACCTCAATAGTGGGATTTGAACCGACACCTCAACACACTTAATCAAGCCCTGGAGACCACTCGGCCTGACAAAACATTTGTTAAATGTCTCGATGGGATCGACACATGTCCTTGCCATTGCTCTGCATAACTTTCATTGATTTCAATCTAGCGTTTAAATACAGCAACTACAGTCTTTTAAGGTCATTTGCAACTCCCAAAAAACAGGATGAGGTGGCCGAGTGGTTAAGGCGATGGACTGCTGATCCATTGTGCTCTGCATGCATGGGTTCGAATCCCATCCTTATCGTGTAACAATTAAAATTCGGTGCTTTATTTTGGCACTGGAAGATTTTGACTTTCACAAACACTGGTAAAATTGCTGACTACCACAGCGATAGCACAGGACTTGGTATCTGAGTGGTGAAGGCGATGAACTGCATGTGTGGATTATAACACCAACCTCTTCACAAAAAATTTGTTATTTCCTCTCTTACATGGCCCCACATGAATATAGAATCCCGTCGCAATCCTAGTGCGACTAATACGATTCAGGTATTGAAGAATAGCTTCACCAAGGGCAACCTCAATGGTGGGATTTGAACCGACAGCTCAAAACACTTAATCAAGCACTTGAGACCACTCGGCCTGACAAAACATTTGTTAAATGTCTCGATGGGATCGACACATGTCCTTGCCATTGCTCTGCATAACTTTCATTGATTTCAATCTAGGGTTTACATACAGCAACTAAAGTCTTTTAAGGTCATTTGCAACTTCCAAAAAACATAATGAGGTGGCTGAGTGGTTAAGGCGATGGACTGCTAAACAACAAGACCCTAAATTTTATCAGCATATCGATTGCGCAACCAGGGGTGGAAAGAACTTGGATCATTGTTACTCTAACTTCCGCGACGCATATAAGGCCCTGCCCCGCCCCCCTTTCGGAAAAGCTGACCACGACTCCATTTTGTTGATCCCTGCCTACAGACAGAAACTAAAACAAGAGGCTCCCACGCTGAGGTCTGTCCAACGCTGGTCCGACCAAGCTGACTCCACACTCCAAGACTGCTTCCATCACGTGGACTGGGACATGTTTCGTATTGCATCAGACAACAACATTGACAAATACGCTGATTCGGTGTGCGAGTTCATTAGAATGTGCGTTGAAGATGTCGTTCCCATAGCAACGATTAAAACGTTCCCTAACCAGAAACCGTGGATTGATGGCAGCATTCGCGTGAAACTGAAAGCGTGAACCACTGCTTTTAATCAGGGCAAGGTGTCTGGTAACATGACCGAATACAAACAGTGCAGCTATTCCCTCCGCAAGGCTATCAAACAAGCTAAGCGTCAGTACAGAGACAAAGTAGAATCTCAATTCAACGGCTCAGACACAAGAGGCATGTGGCAGGGTCTACAGTCAATCACGGACTACAGGAAGAAATCCAGCCCAGTCACGGACCAGGATGTCCTTTACCCAGGCAGACTAAATAACTTTTTTGCCTGCTTTGAGGACAATACAGTGCCACTGACACGGCCTGCAACGAAAACATCCGGTCTCTCCTTCACTGCAGCCGAGGTGAGTAAGACATTTAAACGTGGTAACCCTCGCAAGGCTGCAGGCCCAGACGGCATCCCCAGCCGCACCCTCAGAGCATGCGCAGACCAGCTGGCCGGTGTGTTTACGGACATATTCAATCAATCCCTATACCAGTCTGCTGTTCCCACATGCTTCAAGAGGGCCACCATTGTTCCTGTTCCCAAGAAAGCTAAGGTAACTGAGCTAAACGACTACCGCCCCGTAGCACTCACTTCCGTCATCATGAAGTGCTTTGAGAGACTAGTCACCTCCAGCCTACCTGACACCCTAGACCCACTCCAATTTGCTTACCGCCCAAATAGGTCCACAGACGATGCAATCTCAACCACACTGCACACTGCCCTAACCCATCTGGACAAGAGGAATACCTATGTGAGAATGCTGTTCATCGACTACAGCTCGGCATTCAACACCATAGTACCCTCCAAGCTCGTCATCAAGCTCGAGACCCTGGGTCTCGACCCCGCCCTGTGCAACTGGGTACTGGACTTCCTGACGGGCCGCCCCCAGGTGGTGAGGGTAGGCAACAACATCTCCTCCCCACTGATCCTCAACACTGGGACCCCACAAGGGTGCGTTCTGAGCCCTCTCCTGTACTCCCTGTTCACCCACGACTGCGTGGCCACGCACGCCTCCAACTCAATCATCAAGTTTGCGGACGACACAACAGTGGTAGGCTTGATTACCAACAACGACGAGACGGCCTACTGGGAGGAGGTGAGGGCCCTCGGAGTGTGGTGTCAGGAAAATAACCTCACACTCAACGTCAACAAAACTAAGGAGATGATTGTGGACTTCAGGAAACAGCAGAGGGAACACCCCCCTATCCACATCGATGGAACAGTAGTGGAGAGGGTAGCAAGTTTTAAGTTCCTCGGCAGACAAACTGAATTGGTCCACTCACACAGACAGCATTGTGAAGAAGGCGC
Organism: Oncorhynchus mykiss; assembly: GCF_013265735.2. Taxonomy (NCBI): domain Eukaryota; kingdom Metazoa; phylum Chordata; class Actinopteri; order Salmoniformes; family Salmonidae; genus Oncorhynchus; species Oncorhynchus mykiss. Next base: position 48,808,129 of record NC_048566.1, on the reverse strand, counting down.
AGCAGCGCCTCTTCAACCTCAGGAGGCTGAAGAAATTTGGCTTGTCACCAAAAGCACTCACAAACTTCTACAGATGCACAATCGAGAGCATCCTGTCGGGCTGTATCACCGCCTGGTACGGCAACTGCTCCGCCCTCAACCGTAAGGCTCTCAGAGGGTAGTGAGGTCTGCACAACGCATCACCGGGGGCAAACTACCTGCCCTCCAGGACACCTACACCACCCGATGTCACAGGAAGGCCATAAAGATCATCAAGGACATCAACCACCCGAGCCACTGCCTGTTCACCCCGCTATCATCCAGAAGGCGAGGTCAGTACAGGTGCATCAAAGCTGGGACCAAGAGACTGAAAAACAGCTTCTATCTCAAGGCCATCAGACTGTTAAACAGCCACCACTAACATTGAGTGACTGCTGCCAACACACTGACACTGACTCAACTCCAGCCACTTTAATAATGGGAATTGATGGGAAATGATGTAAATATATCACTAGCCACTTTAAACAATGCTACCTTATATAATGTTACTTACCCTACATTATTCATCTCATATGCATACGTATATACTGTACTCTAAATCATTGACTGTATTCTTATGTAATACATGTATCACTAGCCACTTTAACTATGCCACTTTGTTTACATACTCATCTCATATGTATATACTGTACTCGATACCATCTACTGTATCTTGCCTATGCTGCTCTGTACCATCACTCATTCATATATCCTTATGTACATATTCTTTATCCCCTTACACTGTGTACAAGACTGTAGTTTTGGATTTGTTAGTTAGATTACTTGTTATTACTGCATTGTCGGAACTAGAAGCACAAGCATTTCGCTACACTCGCATTAACATCTGCTAACCATGTGTATGTGACAAATAAAATTTGATTTGATTTGATTTACACTGGATTATTGACCTCTGCCTGCCCTGACCCTGAGACTGCCTGCCGTTCTGTACCTTTTGACTCTGATCTGGATGACTAACCTCTGCCTGCCCTTGACCTGTTGTTTTGCCTGCCCCCTGTTCTAGTAAAACACTTTTGTTACTTCGACACTGTCTGCATCTGGGACTTCCCTAAAACGTGATACACACAGGGGAATTGGGTGTTGCATAATTTTGTTGAATAAATAAAATAAGTACATTTTCTTTTTGTTATTTGTAAACTCAGGTTCAATTTATGTAATATTAGGTTTTGGTTGAAGATCTGATAACATTCAGTCTCAAAAATATGCAAAAATGCAGACAATCTGAGAGGGGGGAAATACTTTTTCAAAGCACTGTGTATATTTCCTCCTAATATTGTACACTCTGTGTGTCTCTTCAATGGCCTGGGCTATTGTTCGAATTCAAGCTCAGGTTGTTTTAATTGATCTCAGTTTGTCAGTGTCAGAGTATCCACTCATTTCGTTCATGTTTGTAGTAATAAAAAATATTCTGTTTATGTCTTCTGTCATGTACAGTGGGGAGAACAAGTATTTTATACACTGCCGATTTTGCAGGTTTTCCTACTTACAAAGCATGTAGAGGTCTGTAATTTTTATCATAGGTACACTTCAACTGTGAGAGACGGAATCTAAAAAATCAAAAATCCAGAAAATCACACTGTATGATTTTTAGGTAATTAATTTGCATTTTATTGCATGACATAAGTATTTGATACATCAGAAAAGCAGAACTTAATATTTGGTACAGAAACCTTTGTTAGCAATTACAGAGATCATACGTTTTCTGTAGTTCTTGACCAGGTTTGGAAACACTGCAGAAGGGATTTTGGCCCACTCCTCCATACAGACCTTCTCCAAATCCTTCAGGTTTCGGGGCTGTCGCTGGGCAATACAGACTTTCAGCTCCCTCCAAAGATTTTCTATTGGGTTTAGGTCTGGAGACTGGCTAGGCCACTCCAGGACCTTGAGATGCTTCTTACGGAGCCACTCCTTAGTTGCCCTGGCTGTGTGTTTCGGGTCGTTGTCATGCTGGAAGACCCAGCCACGACCCATCTTCAATGCTCTTACTGAGGGAAGGAGATTGTTGGCCAAGATCTCGCGATACATGGCCCCATCCCTCCACCCCTCAAAACGGTGCAGTCGTCCTGTCCCTTTTGCAGAAAAGCATCCCCAAAGATTGATGTTTCCACCTCCATGCTTCATGTTTGGGATGGTGTTCTTGGGGTTGTACTCATCCTTCTTCCTCCTCCAAACACGGCGAGTGGAGTTTAGACCAAAAAGCTCTATTTTTGTCTCATCAGACCACTTGACCTTCTCCCATTCCTCCTCTGGATCATCCAGATGGTCATTGGCCAACTTCAGACGGGCCTGGACATGCGCTGGCTTGAGCAGGGGGACCTTGCATGCGCTGCATGATTTTAATCCATGACGGCATAGTGTGTTACTAATGGTTTTCTTTGAGACTGTGGTCCCAGCTCTCTTCAGGTCATTGACCAGGTCCTGTCGTGTAGTTCTGGGCTGATCCCTCACCTTCCTCATGATCATGCGAGGTGAGATCTTGCATGGATCTCCCCACTGTAAATGACGAAGAAATGCATGAAATGCCACATTGCCATTGTTATTATGGCTTTATTATAAAGGGGCTTTTTCTTCAACAATACGCTTACCACGCACTGCTACTGAAGTTAACGAATGGGCCTATAAGAATAAAACAAAGCTCCAGGGCCTATGATTCTTATTCCAGTCCTAAACCTACAATAGAGTGTTTAAAAACAGGAACTTCCAAGTGTATTGTTCATATCTTTACTAATACTGTAGAGGCTGTATTAACACCCATTGGAAGTAGTGACCATAATATAGTGGCTATGTCAGGAAAAGCCAATGTTTCAAAGGCTGTGCCTAAAATAGTACATAAGACATCATACAAAAGGTTTTGTAGGGATTCCTATGTTGAAGATGTAGAAAAGGTGTGTTGGCCTGATGTGTGTAATGAGGAGCATCCAGACGCTGCACTTGATGGATTTATGAAATTGTTTCTTGCAGTTATCAATAAGCATGCACCTATTAAGAAACTGACTGTTAAGGCCCCCTGGATTGATGAGGAATAGAAAAAAGGTTAAGAGAAATGAAGCAAAAGGAGTGGCAAATAAGTCTGGCTTCACCTCTGATTGGCAGACATATTGTAAATTGAGAAAATTATGTGACTAAACGGATCAAAAACAATACAAATTTGTATTATGAAACTAAGATAAATTATATAAAATATGTTGGAAAAAATACTTTGAAGTACCTTTTGATATTGCCAATTATGTTAATGACTATTTCATTGGCAAGGTTGGCAAACTTAGGCATTCAATTCCAACAACAAACTGAGCTGTCATATTCATGCATAAAATGCCTAATAATGAAAGAAAAGCATTGTCATTTGGAAGTTTGTAAAGTTAGTGTGGGAGAGGTGGAAAAATGATTGCTGTCCATCAATAATGACAAATCACCTGGTTTTAACAACCTAGATGTGAAGCTACTGAGGATGATAGTGGACTATATTGCCACTCCTATTTGCCACATCTTTAATCTGAGCCTGGAGAAAAGTTTCCACAGACTTGGAGGGAAGCCATTCCGCTACCCAAAAACGGTAAAGCTCCCTTTGCTGACTCTAAGAGCTGACCAATCAGCTTGCTGCTAGTTCTTAGCAAACTTATGGAAAAGATTGTGTTTGACCAGATACAATCCTATTTCTCTGTGAACAATTTAACACCTGACTTTCAGAACTTTTACAGGGAAGGACACTCAACATGTACTGCACCGACACAAATGACTGATGACTAGTTGAAAGAAATTGATAAAAAGATTATGGGAGCTGTGTTGTTAGATTTCAGTGCAGCCTTTGATGTTATTGACCATCATTAGTTATTGAAAAAACGTATGTGTTATCCAGATGGATAGAGAGCTATCTATCTAATAGAGCACAGAGGGTTTTCTTTAATGTAAACTTCTCTAACGTAAAACATGTCCAGTGTGGTCTTCTACTGTATTGGCCCTTTACTGTTCTCTATTTTTACTAATGATCTACCATTAGCATTTTAAAAAATGATTCAACACTATATATGCCAGCACCCACAGCTAGTGAAATCACTGCAACCCTAAACAAAGAGGTGTAGTCAGTTTTAGAATAGGTGGCTAGGAATAAACTAGTTCTGAGCATATCTAAAACCAAAGCATTGTATTTGGTACAAATCACACACTAGGTCCTGGACCTCAGTTCATTAATGTGGCTAATGAGCACGTAAAAGAGACTCAACTTCTTGGTTTTAAGTTAGATTGTAAACTGTCATGGTCAAAGCATTATTGATTCCATTGTTGTAAAAATGGGGAGAGGTGTCAGGACTTCCACCGAAGTCGGTCCCTCGGTCCCTCTCCTTGTTCGGGCAGCGTTTGGCGGTCTACGTCGCTGGTTTTCTAGCTATTGCCGATCGACCTTTCATTTTTCCATTTGTCCTACACACCTGGTTTCCATTCCCTCAGTATTAGACGTGTATATAACCCTCTGTTCCCCCCCATGTCTGTGTGTGGAATTGTTTGTTGTTTCGTGTATGTGCACGCTAGACTGGTTTGCGCTGGGTTATGTCAAACCATATTGTGTTTAGTGTTCTTAGTGCCGTGCGTTTTGTTTGCCAAAATAAAAGGCTCCTTTGTCTACCCAACTTCTGCTCTCCTGCGCCTGACTCCCTTACAGCCAGTTACACATACCTAACAAGAGGTTTGCCTGTGATGAAGAGATGCTATGATTTTTTTAACACCACATGTAACCAAACAAGTCCTTCAAGCTTTGGTTTGTTGCATCTTGACTATTGCCCAGCTGTATGGTCAGGTGTTACAAAAAAATATCCCAGAAAAGTTGCAGCTGGTCCAGAACAGAGAAGCATGTCTGGGGCCAATGTCAATAAAATGCATGTCAGTACCTCCTGGTTCAGAGTGGAGGAGAGATTTACTGCATCACTGCTGGTCTTTGTAAGAAGTATTGACGAGCTAAAAGCACCGAATTGTCTGTTCAGCCAGTTAACACACAGCTCAAAAACCCATACAGTACAAAAAACAGATTAAACAACACCTCAAGGAACAATGCGGACTGTGAAGTGGCACACACACACACACACAAACACACTCTACACACACCCACAAATTCTTATTTATGTTATTCATGTATTTATTTTTATTTACTTTCTCTTTTACTCTTATTTTTTTAATAGTTGTATTCTTCTTTAGTCGTAGTGTATTTTGTCATGTTCTATGTTTTGTGTGGACCCCAGCAAGAATAGTTGCTGCTTCTTCAACAGCCAATGGGGATCTGATTATAAATCCTAAATCTCAGTTTTGATTGTATATCCATACAGTCGAAACCCGGCCAAGTAGCTCTTTCCACAGCGCCTCATCTAAGCTCACCTTGGTCAGTGTGTACACCCTAGCACAGCCCAAACACTCACGCCCCATTGTCAACATGTTGTGTATGCAGTGTGCAGTCCGGCCTCCCCCCCCATCCACCACACCCCCTGGCTGCTCTCTGGCCTAAAAAGGCCAATTGTGTGTAGACACAGGTGCCAGACAGAGGCCGCCCACATCTGGGCTAAGGCTGGCCAGACAGACAGGGCTTTGTGGGTTGGTGCAACACAGTGCAGAGAAACTCTCTGGAGATCTGGAGGGCAGATCTAGGCATCTCCTTTACCTCCCTCCCTCCGCAGTGACGCACAGCCCTACCAGTCCCCCAGCAAACTAAGGGTGGATTTGGTTTGTGCGTCAGAGGGTAACATGTTAGCGCCATGCACATGTACTCATAAAGTTGTACAGCTGCAGCAGTGTCACACACATCCCTTTTGTCCTCAGAACAGCCTCAATTCTTCGGGGCATGGACTCTACAAGGTGTCAAAGGGTTCCACAGGGAGGCTGGCCTATCTTGACTCCAATACTTCCCACAGTTGTGTCAAGTTGGCTGGATGTCCTTTGGGTGGTGGACCATTCTTGATACACACGAGAAACTGTTGAGTTTACCATACCCCGTTCAAAAGCAGCGAAATCTTGTGTCTTGCCCATTCACCCTCTGAATGGCACAGAAACACAATCCATGTCTCAATTGTCTCAATACATAAAAACGATCCTTTAACATGTCTCCTCCACTTTATATACACTGACTGGCGTGGATTTAATGAGTGACATCAATAAGGGATCATGGCTTTCACCTGGATTCACCTGGTTGGTCTATGTCATGGGAAGAGCAGAGGTTCTTAATGTTTTGAATACTCAGTATACATTCTCACATACAGTAGTAGTCTTGAGCACACTTGTCTTTGAAGGCAGTGACCACAACCCAATCCAGCGGTGTTTATAGTTAGTACTTGTCACCTTGGTGTGACAAAAAAAACAATGACGACTTCATAAAGCGCAGCCAAGCGGCAATTAGTTGTTTTCACACCGCCACCATTTGCACCAGCTTTGAGAGGTTCCTTTCAAGTTCAGGCTCAAAAGGCAAGGGGGGTAATATCAGGCCTGGCTAATTGGGAACCACATCTAACAACCAACTGGTTCTGATGTCAGATGGAGACCCAGATGTGACATGGGCAGATGAAAGCGACTGCATTAATTGCCCTTTTTTTTAGGGGGGGGGGGGGGGGGGGGGGAATTGGCTGGCTGACTTGGAGAGTGGATGGAGGGGTTGTGTGGAGATAAGGAAACCAAAAAATGTAGATTAGGGACAAGTTTTTTTAGGACAAAAGCCCAGATAGCACTGCATTCTCATCTCCACACAACACAATCACCCCACCCACTCCCCCAACCCCCTTCCAACAACTAACCCAGAATAGAAGTCATACAAGTAATGAGATTAAAGAGATGGGTTTCTGGGTTCAACTGGCTTTTGTGTGTTTGTTTTTGTTTCGTTTTGAAGTTTGTTTAGACTCCAATAAAAGCTCCCTCTGATCATAAGCACTTTGTTACCTGTTCAAAAGGCTGCCCATTACAAAGGATCTTGTTAAATTAGATATAGAGGGGGACAAATAGCACATCTGATAACGCATTTTTCATAACAAATAAAGTTTAAAGTTTTCATAACAAAAAGTTTCATAACATAAAGTTTTCATAACAAATAAAAACATAGGATATCTCTGTCCGATGTGTGTGTGTGTGACTTTTAGATACTTTTGATTTGTTTGCTTACTGTCCTGGCCTCTTTCTTTATAACGTGTGTATGTCTTGTGTCTCTATCTGTAATTTTGAGCTGAGGTTGCAACTATACCTCTAGACTACGGGTGAGCACTCTGACCTGAGGTCTGGAGTGGGCACAGGCCTTAGCATCAGCCAAGCAGTTACACACCTGATTGAACTGATCAACTAATCAAAGAATCAGGAATGTTATTGCTTGGCTGGAACAAAATCATTTCCCCACACCGGCCCTCGCAGGGTAAGATTTCCAGCCCCTGGCTGGATATGGGATCATTGCCTAGCAATACTAATGGGAGCCACTACTCATACAGGTTTGCAGACAAGGGCACCATAAAACTCCATATTCATGTCCATATTCACTTCTCAAGTGTGGCACATGGGGGCGCACTTTACCCGGCAGACTGCTTGGCCACACTCACTCTCTCTCCCACCTATACCCCCCCACCCCCACCCACCCACACACACACACCCTCCTCCCTACACACACATGCACACACACCCTCCCTTTCTCGCTGCAACATCACTGCACACCTTATTGCACTCTGCTTGGCTGGAGCCATTTGCTGCACACATTTTGTTCCTTGCTGTCTAGGAGTGCTGGGTAGTGCTGAGGCTAGTGCACCGGGGCATGCCCAGACAAGCCCCACTCCACTCCTGGTGAGTGCTGCTAAGCAGAGCTGGGCCCAGCAATAAAGCATTGGACCATTAGCTCACCTTTATTGTCATTAAAAGCACCAATAAGACCATATGACAGCAACTCCCTTCTTTTTATTATTAATTAATTAATTATCAGGTACAACAGAAAAACAGCAGTACTCCATACCTGCAAGGTAAGATTTGAATACCCCTGCACTTACCAGTAAGATTGGAAATGAAAAACAACAAAGGTGAGAACGGTGGCGGGACCATGCATCTTATGGAGTTGAATAACCAAACAAAGACATAAACATGGATATATGTCGAAAAGCTACAACTTAACTTAAATACCTCTAGAGTTTGGAATCTTCTATTATTAGCGTATAAAATGCACGGACGGGGCTATAGTGTCCCCCGAACCGCCACCCACACCGTGTCAGTCTCCAGTATCTATGCTGCAATAGTCTAGGGGCCGGGGGGCTAGGGTCAGTCTGTCCTATCTGCTGTAATTCTCCTGTCTTATCTGGTGTCCTTAAGTATGCTCCCCTAATTCTCCCATCTCTCTCTCTCTCTCTCTCTCCGGCCTTCTAGGAATGTTTGAACATCTTGAAGATGATCTGGCCTTAATGCCCATGTACTCTTATAATCTCCACCTGGCACAGCCATAAAGGACTGGCCACCACTCAGAGCCTGGTTCCTCACTAGGTTTCTTCCTTGGTTCATGTCTTTCTAGGGAGTTTTTCCTAGCCACCGTGCTTCTGCATCTGCATTGCTTGCTCTTTGGGGTTTTAGGCTGTGTTTCTATATATGCACTTTGTATCATCTGCTGATGCAAAAACGGCTTTATAAATACATTTGATTTTTGAATTCAATTGATGTGACCTGAATGCACTCATACCAAAGCCTAACATATTTTAAATACATACAGTGCATTCGGAAAGTATTCAGGCCACTTTACTTTTTCCACATTTTGTTAAGTTTTTAGAAATTTTTGCAAATTCATTACAAATAAAAAACTGAAATATGACATTTACATAAGCATTCAGTCCCTTTATTCAGTACTTTGTTGAAGAACCTTTGGCAGCGATTACAGCCTCAAGTCTTCCTTGGTATTTAAAAAAAATTAACAATAATTTAACCTTTATTTAACTAGGCAAGTCAGTTCAGAACAAATTCTTATTTACAATGACGGCCTACCAAAAGGCAAAAGGCCTCCTGCGGGGACGGGGGCCTGGAATTAAAAAAATAAATACATTATAAATATTGGCATGACGTTACAAGCTTGGCACACCTGTAATTGGGGAGTTTCTCCCATTCTTCTCTGCAGATCCTCTCAAGCTCTGTCAGGTTAGATAGGGAGCATCGCTGCACAGCTATTTTCAAGTCTCTCCAGAGACCTGAATCGGGTTCAAGTCCGGGCTCTGGCTGGGCCACTCAAGGACATTCAGAGACTTGTCTTGGTACTCTACGGAAAATTCCTTCGACCTCATGGCTTGGTTTTTGCTCTGACATGCACTGTCAACTGTGGGACCTTATATAGACAGGTGTGTGCCTTTCCAAATCATGTCCAATCAATATAATTTACCACAGGTGGACTCCAATCAAGTTGTAGAAATATCTCAAGGATGATCAATGTTAACAGGATGCACCTGAGCTCAATTTTGAATCTCATATCAAAGGGTCTGAATACTTATATAAATGAGGTATTTCAGTTTTTTTCTTCTATTTTTTAATACATTTGCAAACATTTCTAAAAACCTGTTTTCGCTTTGTCATTATGGGGTATTGTGTGTAGTAGATTGATGAGAATTCTGTATTTAATCCATTTTAGAATAAGGCTAATGTAACAAAATGTGGAAAAAGGGAAAGTGTCAGAATACTTTCAGAATGCACTGTACATAACACGTAATTTTACCATTGATAAAGTGGTCTTATATATTTATACAGACTAGCGCGGCACTAAGTGAAACGTGACAAGTTAGCCAATGGATTATGATAATTTGCTGGAGGTGTTCAAACACAAGTTTGCACCCCCTATTATAATTTGCTCCATGTCTCAGGCTACGGAGAAACGCTGTAGCCAGAGACGGAAGAGGAAGCGAAACACCCCACTCTCTGTTTTTTTCTGGTTCAATAAAAGTCAATCAACTAAGTAGACCAGATCCAGATCCATTGGTGTCTATGGGAGATCCTCCCCATTAAGTTGACCGGAACTTACCAATTTTTTCCAATAGTAAATGTCCTGAGTGAACTATTTTCATTTATCCACCATCTTTGCTGTAGCCAAATATATTTTTTTTATATTGCTCAGCTTAGTCGCGACTCGCAAACTTTTCAGGTGTTTCTGATTAATACACAATGCCATGCTGGTGGGTGGTAACATCTAAATAAAACCCAGCCCTGAAACGAAACGTAGGCAAAAAAGATTTTACACGTCATTTCGTAGGAAAAAACATGTCAGTGGCACGATTTTGCACAAAATATTTAATGTATGATTTCTATCAGATTTCTGTCTCATAATATTAAGTATGGTATGAAAATGACACACTGTGAACCCTGTTTGTAAAGGTTAAACCCCTTCATTAAACTTTACTGTGATAAGGGAACCGTTTTACACACTGTAATATAGTCATGGCATAAGCTCACATCACGAGGGTGGTTATGTTGGTGAAAATCTTTATTACTTTACACCGCATCATAAACTGCGCTGGCTCCCGAATTGCAATCTATTTACGCAAATGAGAATTGGCTAAACTCACTGTCTCTTCCAAAATAATATACTTAGCTTATAGCTAAATAAAAAAGCGCATTTATTCAGGTGTTATTTATATTATATTATTTTTGAAGTGACAGCGAGTTTTAGAAAATGTTTATCTATTTTCAATGGATGGCGCTAATGCTAACAATTCAGCATGATACTGTCACGTTCTGACCTTTATTTCCTTTGTTTTGTCTTTATTTAGTATGGTCAGGGCGTGAGTTGGTGTGGGCAGTCTATGTGTGTTTTTCTATGTTGAGTTTTGAGTTCAGCCTAGTATGGTTCTCAATCAGAGGCAGGTGTCCTTAGTTGTCTCTGATTGAGAATCATACTTAGGTAGCCTGGGTTTCACTTTTGAGTTGTGGGTGTTTGTTTCCGTGTGAGTGTTTGTTGCCACACGGTACTGTTTTGGTTTTCGTTCATGTTCACGTTTATTGTTTTATATTTCATAGTGTTCAGTTTATATCTTAAAATAAACGTTATGGACACTTACCACGCTGCGCATTGGTCCTCCGATCCTTCTCACTACTCCTCCTCAGAAGATGAGGAGGAATGCCGTTACAGATACATGTGGCGCAAAAAATATATTTAATCAACACATTTGTTTCATATTTACATACATGTTATATGATGTGATCAAGTTATATACAGTATTTCATAAATATATTCTGGACATATAAATATACTGTATTTTGAATTCTCCCCATACACAGTGGGGTCCGAAATGATTGACACCCTTGATAAAGAGCAGTAATGACTGTAGAAAATAAATAATTCAAATACTGAGCTGTATTGTATGCTCAGAGAAAGATATGTTGTTTAACAAGTAGTACTTGTATTTCTCAAAAAAGATAGGGGTCAAAAATATTGCAATTAGTTTTGGTTGTGTTTCAGAAATGTTTTCGCCTAATAGAAATGAATGGTAAGTAATGTATTGTGTCATTTTGGAGTCAATTTCAGTGTAAATAAGAATAGGATATGTTTACTAAACACTGCTACTGTACAGTAATGTGGATGCTACCATGAATTAATTGTGAATAATGATGACACATTTACAGAGGGTCAAATATCATACCCCCAAGACATGCTAACCTCCCCTGTTATTGGTAATGGTGAGAGGTTAGCATGTCTTAGGGGTAAGATCTTTGACCCTCTGTAACTCTCTCACTCACCATTATTTACTCTTCACACACACACACACACACACACACACACACACACACACACACACACACACACACACACACACACACACACACACACAGGACCACATCTGATCCTGTTTATATAACCTTGTTTGACCACACACACATACTCACACATGTGCCACACACACGTATGCCACACTCTCCTCTGTGGGTGGTTATGTTGCGCCAGCCAGCCAGATTCCAGCAAACACCATGAAACGCAGTAAAAGTGTGGACCGCAGCACACAGCAGCAACAAGGGGGAAAAACCTGCTTAATCTCTTCATATGGAAATGAGTGGATTTAGTAGAGATTACAAAGTTTGCTGACACACTCACCTTTCTTTTTGTAATGTATATACATGTCTCCCTAGAAGTCTCCTAAATGACTACAATGTAAATGTAAGTATGCATGTCTATGCTATATGCAAAACCCACCGGGGAAAATCCAATAAAAATCGAATTTTAGTTGATGATTAATTGAGTTGTCAACATATTGAAATAAACCAACTCTTGAAGTCATGTTGTAGATTTGTTTTGAAAATCTAGTTAAAATCATACATTAACACGTTTTTTCAAATTCCACCCCAAAATATATTGATGTTCAACGACAGTACATTGAACAAATATGAAATGTGTTATTTGTAGAATGTTTATTAAACATGTTTTGCCTGGTGTGAATGTTGTTACCTGAAGGCCCTGGAAATGGTTGTTAATTAAATGTTAGGGTAATATTTTCTGTGGAGAGTTTTCATAATGTTCAGAATGTCAGAGTATACATTTAATCGTGAAAATGATGACAAATGAACGACAAAAAATACAAATTTCTGAAATCTCAACGGTAACATGTATTCTCAAGATTCATGTATTTGGAGAATACAACCAAACAATGGAATGCCGTTTGGGTCACTGCGTGTCAAAAAAGATACATGTCAAATAACACTATTAAGCTTGTTGACCAATCAGGACCTGAATATGACTGCACGTCACATAATAATTTAACGCGCTCATAATTTTTTTCCATAGTTATTACAAATAGATTACAATATCACTCTTATTTCATGTCACAACGATTCATCGATACGCACACTATGATTCTGGTAAAGTTGTCTCTCACTCCTACAGTGCTGGTCATCAAAAAAACGCTAGCTAGTGCATAGATAAAAACAATGTTCTTCCCCAAAAACACAGTAAAATGACGTAATCTATTTCAGTAGCTATCGTTAGCTAGCTAACTATATAGCTAGGTGTCATGATTTAAAATAACCCTAATTTTTAAAACAGCTCTTGTTTGATTAATGGTGGTTGGACCCATCTATGTGAAGCTAGCCACAATAGTGAACTTTGCGGTTAGTCTTCAAAATAAAAGTATGTCATTGACAGTGATGCAAATTAATACAAATATAATTATGCTATAATTGAATAGATCATGCTAAACGAGGTTGAAATGTTGTTATATAAAATCAACAAAATACAATAATTTGTTCATTTGACAAGAAGCTGTTGAAATCACATTGGATGTATTAGACTTTAGAATTGCATTGGGGGCATTTGTATTTCACTGTACAGCCTTACCTATCGATTGTGGATCAATGAAATAGGGTATCAGTCTACTCAGTGACACCCAGAGAAACATTAGCATCATAGCTGTTATTGCGGGACTCTGAAACAACTGTGAATTGAGCCACATTTATTGTCAACCCATGTGTATTGAACACCATTCCCGAGGTAAAAACAATACTGCGTGGATGTTTTGTAGTCTGATATCTCTGAGGAGAACGTTGGGAAAAAATATCTTGGGTATTGAGCAGACTGATACCCCATTTCACTGATCCCCAATCCTTTGGTAAATCTGTACAATGCAATGTGAATGTCAGTACACACAATAGGCTGACTAGGGAGGTGATTTCACACAGTCTCAGTCCCACGATAAGAGCTACATTGCTAATATTTGCGTAAATTCTTCACAGTTGTGTTCTGTGGGTGTCACCGAGTAGACTGGTAACCCATTTCATTGCTTCACATTCCAGCCTTGTTTAATATTATCTAGTCTAAACATGGCATAATTCCACCAATTGTACCCTTCTGCATCACTTTCAAATACGTACTTTTATTTTGAAGGCAAACCGCAAAATCCACTATTGTGCCTAATCCTTATTGTGGCTAGCTTCACACAACATAACCCGGTCCGGTCGAGTCTCACTAGCCAGATGAAGCTAGCTGGCTGCTGATAACATTAGTTTTGGGCAACAGGGTTAAGTTGCTGGCTAGCTATTTATTTTCATGAACTGAAGTTCAATTTCAATTGGCTAACAACAAGTGGCTACCTAGCTAATACTTACTCACAAGGATTCCTAAAACTACTGGTCATTGTTTTCAGGCTGTTTGTATTGGTGCTAACTAGGTACCAAGCTAAAGCTAGCTAGCTACCCCAGAAGATGCGGTTGAACAAATAATGCCTTATTACCAATGCGGTATTGTAAACACATCGTTTGTGGCCGGTGTGTGCTTGTTTGCAGACTTTTTTGTGTAGCTTTGACAGTGCTACTGATAGTGGTGGCGCTTGGCTTACACATGCAAATTCATCACACACAACATTCTAATAGAATTGTGTTATTTCAAGTATCAAATGAAAATCTTATTTAGTACGTCAAATAGTCTTATTTGACGCATAAATAGTGTTATTTGACGTGTATCCTTTTTGGCACGTAAAGACCCAAACGGCGTTCCATACCAAACTGGATATCAAACAATGCAAAGACTCCCAGAGCCTTCAGTGCTAACTGGGTTCGAACGCGTCGCAACTCCAATAACCCTTCCTTGAGCCTACGCCTCTGACAGCACAATGACTGATGACTCCCCTTCAGGCTACAGGAATGGAACCAGGGAACAGTGAGGGAAGGGTTGGGGTTCCGGGATAAATTTATTGGACGGACAGGAAGGGTGCCCACGGTGTCCCAGAGCAGATGGCGACCCTCTCCTTTGCTGACGTCCGTAGGGAATTCAAGACCCTTTTTAGCATTCCTTTAGAGTGCTCCGACAGATATGTGAGTTATGCAGCATACGACCATCTGGGCATGGACACCGCCTGGCTGCAGTTGAAAATGCAGTTTGTATGTGTGTGTGTTGTGTGTATATGTCTGGTGGTGTGAAAAGGGGGATGGGGGTTGTATGGGAGCGTTTCCATGGCTACAGATTCTTGTTCCTGGAGAGAGGTCTGTTCCCTCCCAGGTCTGCCAACCCCCCATCCCCCAAATATATCCTCCCATGTTCCGTCTCCGTCATTGTTAACCCCACCCCCCCTCTCAAAATGCACCAGTCTCTCAGATGCTGACTTTGAGAGCATTTTTTTTCTGTTCTATTTGTATGTTGTATTTTTTTGTTGTCCTTTTGTTTTTGTCCCTGGTCCCCGCGATCATTGTCAACACATTTCTCCCCATTCTTGTGCAGCTGACAGTGTCTTCATGGAACACAGCATCTGTTGTGAGATGGGAGGCGTTGTGGATGGGGAGGGGTTGTTGGTGGGGGAATCATGGTCTGCCAATTTCACTATCCGACTACTCTCAACTTCTCATTTGGGTGTGTGCTATTAGCATGTTCTCACTATTGCCTAAAAAAAGTCCACTATCTATTTGCTTTTGTTTAGTTTTGCTTTGTTTTGGGCATTTTGATGTCTAGAGGCTGGCTCTTGCTGCTCAAGTAGCGATGTTCATTGTGAGATGCATTTTTGGTCAAGTACATTCAGACATTGATTCCCACGGTTCTTTCTTTCACAGGATTTCAGTCACTGAATGCACACACGTTGTACACATACTGTACACCTCAAATTTTAAATTGGAAATGTAACACTCTTAGAGTTAAATATAACACTTTACCAGTGTTTATATGGGAACCACCACCAAAATGTTAAATTAACACTTTTCAAATGGTTACTTTATTAACCCTATCACAGTGTTACTGGACCAACACTTGAAGTGTAAAATATTAATACCAGAACAGATTCAAGTCACACTAAACCGATGTTGAATATTTATTTATGAGAAACACAGTATATCAACACTACTGGTGTTATATTAACATTACTATATGGATTAACCTCCACACTCATGAGAGTTTAAAAATCAACACTACCCTGGTGTTGAATTCACACTTTTGTAGGGATGATTGTCAAGACTAGGAGTTAAAAATGAACACTATACTGGTGTAGAATGAACACTATGCTGGTGTGGAATTAACACTACATTTGTGATAATTGAATTGTGCTCTATGCTCATTAGGTAGCCTATGGAACTCTTGAGTGTCACTGTGCAACATTAACCACACACATGTGAGTAATTTAGGATATTTTATTGAACTCCTAAGTAATACCAGGGCATAACAATATCATCCTAAAAATAAGGCAAATGATCTTGAAAAGAACATAGCAAAATAAGGTAAATCAGCATTGGTTTGACTAGTGCCGTGTACTTACAAAATAGAGTTGTCTGTAACAACATAGAAAAAGCCATATGAAACCAATGAAAACATTCTTCAACGAGTTTATGCATTCAATTATGGCTATATGGACAAAAAGAACCGCCCGACAAAGATAAACCTACGACACTACGATAATAGCATCATTTATTAGGAACCTTTCTGTTATATTTGGTGATGTTGTCCCAGAAGGAGACAAACACTGGCATTTGATGTTGCTGCTGTTGGACATCGTCAGCATTGTATTTTCTCCCAGCATCACTGGGGGGGATGACTGTATTTTTTAAGGATCTTATCGCAGAGCAACATATATTGTTTTCAGAGTTATATTCTCTGAATAATCTGATTCCGAAGGATCACTTCCACTATTCAGAATCTATATGCAAAATTGGTCCGTTGATACATGTTTGGGCAATGAAGCCATTTCAAGTCGAGCATAAAACATTTCAAGAATGTAACCAAATCCCTCTCTAAGAAACACCAAATGGCTACTGCATATCATTGGGAATTACTCAAAAGCGTTGCGTCTGGGCCTGACAAAACTCAAATGCTGAATGACATTGAAAATGGTGAATTGATCTCACAGCATTTTCAGCTTTATATGTCCAGTGAAATACATTTCACACCCTGGGTCATGTGTGGTGGCATTGAGTATCACACTGGCCTTGTTGTCTGTTCAAATGTAGTGGATGAGATGCCAGTGTTCAGTAAGATCGTTTGCATATATCTGAGAGATTAGATGTATTTGTGGGGTCAGACATGGAGACTGCATCTTTCAATAATCAAACCAGTTGAGATGGGGCAGCAGCGTAACTAGTAACCGAAAGGTTGCAAGATTGAATCCCTGAGCTGACAAGTTAAAAATATGCTGTTCTGCCCCTGAACAAGATTTGTACCTTGTCAGCTCAGGGATTCGATCATGTTAGGATAAAGGATTTCATCTACAATTTGACACACATGCATACAAAACATTATAGAAATTATTGCCTTGTTCAACTTCTTTGTTGGAATTTGATTCACATACTGAGCTCAAAGAAGGGGACATCATATACCTTGTGAAATACAATGAGATGGTCAATGGCCTGAGCTGTGCTGATCTTCTGTGTTTTCTTCCTATCAGTGGGCTTTGGTGATAGGATGTGCAAAGGAGTAGGAAGGAAGACATGTCACTGTCCCACTGTAAACAAAAATAGCTGATATTAGTTTTGCCCAGCATCAAATAAACTCATCACCAACAGTTCAAGTGCTTTAAGTTCCCTACAAGGACCCCGAGTGAAGACGTTGAAGAAAAAGATGTTGAGATTGTCTGCGCTTATGGATTGTAGACTCTACCTCAAAAGATTGTCTTACTACTCCGATTTAAAATGTATTTATTGCATTGAATGTGTTGTATGCACCTGTGTGGTGTGTCATGTGATGTGTGCACTGCACCATTTTACAAATGAAGTTCCTTATGGAAAAATACAGTCATTTGAATTAAATCATTTGATTGAACAAATTCACCTGGACGGTCATCGGATGCTTGCCCCTCTTGCTTGTCCCTGGCAGACCTCAGCAGCCACTGTAAAAGGGGTGTCAGAGTCAGGGTCTATGCCTCCCTGATCACCTTCACTTTGTAAGATGTACAGTGCATTTGTGAAGTATTCAGACCCCTTGACTTTTTCCAGACTTTTATACATTACAGTACAGCCTTATTCTAAAATATATATATATATATATATATTTTAAATCCTCATCAATCTACACACAATACCCCATAATGACAAAGCAAAAACAGGTTTTTAGAATGTTTGCAAAATAAAAAACAGAAACACCTTATTTACACAAGTATTGCTATGAACCTCGAAATTGAGCTCAGGTGCATCCTGTTTCCAATGATCATCCTTGAGATGTTTCTACAACTTGATTGGAGTCCACCTGTGGTAAATTAAATTGATTGGACATGATAAGGAAAGGCACACACCTGTCTATATAAGGTCCCACAGTTGATAGTGCATGTCAGAGCGAAAACAAAGCCATGAGGTTGAAGGAATTGTCCATATAGCTCCGAGATAGGATTGTGTTGAGGCACCGATCTGGGGAAGGCTACCAAGAAATGTCTGCAGCATTGAAGGTCCCCAATAACACTGTGGTCTCCATCCCTCTTAAATGGAAAATTTTTGCAACCACCAAGACTCTTCCTAGAGCTGACGGCCCAGTAAAACTGAGCAATCGGGGGAGAAAGGCCTTGGTCAGGGAGGTGACCAAGAACCCGATGGTCACTCTGACAGAGCTCTAGAGTTCCTCTGTGGAGACGGGAGAACCTTCCAGAAGGATAACCATCTCTGCAGCACTCCACCAATCATGCCTTTATGGTAGAGTGGCCAGATGGAGCCCACTCCTCAGCAAAAGGCACAAGAAAGTCCACTTGGAGTTTGCTAAAAGGCACCGAAAGGTCTCTCAGATGATGAGAAACACGATTCTCTGGTCTGATGAAACTAAGATTAAACACTTTGGTCTGAATACCAAGCGTCACGTCTGTAAGAAACCTGGCATCTTCCCTATGGTGAAGAATGTTGGTGGCAGCATAATGCTGTGGGGATGTTTTTCAGCAGCAGGGACTGGGAGACTAGCCAGGATCGAGGGAAAGAAGAACAGAGCAAAGTACAGAGAGATCATACATGAAAACCTGCTCCAGAGCTCTCAGGATCTCAGACTGGGGCAAGGTTCACTTTCCAGCAGGACAACAACCCTAAGCACACAGCCAAGACAACGCAGGAGTGGCTTCGGGACATGTGTCTGAATGTCCTTGAGTGGCCCAGCCAGAGCCTGGACTTGAACCCTTTCGAACATCTCTTGAGAGACCTGAAAAGAGTTGTGCAGCAACGTTCCCCATCTAACCTGACAGAGCTTGAGAGGATCTGCAGAGACTAATGGAAGAAACTCCCCAAATACAGGTGTACCAAGCATGTAGTGTCATACCCAAGAAGGCTGTAATCACTGTCAAACTTACAATCACAAAATATTTTACTTTCAGTGCAATTTCATCATGAACTAATGAATAGCCTCTATTTCATTGTGAGAATACTCACCGTTCCCTCACCGCTGCCACTTTCTCATTCCGGGGGTGGAAAAATGGCGCATTAAAGAATTTCAACAAGTTCTTATCAAAATATCCTGGATGTTCCAATTAACACTGCTGGGAGCTGAACAATTTGAACTCTGTGATTGAACATCAGACTCTATTGTTCATTTACACTCATGGTGTTTCTCCTGTAAAATTCAGCAACGGAATCTCAAAAAAATGAACACCAGAATTTTAACACTGCCCGTTAGGCTGTGTAGCACTACCTTGCTATTGGTCAAAGGGTCAAAGAAATTCCCAAACACACCCTCAAATACACACACACACGCACGCACATGCACACGCACACGCACACACACATACACGTCAACCAACAAAGCAACAATCAGCTGAAATCCAGCCAAGCCACCTCATCACCTGCCTCTCCTTCTCCATTTCCATCTTCTCCCATTACAACCTTCTCTCCATCCATCCATCTACGTGAGTCTCTACATTTGTTATGCAGTGTAATTGGGGGGTGCGTCCACGGGGCACAGCCACGAAGTCGCCCCGCGCGGGTAGGAAAAGATGTTGCTAATCCCGCTGAAGAATGGAGCAGGTCAAGCAGCCAGCGCTGCTGAATTCAACCTCAGAGCCACGGCCACAAATTAGGAGGAGCTGACAGGTCCAACAGCACTGGGAGCATTGTGTCCCCTGTAAGGGGCCCCTGAGCCCGTGGCCCTGCGTGAAGGGCCAGCCAGGCAGAGGTGAAGATGTATAGTCTGTGGGCTGACCTGGGACTAGTGGCCATAAATCTACTGCTGCCAGCCGCACTCTTTCTCCCAGGGGACCCACACACACACATACATTAAGTTAGGAGTAAGCCCTAGAGGCACAGTGGGAGCTGGCCTAGTAGTAGAGGGTAATGTCCTCAACTGGAAGTGACTTGTCCATGGCCTGGTGTAACTGAGGTAAACTTGGCAACATGACATTATCATTCATAGCCGGGCAACATCCCACTTACAAACATGAAGAACAAGAAAAACCTGCACCCTCTCTTGAGGCATGTTCACATTGGGAAGAGCCAACAGTGATATTGGCAGACTGGAATTATATTATAGTTGCTATCTGTGCACAGGAAGTCCCCCTGCTGTGTATGATGATGTCAGCTGAGTCTTTAAGGGAAGTAAAAAAAAATGTCCTAAATCTTTCCGTGGTGAAGAGTGGAGGCTGGAGCCATCCTAGCAGCCCAACCCAACTCTGCACAGGATTCAGGCTAGAGTCTTTACCCAACTCCCTGCCTGCCACTCCCTGGTCCCTGTTCCCTGGTCCACTGATGAATTATGGCCCTTTGTTGTGTCTCTCATAAAGGACGCCATCGCCGCCTCTTTCATAGGGCCTGCCGAGCAAATCTGAGGCGCGAATAGCATTAGTCCGAGTCAGTGCACCTATAGCGGTGTAGCCAGCCCTGAAAAAGCAGCCTGCTAGCGCTCCTCCTTGAGTTTTATGGGCCAAAATGATTGAGGGAGAAGAAACTACAGGCCAACAGAAAGAGAGAGAGAGAAGTGGAGAGCTTGGAGAGATGGATGGATATGGACAGATAAAGAGACAGCAGCCGTTGAACAGAATGCTCGCATCACAGCAAGACAAGATGTGAAGGGAAACAGGTTTCACTCAGGGAAGGAGAAAAGGGGAGAGACAAAGGAAAAGTTGGGCTGAAAAGAGGTGGAGGACTCAGACTGACAGGACTGGCACTGAGTTAGAGTTAGATCTAATTTCTCAATTGTCATCCCTCCTCCTCTCTAACCAATTACAACTCAAAGAAAGTGTACTTCTTCTCAAGATGTCACATATTGCAATCTAGGGCATTAACTATCTATCGTTGCTTCTTCGACTTCAACTACACATAAACGGTACCAGTCAAAAGTTTGGACACACCTACTCATTCAAGGATTTTTCTTTATTTTTACTGTTTTCAACATTGTAGAATAATAGTGAAGACATCAAAACTATGGAATAACACATATGGAATCATGAAGTAACCAAAAAAGTGTTAAAAAAATCTAAATATATTTGATATATTTGATATTCTTCAAAGTAGCCATCCTTTGCCTTAATGACAGCTTGGCACAATCTTGGTATTCTCTCAACCAGCTTCATGAGGTAGTCACCTGGATTGCATTTTAATTACAAGGTGTGCCTTGTTAATAGTTAATTTGGGGAATTTCTTTCCTTCTTAATGCGTTTGAGCCAATCAATTGTAGGGGTGACAAGGTAGGGGTGGTATACAGAAGACCCTATTTGGTAAAATACCAAGTCCATATTTTGGCAAGAACAGCTCAAATAAGCAAAGAGAAATGACAGTTCATCGTCACTTTAAGACATGAAGGTCAGTCAATTTGGAAAACTTCAAGAACTTTTCAAGTTTCTTCAAGTGCAATCGCAAAAACCATCAAGCGTTATGATGAAACTGGTCTGCTCCGCTCCGGATCCCCGGGATTGTTCCTTTGGTTGGCGGATCCCCAGCCCTATTTGGTAAAATAACAAGTCTATATGATGGCAAGAACAGCTCAAATAAGCAAAGATAAATGACAGTCCATCATTACTTTAAGACATGAAGGTTAGTCAATCTGGAAAATTTCAAGTGTGGTTGCAAAAACCATCAAGCGCTATGATGAAACTGGTCTGCTCCGCTCCGGATGCCCGGGATTGTTCCTTTGGTTGGCGGATCCCCAGCCCTATTTGGTAAAATAACAAGTCTATATGATGGCAAGAACAGCTCAAATAAGCAAAGATAAATGACAGTCCATCATTACTTTAAGACATGAAGGTCAGTCAATCTGGAAAATTTGAGGAACTTTTCTTCTTTAAGTGCAGTCTTGAAGAAAAAGTGTGTGGTCGATAGGCTCCCATGCCTCTGCTGACTAACATGTTCCCGTGCCTGAACCGAGGCAACTGGGGAGGTCTCAGCCGGCTCATCAGGCTCTCACGCCTCAGCCGGTTCGTCAGGTTTCTGCACCTCAGCGGAGGAAGGAGAGTGATGGAGTGCTGCATCAGATGACTTGGCCTCCACAATCACCCAACCTAAACCCAATTGAGATGGTTTGGGATGAGTTGGACCGCAGAGTGAAGGATATGCAGGCAACAAGTGCTCAGCATATGTGGAAACTCCTTCAAGACGGTTGGAAAAGCATTCCAGGTGAAGCTGGTTGAGAGAATGCCAAGAGTGTGCAAAGCTGTCTTCAAAGCAAAGGGTAGCTACTTTGAAGAATATAAAATAAAAATATATATTTTGTTTTGTTTAACTTTTTTGGTTAATACATGATTCCATATGTGCTATTTCATAGTTTTGATGTCTTCACTATTATTCTAAAATGTAGAGAATAGTAAAAATGGAGAAAAAAACCTTTGAATAAGTAGGTATGTCCAAACCTTTGACTTGTACTGTACGTGCAATCAATAAAATCCATGACTTTGAAGTGACATTTCCAAATCTAATCATACCTCAACATTTCAACTCCATCTGAACATTTGAAATAAAGTATAATTCATTTCCACAATTACTGATAAAACATATAGGTATTGTTAAAGCCCCAATATCAACCAGACCAACTTACAACCCCCTCCTATGATACTCTCTCATCAGCTCCACAAATCGCATGCCATCTCTAAGCTCCAATATGTCCACCACAAACAAAGACATACTCATACACGCAAACTCCATATGTCTTTAATTCACTGCGCTATTGTGAACAGTCATTTTTTGTGTGAAAAGCTGTTAGATAGAGTTTCATTTGAGTCTCTCTTACATAGACAGGAGGAGGGTCATGAACGTAGTGGATAAGTCACCACTGTGGCCCAAGGGACCCTCAGTCGTCATTGCATCCTAGAGGGATCTTAACAGACTGTCCATCTGGTGTGCTGGGGTGGTTATATGCACAATCGATACAAATCGCTACATTCAACTCCTTAGTATCATTCGGAATTTTGCCTATCTATTGGATACAATGGTGGTGGCAGTGATGGTGGAACAAACACCTTCATTGACATACTTAATCAAGGAACTGTTTCCGCTCCAACCAGACAAAGTGGAAAGGTTACAGTCCACCGGAAATGAAACAAAGAGTGCGGGACACACAGAGACAACACAAGCCTTACCTTCCATCTATCATCATGGGGAACATGAGCTCACTGCCCAACAAGGTAGATAAGCTGTCTGTGAACATTACATTTCAACAGGACTGTCGCAACGTGAGCTTGTTTTGTTTAACTGAAAACTTGATTTAGGGAGGATATACAGTGCCTTGCGAAAGTATTCGGCCCCCTTGAACTTTGCGACCTTTTGCCACATTTCAGGCTTCAAACATAAAGATATAAAACTGTATTTTTTTGTGAAGAATCAACAACAAGTGGGACACAATCATGAAGTGGAACGACATTTATTGGATATTTCAAACTTTTTTAACAAATCAAAAACTGAAAAATTGGGCGTGCAAAATTATTCAGCCCCCTTAAGTTAATACTTTGTAGCGCCACCTTTTGCTGCGATTACAGCTGTAAGTCACTTGGGGTATGTCTCTATCAGTTTTGCACATCAAGAGACTGAAATTTTTTCCCATTCCTCCTTGCAAAACAGCTCAAGCTCAGTGAGGTTGGATGGAGAGCATTTGTGAACAGCAGTTTTCAGTTCTTTCCACAGATTCTCGATTGGATTCAGGTCTGGACTTTGACTTGGCCATTGTAACACCTGGATATGTTTATTTTTGAACCATTCCATTGTAGATTTTGCTTTATGTTTTGGATCATTGTCTTGTTGGAAGACAAATCTCCATCCCAGTCTCAGGTCTTTTGCAGACTCCATCAGGTTCTTCCAGAATGGTCCTGTATTTGGCTCCATCCATCTTCCCATCAATTTTAACCATCTTCCCTGTCCCTGCTGAAGAAAAGCAGGCCCAAACCATGATGCTGCCACCACCATGTTTGACAGTGGGGATGGTGTGTTCAGCTGTGTTGCTTTTACGCCAAACATAACGTTTTGCATTGTTGCCAAAAAGTTCAATTTTGGTTTCATCTGACCAGAGCAGCTTCTTCCACATGTTTGGTGTGTCTCCCAGGTGGCTTGTGGCAAACTTTAAAATACACTTTTTATGGATATCTTTAAGAAATGGCTTTCTTCTTGCCACTCTTCCATAAAGGCCAGATTTGTGCAATATACTGACTGATTGTTGTCCTATGGACAGAGTCTCCCACCTCAGCTGTAGATCTCTGCAGTTCATCCAGAGTGATCATGGGCCTCTTGGCTGCATCTCTGATCAGTCTTCTCCTTGTATGAGCTGAAAGTTTAGAGGGACAGCCAGGTCTTGGTAGATTTGCAGTGGTCTGATACTCCTTCCATTTCAATATTATCGCTTGCACAGTGCTCCTTGGGATGTTTAAAGCTTGGGAAATATTGTTGTATCCAAATCCGGCTTTAAACTTCTTCACAACAGTATCTCGGACCTGCCTGGTGTGTTCCTTGTTCTTCATGATGCTCTCTGCGCTTTTAACGGACCTCTGAGACTATCACAGTGCAGGTGCATTTATACGGAGACTTGATTACACACAGGTGGATTGTATTTATCATCATTAGTCATTTAGGTCAACATTGGATCATTCAGAGATCCTCACTGAACTTCTGGAGAGAGTTTGCTGCACTGAAAGTAAAGGGGCTGAATAATTTTGCACGCCCAATTTTTCAGTTTTTGATTTGTTAAAAAAGTTTGAAATATCCAATAAATGTCGTTCCACTTCATGATTGTGTCCCACTTGTTGTTGATTCTTCACAAAAAAATACAGTTTTATATCTTTATGTTTGAAGCCTGAAATGTGGAAAAAGGTCACAAAGTTCAAGGGGGCCGAATACTTTCGCAAGGCACTGTACCTGTTGAATCAGTGACTTTGGACAGATTTGCACTTGAGCACTTGGATAGAGTCTGACACAGTATGTGTAAAAAAGTGTGAGTCTTTTTGTATGTCAACAGATGGTGTCATGCTGAACATATCACAATCAAACACACATTATCATAGGGCATCTGCAGAGGGCATCTCCAGATGGTGTCATTATCACAATCAAACAAACAGTATCATAGGGGATCGTCAGAGGGCATCTCCAGATGGTGTCATTATCACAATCAAACAGACATTATGATGGGGATCGGCAGACGGCATCTCCAGATGGTGTCATTATCACAATCAAACACACATTATCATAGGGCATCTGCAGAGGGCATCTCCAGATGGTGTCATTATCACAATCAAACAAACATTATCATAGGGGATCGTCAGAGGGCATCTCCAGATGGTGTCATTATCACAATCAAACAGACATTATGATGGGGATCGGCAGACGGCATCTCCAGATGGTGTCATTATCACAATCAAACATACATTATCATAGGGGATCGGCAGAGGGCATCTCTAGATGGTGTCATTATCACAATCAAACAAACATTATCATAGGGGATCTGCAGAGGGCATCTCCAGATGGTGTCATTAATCCAATCAAACAAACATTATCATAGGGGATCTGCAGAGGGCATCTCCAGAATGGTGTCATTATCACAATCAAACAGACATTATCATAGGGGATCTGCAGAGGGCATCTCCAGAATGGTGTCATTGTCACAATCAAACAGACATTATCATAGGGGATCTGCAGAGGGCTTCTCCAGATGCATTTATTTTCATATCTGGGGATTTTAACCACTGCTCCCTATCTATGCCTCCCCAACTTCAGCCAGTTTGTTAAATGCCCCACACAATGATGAGACTAATGACTTGCTTTATGCTAATGTAGAGGGTGCAAACGTATGCAATGTCCTCCACCCTTTGGGGTAGGCTGACCCAAATATTATTCAGCTCTTACCCAAGTACAGACCACGTGTCCAGCGCCAGAAGCCCAAAACCATCATGGTATGAAAATGGTCACAGGACAGCTGTAAAACTCAGAGTTGAAGCTTTGAGTGTACTGAGTGGGATACATTCATTGATGCCTCTGGTGGTGACATAGACCTTCTATCCAACAGTGTTGCTGACTATATCAACTTCTCTATGGACAATGTTGTTCCACTGAGAGCAGTGAATGGCTTCCCCAATAACAAACCATGGATTACAAGAGACATTTGTAACACACTCAATATGAAAAAACAAGCATTCCTGGGGGGTGACATGGAGAGTGTGAAAGGGTCCACAGAAGGAATTTAAAAAACTGACACGGGCAGAAAAGAGGGACTAAATGAGCAAGATTAAGCAACAGTTTGCTCGCAAACAACACCAGGGAGGTGTGAAAGGGGATGCAGCCTGAATATGGTGGGCGGTCAGCTGATGGAACGGTGGAGGCACCAGCTGATGGGCTCAACCAGTTCTTTGCACGCTTCTACAACTGTGATTTCTCAGAAGAAAGAGAGGTCTGTGAAGAGATTACAGCAGCAGAATCTAGGACCAGTCCGGCCAGCTATTACTCTGACTGTTGACCAGGGGAGGAAACAATTCAAACTGACCAATGCCAGGAAGGCTGTGGGACTGGCTGGAGTCAGACCCCGGGTGCTTAAGGACTGTGCTGGATCCTGCACTTTCTCTTCATGCTGTCACCGTCTACCTCCACTGTACCTACACCATGGAAATCCTCCTGCCTGTAGCCAAAAACATCAATGGGCAGTGCCTGAACAACTTCAGGCCTGTTGCACTCACCTCCCAGCTGGTGAAGGTGTTTGAGAAAGTGGTTCTGGCACAGCTAAAGCAGTAGACGCAGGGGATTCTTGACCCTCTGCAGTTTACCTACCAGGTCAAGATAGGTGTGGAAGATGCACTGCTGTTCATGTTTTTACAAGGTGTATAAGCACTTGGAGAGAGCAGGCTGTGCAGTCCGCATTATGTTCTTCGACTTCTCAAGTGCCTTCAACACCATCCAGCCCCATCCTTTAGTCCACAATCTCCAAGTCATGCAGTTACATCCTTCCACCATCATTTGGATAATGAACTAGCTCACTGACAACTCAGTGCCACATTTTCATTTGTGCCAAAATAATCCAAATGAAAGAAAATGGCAAATTCAGAAGGCTATTGTTTAAATATAATTTTAGTAGTGCCATCTTTATTTTATTACTTTAGTGTGCTTTGGTGTGGTTATCAATGCACAAGCACCTTTTTTCCCTAATCCTATAGATAAAATAATGGTATGAAGTCATACAAACGTTTTATTGTGAGTGAAGTTTCAAATGCATTTGTCTTTACTAAATGTGTAATGTGATAGGTATTTTGACATGCCTTTTTTTAACACACAAAAACACATTTGATTTGTTATATATTTAATCAGTCGTCTTCCTCAAATGAAGTGGATGATGACACAATCTTTGTGAGATGGAGGGAATCTGATTTCATTAGTCCTCAACTCTCAGCTCAGACACTTCATTCGGGAGAAATGTGGTTCGCTTTGA
Organism: Oncorhynchus mykiss; assembly: GCF_013265735.2. Classification (NCBI taxonomy): domain Eukaryota; kingdom Metazoa; phylum Chordata; class Actinopteri; order Salmoniformes; family Salmonidae; genus Oncorhynchus; species Oncorhynchus mykiss. The sequence goes on along the minus strand of NC_048566.1, from coordinate 48,780,393 downwards.
GTTACCGCCCAAACTCCAAGCCTTATTTAACCAAATGAATGAGGCAGGGGTAACATCAGACATAATTCCGATCGATGAAACCATGTTATCACAGAAAACCCGCCGAACTCATAGCCTTAATTAATCATATGAATAAGTCCGGGACGACCGATGAAAACCTGTTATCCCAGATCCCTGAAGCCCTCATATCTTTAATTAACCAGATGAATGAGAGCATAAGATCTTCTACACCGGACCCCACACAGACCCCGCCATTAACTCCCATGTCCGAAGAGTCTGAAACGCAATACAATGTTTTTGAGGAATTGGAAAATTGTCTTAGAAATCAGGGTGGAGATGGTCTTGATAGAAGTGTCCGGGTTGTGTACCGAACTAAATTCAGCAATACAGAGATTCGACCGTTTTTAAATTTCACATGGCTGAATCAGAACCTTGATTATGCAGTTTTTTCTGTGATGATATTGGGCACTCTGAACGAACTGTTAGACAGGGCAACAGATTTTGCCGAACCTCGTGATGTCTTACAGCTTGAAATTTGTGGAAATAACATGCAAAACACTGTATCTCTTGTTTTACCCAATGGCACAGCAGATCTTGAACAATGTATAGCCCTTCTGGGAACGACTCTAAATAATCCATCATAGCTGATAGGACCCTCGAGCTCATAGTACAAATAGTATTTCCACCCTTAGGTGGAGGGGGTCAGAGAAGGACACTTGATAGTCTCATGCAATCAGAAATCATAAGCAATAAAAGTGCATATCTCATAAACATTCACAATCCTGGCAATCAGTTATGCTTTGCAATAGGCCTGGCACATTTACTCAACCCTGTACTGATCTAGCGGCGTTACAAAAGGCTAGGGAGCTCCAAATTGCCGTGGGTCTAGGTCTACAGGATGCGGTGGCTTTCTCTGATATAGTCAAATTTGAAAACTTTCTGAACATCAAGATTGTGGTTTTGTACCACAGTAGAGCTAATGCAGCTCTCTTAAAATTCCAAAACAACCCACAACCTCATCTTCAGATTCTGTACTTTTATGTGCGAAATGACCATTATTATGCTATTACCAACATCACAGCGTTTTTAGGAGCGCATTATGTGTGTCCAGCCTGTCATACAGGCTACACCCGTAAGGGGGGGCACTCTTGTCATTATAATTGTTCAGTATGTCTGGATGAAACATGTCCGATAAAACCCTTAAACCTAACACCCTGTGCGGATTGTCAATGCACATGTCGTTCGGCCTACTGCTACGAAAAACACAAAATTCAAACATGGCACCCCAAGGCATGTAAATCTGTAAGCAGTTGTGACATTAACAAGAAATGTCCAAAATGCCATTGCAATTACAACCTTAAAATAGACAGCCCTAAACCTCACGTGTGTGGAATCATACATTGCCCAATCTGTAAAGGGCCTTTGAAAAGCAGAGATGCTGAAGTGGTTCAACAAGTGTTATATTCAGCCCTTGGCTGATGAACATTCAGGGAAATACGTGTTTTATAATTTTGAGACTAATCAGCGATCAGGTGTTCATATACCTTTTTTTGTATCTACCATGACTTTCAAGGGTGAAAAGTGATCGGCAGAGGGGCCAAATTGTGCACTCCTCTTTCTGTAGCTCCCTCCAGTAACCACGAGCACAACCATTCCTTGATTTTAACTGGCGGCTTTATCACCTTCCGTGAGAACTATAAAGTAAATGAAAAATACAGTTAAGCACACTCTTACAACCTCCTTATCTTACGAGTGACTTATTAGCTTGGTATAACTCTGAAGTGCTTACATACATAAACAGTTTAGCCGGCGCTATAACAGTATCAGATTAAACACATGAATAAAGGAAAAAAACTAATTGGCTGCTTATTACAGAAGGGAGGAAATCAAACTTCACACTTATTATTCCTGGCATGAATTCACACTTCATCCTTAATTATTATAACGTTACCATCCTAACATACACGCTTCAACCTTTATGAACTATACCCGATGACATGAAAACTTAGCTAACACAGCGCGGGATTGCCTTCCCTCCAAAAGTGTGTTGCTACAATAAGGATCCCCGTTACAACAGTATTAGCTACGTAGTTTCGCTTGTCTTATCATTTCCCCCGCACAGCGGACAAGTAAACAATTCAAACAAAAGACAACGACATAGACTTACAGGTTAACTGTCAGTTACACTCCCACCAATCACCGGTGATTTCTGTGAAAGGGGTCTGTAGGTTTCTTGATCGGCTTCCAGGAGGGTGACTGTCTTATGGATGGTCGTTTACCTCTCTAATTCAGGGTTGAGTCGCTGATCAGTAACTTGAATCTTTTCACACGGCCATCCTGTCCCGGGTACACTTCTGTAACCTTTGCCAATTTCCACTGGTTGCATGGTGCAGTATGACAATGTCATTAATCCTTGCGTTTCTTCTGTCTTTATTCCATTTCTGTCTGTGTTGGAGGTTTAGGAGGTACTCTTTCTTCCACCTTGCCCAGAATTCATTGGCTAAGAATTGTACTCTGCGCCATCTCTTGCGGAGATAAAGATCTTCCTTGATGAACTGTCCAGGTGGCGGTAAGATAACTGTGGACTTCATTGTCAAGATGTGATTTGGCGTGAGAGGTTCTGGACCTCATGGATCATTCAGATATTCCGTAGTTAGGGGCCTACTATTTAAAATCGCCATGACTTCATAGAGAAAGGTACGCAGAGAAGCGCTGTCGAGTCTTCCGTCTGACTGATCAAAAATGGATGTTAAGACACTTCGTATCGTGCGGATTTGCCTTTCCCAAACACCACCCATGTGACTTGAAGATGGGGTGTTCATGATAAACTCGCATCCAAGTTCCTTCAGTCGTGTTTGATCCATTTCTTTCAGGGTGTCCACAAACTTATGTCTTGTGCCAATGAAGTTGCTGCCTTGATCACATTTGATTTGACGAACATTACCACGTATGGCAATGAATGAACGCAGGGAATTGATAAAAGCGTTGGTGGTTAAGTCATCAAGCATTTCAATGTGAATTGCTCGAGAGCCCATGCAAGTGAGTAGGAGCCCATAACGCTTTAATTCTCTTCTTCCGTCCTTGGCATAGAAAGGTCCAAAGCAGTCCATCCCGCAGTATGTGAAGGGAGGCGTGGTCTCCATGCGTTCCTTCGGAAGATCTGCCATCCTTTGCCATTCTGTACATCTTCTGAATTTCCTGCATTTCACACATGTTTAGATGTGAGAGGAAACTGCATTGCTGCATCCTAGGATCCATATACCGTTGGATCGCAGCTCATTGATCGTACTCTTTGGTGTCGTACTCTTTCATGATAGTGCTTGACGAGCAGCACTGACAAGTGGATATCTCTTGGCAGGAATGCAGGATGCTTCACATGGGAATGAAGAGTTGCATGAGCCAAGCGACCTCCCACCCTGAGGATACCTTGCTCATCCAGAAATGGACTCAATTTATGCAACTTGCTTGCTTTATCTTTGGTCTTGATGTCTTTCTGGTGCCTAAGGCTGTGTATCTCATGGGAGAAGGCTGCTTCTTGAACCATCTTAATAATGGTGAGCTCTGCCTTTCTCCTTTCTTCTATGCTTGTAGCTTCACTGGACCTCAATTTGAAGCCTATGGCTTCCTTGACACGTCGTTTGAGCCTGGCAATAGCTTTTACCACTCTTGCCCAGTCTGGACCTGTGAACCAGTTGGAAGCCATGAGCTGTCTGATGTGAGACCTCTGGAAGCATGATCTGCGGGATTCTCTTCAGAGGTCACATATCTCCATTGTTCGGGATCTGTGCTTTGCTTAATGCGTTGAATACAGTTAGCTACAAAGACGTGGAATCTTCTGGCTTCATTGTTGATGTAGCCAAGAACTACCTTCGAGTCTGTCCAGAAGTATTCCTGTAGAGCTTGTATCTCTAGCTCCCTTTTGAGCATGTCACTTGTTCGAACAGCTACCACCGCTGCTGAAAGTTCCAGTCGTGGTATGGTCGTAACCTTGGAAGGGGCGACTCTCGACTTCCCCATAACTAGGGAGCAATGAACTTCTCCTGCTGTGCTGATTGTTCTGAGGTATGAGCACTCTCCATAACCTGAGGTACTAGTGTCGGAGAAGTGATGGAGCTCATAACTCTGCACCTCCTTGAAACTTGATGGCAAGTAGCCTCGTTCGATCCTTACTTCAGGCAAATTTTTTAGACCTTGGAGCCAGAATTCCCACTGGGAACGTAGGTCATCTGGAAGGGGGTCATCCCAGTCGATCTTGTCATGACACATCTGCTGCAAGATCTGCTTCCCTGCCTGGACAAAGGGTGCCACAAACCCAAGCAGAGCATATACAGAGGCTACTGTAGACAATACTCCTCTTCTTGTGAGTGGGCGTTCCTTGACAACTACTCTAAACTGGAACTCGTCTGATGCGACACACCACAGTACAATAAGCGCTCTCTCCGTGTGTGGTTCACCCAGAGCCATATCCAGGTCTTTGGCACCCTCGGCACGTTCTTCCTTGGGAATTATGGCTACAACTCTCTTGCTGTTAGAGATAAACTTGTGCAACCAAAGTTTGCCGATGCTACAAAGCTCTCTTGCTTCTTTCACCAGCTGGGCCGCTTCAGCTTCAGACGATACGCTCGTCAACCCATCATCAACATAAAAGTTCCTTTCTATGAACTGGATAGACTTCTCCCTGAAGCTTCCTCGTCCTTCGGCAGCAAGATGTTTGAGACCATCGTTGGCGCAACTAGGAGATGAAGCTGCGCCGAACAAGTGGACCTTCATACGATACACTGAGGGTTGAGACTCTAGATCTCCGTTCTCCCACCAAAGGAAACGTAGATAATCTTGGTCTTCTGCTTTCACATGAAACTGGTGGAACATGCGCTCTACGTCACACATGATTGCAACTGGACCCTTACGAAAACGACAAACGACGCCCAGCAATGTGTTTGTCAACTCTGGACCGGTAAGGAGATGGTCATTCAAGGACGTCTCTCGAAACTTAGCTGAGCAGTCAAAGACGATTCGTATCTTCCCAGGCTTTTGTGGGTGATAAACCCCATGGTGCGGGATGTACCATGCTGGATGCTTGTTAATTTCCTCTTTGGAGGCCTTCTCAGCATCTCCACAAGCTATGGTCTCTTCCATGAATGCTGTGTAGTCCTTGTAGTACTGCTTGTCTCTCCTTAGCCTCCTTTCCAGGCACTTGAGATGGTGAACTGCACATGTTTAATTGTTCGGCAGTTTGGGTCTTTCTTCCTTAAACGGCAGCGGCATCTCATAATGTCCATTGTCCTTGCGTCTGATGGCCGCTTTCATTTTTGTCAGGAACAGGATATCCTCTTGAGATATGAGGTCCTCTTCTGCAGCTCTCTCGTTGAAGTCAGATTCAAGCGTCTTGATAATGTCCAGTGCTGTGATTACCTCTCTTACGCGTGTTCTAACATAGTGTACTTGATTTGTGAGGTTGGAAGAAGATTGAAGGCTTGGCATCACCTGTCTAACGATAACCCGATGACTCACTCCAATAGCGTCGCCATAGTCGATACATGGATTTCCATAGCCGACTATGCTCCAGCCAAGATCTGTTCTCTGAGCAAAAGGCTGATTTCCCTTACCAGACTTACAGGTTAACTGTCAGTTACACTTTCTAAAACACTTCAGAAAACCCCAGTACAGAAACTTCACATTTATAGCTCACAATTCTAGAGCCTATGACTCCTATCTTCTTTTGAACCCTCTGATACAACAAGGCGTTGCACCCGGTGTCATAGCTCAAGGTAGTGTTTTGTAGACCCCACCTTCAACCAGAGATACATTGACAGTTTAAGCTTCTTACCCATGAGATTGGCTCAAATGCCTGAGGCCTTGGGTTTTGAAAAATCTGTGAAAGGTTGGTTCCCTCATTTCTTCACATCTGAGGAGAATCTACATTATATTGGATCTTATCCCAGCCCCGAAATGTATGGGTGTGATCAGATGTCTCCCAAAGAGCGAGAGAGATTCATGACATGGTACGAGACAGTTTGTCACAGCACTTTTGATTTCCACAAAGAGATGGAGTCATACTGTGACAACGATGTAGTTATACTTTGTGAAAAATGCCTCAGATTCAGAGAAGAGGTCATCAAAGATGCAGGCATTGACCCCTGAAGTTTTACAACTATTGCATCGCCATCCATGGAAACCTATCGTACACACTTTTTACCTCCAGCATCTATCCCTATTCCATCGCCAGACAACTACCGATGCCAATTCAAGTCATACTCTAGTGGGTCAATTCAATGGTTGGAGTACTTGGCCCAGGATAAAGATATTTTTATTCAACATGCTTTGAATAGGGATCAGAAGGCTTTTGGGCCTTATCATGTAGATGGATAAACACAGATTGACGGTGTTGAGACCGTGTTTGAGTACAACGGTTGTTTCTTCCACAGTTGTAAATCTTGCTTTGTGCCCCAGGCCATGTGTGTCCTAACCCAAAATACTTTTGGGGAAATGTTCCAAGACAAATTGCAATCTTTACAGGCTACTTACGGGTTAAAAGTGAATGTGATGTGGGAGCATGAATGCATTACACTCAAAAAGTGTGATCCTCATGTTCAAAAGCTTTCCTTTCCAGCTTTGATACACCAGAACCCTTGGAACCACGCCAGACCTTGTATGGAGGCCGTACCAATGCTTTGACACTGCGATATGTAGCGCAACCCGACGAGACAATAGGATATGTAGTTTTTACATCCCTTTATCCTCATGTAATGAGTTCCTCATGTCATCCTATGGGGCATCCTGAAATTATTCACCGTGACTTTAACTTACCCCAAAACTATTGGTCTGATCAAAGCAACTGTCTACCCTCCTAGGGTTTGTTTATACCAGTGTTGACTTACAAGGGACCTCAAGGAAATCTTTTCTTTCCCCTTTGTCGCACCTGCAGTGAAAACAACAACCAGGAAAAGCCTTGTGATCACTCAGATCAAGAAAGAGCCCTGACAGGTGTATGGGTCACAGTTGAATTCTCCAAGGCTCTAGAGATGGGGTATCGTGTGGCCAAAATCTTTGAAATGTGGAACTTTTCCAGGAAATCAGACACTCTTTTTAAAGAGCACATCAAGACCTTCTTGAGGTGCAAGCAAATGGCTTCAGGCTATCCTGCATTGGTCACAGATCAAGAGAGCAAAGACAAGTACATTCAAGACTATCACGACAGACAAGGCATACTTCTTGACCCAGACAGAATAGAGGTCAACAAAATCAAAAGAAATGTGTCGAAATTGTACTTAAACTCTCTTTGCGGGAGAGTCGATCATTAAAGACCCAGAATTTGTTTTTTCGGACCAATACGAATTTTCACATTTTTATCATTACGTTATCATTACTTCTTAAATCATCATTATAAAGATACATAACATCTTCAAAATAAACTCCCCGGGCTCTTTAGCATAGGTAGAATACACAGTGTTGACCACATGTAGTGGAAAGGTTATATTGTACTTGTTTGAGGCTGTAGTAGATCTTTGATACATTTTTGGTCAAAAACTCTTTAATAGTTTTGGGGAAATGTGAAAATCTGGGGGGAAAGCTGTAGGAATCAAAAAAAGTTTAGATTTTTCTTCCTCCTTCGTCTGTCACAGCTAGCCAATGTTCACCCGGCATGTGTTTAGGATGGGTATTGACAATTATCATGGCCGGCCTCGCCGGCCATTTCTCAATAGGTAATTCATCACAAGCCCACACTCCACAAAATTGTTTTCCAATCAAGCGGCTCATGAGCCCTTACAGCTTTCGGGTATTCATGTCTTTGCTCAACGATCCTTACTAATAATCCACTAAGACTTGTCTTTGGGCATTCACTTCCAAGATTGAATCAGAGCATGCATAAACAATCATGCTAACTGTACAGGCTAAAGGTGTACTGAAACGCATTTCCAGCCTGAGGTTACCTTGGGACACCACAGACAGATTTCCTGAGGTGTCATCATCAGGTGATAAATTGAACGCATACAATGTGTAAGCCTCTGCAAAATCATTTCTGTCAATAGGTAAAGAGATATCTTTTAGATGCCTCCCGGTAGCCAGGAATAGATTGTAAAATTCTCGCACAGATATGTTGTTATTAAATTGCGGTTGGAAAGCCTTAGCCGGGACCTGACGTTCGTCCTGACAGAGAGCTACATACTCTGCGTTGAAGTGTTGAAAATTAAAGTTTTTTTATGTAAGCTGCCGTATTAGAGGCGTGATCAACCAAAACTATAACCATGTAGCGTGGTAAAGGCCCTAGAAAAAGCTTTTCTTGACTGCACATTCTACTGCTCACAGGTATGCTAAAGGTTTTCATGGTAATTCTTCGGAGAGGGTAAAGGGCATTTCCTTTCATCAAAGCCTGTGAGTGACCCAGACGAACTGCCGGAGATAGAGACACTTTTTTAATAAAATGTTTTGCCCCCAGCACTTTTAAACTAAAGTCACCGTCTTGGGCAGACATCAGACAAAACTCATCCTTGGCCCTTGTTAATTTTAGTCTTAAACCAACCGAATTTAAGAGTAAACATTCTTGAAAGAAAAAGTCAGTGTATAGACCCTAGCAGATGAAACTCTCGAGATTCGGCACAGTAGTGAGCACGTGCCTCCAGTCCTTTGTTTGCACCGGTGGAAGGGTCTATCGATTCGATAGAGACTCCTGCAGTATCCTTGCTAAACAGCCCGGCGCTGAATTGTGTCTTGAGAGTGTCTTCGGAGTAGTTGAGTAAACATTCCATGATGGACCTATGAGGGTATGTGGCACTGCTTTGACTGATTAGGCGTTCACCCAAAGTCTTAGGCACTTGGGAGAAGATGGTGGCCAATGGGTAATTAATGAGACTCACTTTGGCAATGCTTGCAATATTAGTACCATCTCTTTTGGTCACTTTGAGACGTAAATGCACCAAGGTGTTGTTGAGGTCCAGATAGTTGTCACCGTGGCCTGGTATGAAAAATTCTATAGGACCGTTGTCTGTAATAGCAGAGAGTGGGGCTATCTCCACATAACAGGACCTCTCTATTGAATGTTGGGTTAAGGAGAAACACTCTATAGGACCGTTGGCTGCAATGGCAGAGAGTGGGGCTATCTCCACATAACTGGACCTCTCTATTGAATATTAGGTTAAGGAGAAACACTCTATAGGACCGTTATCAGTAATGGCAGAGAGTGGGGCTATCTCCACATAACTGGACCTCTCTATTGAATGTTGGGTTAAGGAGAAACACTCTATAGGACCGTTGTCAGTAATGGCAGAGAGTGGGGCTATCTCCACATAACTGGACCTCTCTATTGAATGTTGGGTTAAGGAGAAACACTCTATAGGACCGTTGTCTGTAATAGCAGAGAGTGGGGCTATCTCCACATAACTGGACCTCTCTATTGAATGTTGGGTTAAGGGGGCCTTGAAAAGATCAGGCTCTGTCTTTATAGCTTCAGAGAACATGCAGTGTAAAAGAGCCATGTTGCTTGTTCTTTTAGAAAATACTTCAGAGTATTCTTTTTGTCATTTTTGGTCCAGATCTCCTCATTTTATCTCGTCTTTGACTTACTGAGTTTCTTTGAACGGTTAACCTCCGCTTTTTAGGGGCAGGCCTGCACCTTATACCCAGAGGTCTCTTTTATGGTCTTCGAGACAACATCATAAGCCCCGAGCCTTCTTGATGCTCGAAATCTGATGACGCCCTTCTGGTCATAGCATTGGCTACAAGCTCACTTACTATATTTTTAGCCGCTGATTTTAAATGTGGTTTGGCTATGCTGAGGCCTCTCTTCATAAACAGTAAAACCATCCTAAAGAGGTTACAAAATATACCTATCACGCCCTGACCTTAGAGATCCTTTTTATGTCGCTATTTTGGTTTGGTCAGGGCGTGAGGGGGGGGGGGGGGGGGGTGGGGGGGGGGTATTATATGTTCTATGTTGTGTAGTTCTATGTTTTTTTCTACAGGTAAGGGTCTCATTCAGGGACAGCTGTCTATCGTTGTCTCTGATTGAGAACCATACTTAGGCTGCCCTTTTTCCCACCTGTGTTTGTGGGAAGTTGACTTTGTTTAGAGAACATAGCCTTTAGCTTCACGGTTTGTTGTTGTAGTGTTTACTGTTTTGTTAGTCGTCATTTTTCTAATTAAGAGAAAATGTACGCTCATCACGTTGCACCTTGGTCCTCTTCCTTCAACGGCCGTGACAATACCGCCTGTCCCTGAACCGTACATGGTCGGGGATCCATAATAGCCGGGTAATCCATTACCCACTTGATCAACATAGTATGAGACATATCGTTTAGGGTCGAGATGGTGGTTGTGTACATAACCATTTAAATGTATTTGTATTATGTTTATAAAAAATAAAAATATAGAATCCTAATAATATATTGTATATGTAGAGAGGTTTTGGTGGGTCTAAAGTGGAGTTTTACAATCGTTTTAACATAAGTAAATTCAATATTCACATTCATTTTAAGCTCAACCAGAATGTTTTCAATATATTTCTTGCTTACAGGTACATTGTGTGGCTTGTCATAGTTAACAGTGACTACATCACCATCCTTTCCCTCTATATGAACTGAGGGGCACATAGCTGTCTCCTACCCTTTGATAGGATATGATGTCGGTATACACAAATATGTTGTAAAACCCTGCATGTATATCCGCAGGGAATGGGAATAATTTATCTTTCACACATGTCCATTTATTGGGACCAATCCCCAACATGTAGGCTAAATTACCACTGGTCTTTATTCCCCCATCAGCATCCCCTGAGATTTGTACACGTTTAGGTATAGGGTTGTATTTCCATATTGTTCAGGGTTTGGAGTTCATTCAACTCTGAGATGATCCTGTCGACGGTTCTATAGAACCCTTTTTTAAGCTTTATAAGTTTCAGAGGTTCCGATATCCTTTTGCAAATGAAATCACGGTCCTTATCCTTGAAATTATACTAACTATGGGGGTATATAATCTCGCTGAAACCTACTTCCCAGGCCTCTGATAACTCTATAGGCTTTGGAAAATTGGTTGTATAATTCGAACTTTTGTTATTCACATAAACAGTGGGGAGAACAAGTATTTGATACACTGCCGATTTTGCAGGTTTTCCTACTTACAAAGCATGTAGAGGTCTGTAATTTTTTATCATAGGTACACTTCAACTGTGAGAGATGGAATCTAAAACAAAATCCAGAAAATCACCTTGTATGATTTTTAAGTAATTAATTTGCATTTTATTGCATGACATAAGTATTTGATACATCAGAAAAGCAGAACTTAATATTTGGTACAGAAACGTTTGTTTGCAATTACAGAGATCATACGTTTTCTGTAGTTCTTGACCAGATTTGCAAACACTGCAGCAGGGATTTTGGCCCACTCCTCCATACAGACCTTCTATAGATCCTTCAGGTTTCAGGGCTGTCGCTGAGCAATATGGGCTTTCAGCTCCCTCCAAAGATTTTTTATTGGGTTCAGGTCTGGAGACTGGCTAGGCCCCTCCAGGACCTTGAGATGCTTCTTACGGAGCCACTCATTAGTTGCCCTGGCTGTGTGTTTCGGGTCGTTGTCATGCTGGAAGACCCAGCCAAGACCCATCTTCAATGCTCTTACTGAGGGAAGGAGATTGTTGGCCAAGATCTCGCGATACATGGCCCCATCCATCCTCCCCTCAATACGGTGCAGTCGTCCTGCCCCCTTTGCAGAAAAGCATCCCCAAAGAATGATGTTTTCACCTCCATGCTTCACGGTTGGGATGGTGTTCTTGGGGTTGTACTCATCCTTCTTCTTCCTCCAAACACGGCGAGTGGAGTTTAGACCAAAAAGCTCTATTTTTGTCTCATCAGACCACTTGACCTTCTCCCATTCCTCCTCTGGATCATCCAGATGGTCATTGGCCAACTTCAGACGGGCCTGGACATGCGCTGGCTTGAGCGCTGCAGGATTTTAATCCATGACGGCATAGTGTGTTACTAATTGTTTTCTTTGAGACTGTGGTCCCAGCTCTCTTCAGGTCATTGACCAGGTCCTGCCTTGTAGTTCTGGGCTGATCCCTCACCTTCCTCATGATCATTGATGCCCCACGAGGTGAGATCTTGCATGAAGCCCCAGACCGAGGGTGATTGACCGTCATCTTGAACTTCTTCCATTTTCTAATAATTGCTCCAACTTCTCACCAAGCTGCTTGCCTATTGTCCTGTAGCCCATTCCAGCCTTGTGCAGGTCTACAACTTTATCCCTGATGTCCTTACACAGCTCTCTAGTCTTGGCCATTGTGGAGAGGTTGGAGTCTGTTTAATTGAGTGTGTGGACAGGTGTCTTTTATACAGGTAACGAGTTCAAACAGGTGCAGTTAATACAGGTAATGGGTGGAGAACAGGAGGGCTTCTTAAAGAAAAACTTACAGGTCTGTGAGAGCCGGAATTCTTACGGGTTGGTAGGTGATCAAATACTTATGTCATGCAATAAAATGCAAATTAATTACTTAAAAATCATACAATGTGATTTTCTGGATTTTTGTTTTAGATTGCGTCTCTCACAGTTGAAGTGTACCTATGATAAAAAATTACAGACCTCTACATGTTTTGTAAGTAGGAAAACCTGCAAAATCGGCAGTGTGTCAAATACTTGTTCTCCCCACTGTATATGTGCAGACGGATTACTAGAGAGAGTCATGTAGAATCTGTTGTGTTCCATGATGCACTCCTGTGTACACTCAAATTATGTTGTATTTATCATGCATGAGGGTTTAAGTTAAACCCAGATGCCTCCACCACATCGTGCTCTAATACCCAACTGTTGAACTTTTGGGGACAGTTTTTCCAACGGACCAACGCCCATTTTTTACCCTTTTCTCTCTTCTGATCTAGAATCTCCTCCACGTGAAAGACTTTGTCTTTACCCATCTGTACCTTCTGTAGTTCCTTCTCATAAAAATCTCCCCGTCATAATCTTTTAACTTGTAGACAGAGGGTATTCGCGGTAGACTTTCGGGAACTTTGAACAACTCATCGCTGTAACCTTGCTCATATTTTTTGTCGAAAACACCCCTCAACTTGCATATACGTACCAAGTCCCCCACTATGAATTTAAAATAACATGTTTTCTTACAGCGAAGGGTTAAAAAACCATACAGATTTTTAAAGACTTGAAAATATTTTTCACAAGAGACCTCAGAGGGCTCTTATGGTAGCTGTAGTTGTAACCCTTTATTAAATCTTGAACTATATCGATATATGTGTTGTGAGCTGTAAAATATCTCCACATCCGCTCCTTTAGAGTTCTGTTCGTGTTCAACAACTGAAGCTTTCAAATCCGAGCCTGTAGCAAAATGTACTATATTGTGCTTCTTCATGAGTTTCTGAAAAGTATTATTAAAAAGTTATTTTCCGCCATCAGTCTGCACTTCCTTGGGGGCTCCTCCTTCCTTCAAGATAGAGTCAAAGGCCCTGGTCACCTCTGCCCCACTCTTATTTTTTAAGACCCTTACAAATGCTTTTTTAGAGAAAATATCTATAACCGTTAGCATGAAGCGATATCCATCCATTTCTATCTGCAAGGGCCTGCATGTCACATAGATCCGCCTGAAACTGGGACAAGGGATGAGTAGAAAAAACAATTTATTGGAAAAAAATTTCGCACAGGTTTATGTAGAGTGTAAGCATCCTGCTCTGCTAGCCATTCATTCACTTGAGCAGCGCCTAACCTGCTACCTGTTTCTTCAGCTATAGCTCTCTGTAACCGCTACCTACCCCCATAAGACCCTAGGTTAGAGGGGGTATAATACATGTTTTTCAACATCTGCTTCTCCATCCTTCTTGCCTCTGAGGTACAGTAACGTTAATTTCAAATAACGACAACATTTCATTTAAAAAATTTATTTTTGCAAACATCAAGTATTACGTTTTCTCAACGATTCAAGCATGTAACACCCTGTATATTTGGTTTAGGTTTACAGGCTTGTGTGACTGAATTTTTAAAACACACACACATCCGCCAAATAAGTATATACACAACAAATATGAGACATGTTACAATTAAAGGGTGTTTCAAACAAATCAAGTAAAATCTTAGACAAGGTTGTTTCTAGTTCTTCAGAATCATCCACAAGACGGGATACCAGTTGTGTCCATGATTCGCTCCATTTTTAGCACATGCTCTGCATTAGCCCAGATATTGTATGTTGTGTAGAACGATACTGTCACGATCGTCTAAGGTGGAAACAGCGGACTAGAGCGCAGCGTGGTGAGCGTACATACTTCTTTATCATAAGATGTCGCCAACAAAACAAACATCAAAACGAAACCGTGACGCCAATGTAGTGCTCACAGGCAACTATACATGGACAACTACCCACAAATAAAGGTGGGGAAAAAGGATACCTAAGTATGGTTCTCAATCAGAGACAACAATAGACAGCTGCCTCTGATTGAGAACCACACCCGGCCAAACACACAGAAATACAAATCATAGAAAAAGGGACATAGAATGCCTACCCAAATCACACCCGGACCAAACCAAAATAGAGACATATAAAGCTCTCTATGGTCAGGGCATGACAGATACATTGTTCACTTTATTTTCAATAATTTGATGCATAACATTTGTAAGTTCTCTCAAAATAAAAAATGTATTTATTCTCTCTAACATCGTATGCATATAGTTATAGTTATAAAAATATGTATTGTTGCTCGGTCTCTTGCGGTTTATTGAGCCAGAAAGTCATCACATCAGCCACCACAGCTTCCTTGTATTAGTTGTCGTCCACCGGGATATGTCGGATTTCTTTGAGTTTCTTGTAGATGTAGCTCGCCTCCTTCAGTTCATGTAGGAAAGCCTCGGTTACCCTGTAAACTCTGGGAATAGACGGCACAAGACCCATAGGTTCCAAGGCTCTGACCAGCGAAGGTTTACACCGGCTGGACCAAAGTCTTTTCAGCAGCTCCTCAAAATGATTGAAGAAGTAGTACCTTCGGGGTTCGTATAAACACGGATGACGTCGTTGGCTGGGGTGATTGATCTCACAACCGATGCATTTTTCTCTTATATACTCTCCAATCACCACATCTAAAAGTATTGCTACAGAGGCCTTGATGGTGTCCACAAAAATAGTACTGACCACCCCATCAAACACATCCTCAGCTGTGCACATGTAAGGGGTGTCGGGGGTCTTGCCTGGGGGGAGTAGAATGGTGGGCTGCGAGGCATAGAGTCCTTAGGGTCTGGCACCCATGACGTATCGGAGTCCTGGTATGGTGTATGAATATCCATGGTATATGCTGAAATGAAGAACTTTATGGGCATTCCTTTTATTGTTGAACCAGTCCTTTGGTATCAGGGCGTGGTTAACGCAGCAGCATACTTAGTTTTCTTCGGGGGCTGACCCTTCTGAGGATGACTTCCTTAGCCGAACAATGCTCTGCCGTTGTTGTCTCTGTACAAAAAAGAGCTTCCAACAACATTTTCAATTCCATTAGATCCTAACTTTTAAAAGGAATAAGCATGCGCAACCTAAAATCCCCAGTTGCTTCCGTTGTTACGGTCATCACTGCTTTGCCACTGATCACAAAATCCATGTTTAATTTCTTTTGTGGTTTATCACAGTTTATCATGTGTTGTTCTGGGTCTTATTTATAAATGTGTCTGCCCCCCACAATAACCCCGGACATTGCTGCTTCATAGACAACAGCCCTAAGGGCAATAAAATAGGGGGTGTGGGGCCATCCTCTTTGAAATGTTCAAACACATACCCCCCAGTTCAATGAGGTCCCCACACATCAATCATCATGACAACTTCAAAGGAATAGATGCAATACAAGCATAAATTAACACACAATCTAACATGTGACAAATGGAAGATGATGCCCTTATTTGGGCATAACCACATGATAACTTCCCGCCAGGATGTCCTGACCGGATGCACAAATATGGGCATGCACACGTCACCCGGACATAGGGTCATAAATCAAACATTTGACGAATGCCGTCTACTGTATTCTCTCTACCATGAAGTCCAAGGAACTGTCTGTAGAGCTCTGAAATTGAAAGAATATGGAACTACCCAGACCTTGCCGAGAGCTGACCAGCCGACCAAACTAAGCAACCGGGCAAGAGGGTCAGGGAGGTGACCAAGAACCCAATAACCACTCTGACAGAACTACACAGTTGCTTGGCTGAGATGGGAGAACCTCCCAGAAGGACAACAGTATCTACAGCACTTCCCCAATCTGGGCTTTCTGTGAGAGTGGCCAGACATAATCCACTCCTGAGAAAAAGGCACATGAAGGCACGCCTGGAGTTTGCAAAAAGGCAGGTGAAAGACTCGGAGAGCATAAGGCAAAATATGATGTGGTCTGATTAGACAAAAATGTTACTCTTTGGCCTGAATGCAAAGCGTTATGTCTGAATACAAAGCACGATGTTTGAAAACCAGGCACAGCTCAACACCCGTCTAACACCATCCCTACAGTGAAGCATGGTGGTGGCATCATCATGCTATGAACATGCTTGTCAGCGGCAGGGACTGGGAGACTGGTAAGGATGGAGTGAACAATGAATGTTGCAAACAACCTTACACTTAAAAATCTGTGGAAGGACATGAAGATTGAACTTAACACAGATTGAATTTAACAGAGCTTGAGAAAATCTGCAAGGAAGAATGGGAGAAAATCCCCAAATCCAGATGTGCAAAGCTGATACAGAAATACCAAAGAAGACTCAAAGCTGTAATCGCATCTACAAAGTATAGACTCAGGGGTGTGAATACTTATGTAAATGAGATATTTCTGAATTTCATTTTCAGTTAATTTGCAAATTATTATAAAAACATGTTTTCGCTTAGTCTTGATCGGGTATGTAACAACATTATTCAGGCTGTAACAACAAAATGTGGAATAAGTCAAGGGGTATAAATCATTTTTGAAAGCACTGCAGCTCTTTGAGCATAATGATTGAAGGCACAGAGATTAATGAAAACAAAATCAACACAGTGACAAATTAGGCAGCCTACCATCAAAAACTGGTTAAATATAATTTAATATAATATAAAAAATAAAAACCTGTGAAGTGAAATGTTGTGGGGCGGCAGCGTAGCCTAGTGGTTAGAGCGTTGGACTAGTAACCGGAAGGTTGCGAGTTCAAACCCCCGAGCTGACAAGGTACAAATCTGTCGTTCTGCCCCTGAACAGGCAGTTAACCCACTGTTCCCAGGCCGTCATTGAAAATAAGAATTTGTTCTTAACTGACTTGCCAGGTAAAATAAAAAAAATAAAAAAAATATTATATGAATGTCTAAAGGTACAACTAACCCCCTACATAGGACCCCATACTAATTTGAATCTTGTGAGAAAATACAATAATAATGTCATCAACTATACAAACAAAAAAAGATCCCATCTTACTGAAACAAATATATATATGTTTAGATACATAGAGAATGTTCCATAGGTCAATCATTAAAAAAAATAGATACTTTAGAGCCTCAAACCAAAACAAATGCATTTAAACAAAACTTGTTAGGCATTTAGAGACACTACCCAAGCATTAGCACAACTTTCTAAGTGGTTTCTAATTTGAGTTATTAAGCTATTTCAACTGACCCCCTATTCCTTTGTTCCCTGGCCCCCCTTCAGTATATCATAACATACAAATAGAAGCACAATTCCTTTTTTGAATATGTAGGTTTACATGAACCTTACTGATATTATTTGTTAGCAATAATAAAATATATTGCAATTCCTCAATGGGCCTTATGGCCCATTCCTCAATGGCTATTGAGGAATGCGGATGATCAAATCCATAGGTCCCATTTTCACCCATTGAAGGCGGTAAATGGAGTACATTATAATGCACCGACAACTTTGACTGATGTGAAGGCCAATACCTGTGCGCATACACAGTACTTCTCCACAAATTCATATAGGCCTACCTCCACTGTATTGTTGTCCTCCTTATAAAGGGCACTCGTTTTACAGAGATGATTTACGCCCATTCAAGAATTATTGTACTTCACAATTATAGTCACAATCAACGTGTAAGATGTAAGCTATGATGTTGTTTGCAAACGTGTTAGCTTGAAGTTCAAGGACAAATACAGGAGATTTGGGATTCCTCCACCAAGTTGTGAAACATTGTAAAAGAACTGCTTTGCTTTTCAGTTTGAAATTTTGATCCCCTTGATGCGTGGTGAGAGCAAAGTGAACTGGCGATTGAGGTGGGAGGGTGATTAGGGCCCCCAACCGAAGCCAGATTCGGTATGCAAAGAAAGGAGAAGACAGAAAGAAGATATCTGAAAGGCTGCCACGAGTTCCCCGTCAGACAGCGTTCCACGTGGCTTTGTGAATTGAGCTGTGGTCATTGTTACACATAGGCATGAATATTGAGTGGAGGTAGGCCAAAAAAAGAGAGAAGCTGGCATCTATGGGTGAAACACACTACGCCCATCTCTCTCTCTCTCCCTCCCCCTCTCTCCCCCTCGCTCTCTCTCTCTTTCATTCACACACACAAACACAAAGTCAACCTTGCAAGCCAACAGCACACTCGCAAAAACAGTGATTATGGACACATAAACGGTCTCTGTCAACTCAAGCCCTTGCAGTTGAAGATGATCCGCATGTGTCCTAATGCGCATCACTGAGTCCTAAGTGAGCCTGCTCACCACCAAGTCTTGGCAGAGGGGCAGAGGGGCTTAAACATCAATTGCAACATTTTGAGATATGTCTGTTCATGTAGAAATCTACCAAAGTTGATAACCGAAAACCTATCTAATACAGATAACCGAAAACCTATACAAACTCGCCATTGATATAGGCTACTACTACTATGCTACCATCTTTAAAAGTAGGCTTACTAGAATAATAGAATGGGGATAGTAGGCTAGACTATATTAAATTATTTTGGCCTTTTGGTGCATGGCTATAGCCAAGCGCAATATTCAGCCAAGCTGCACTGTTTTGGTTGCTGTCAGAATAGGCTTACTGCAAAAATACACACAAAAACGTATAGACGTTAATTAATGTGTCCATTCGTCATGCTAGCAAAAAAAAAATCTAGCTTTGGGGAGGGGGGGTACAGGGGTCAGGGAGCTTTAATTTGGTGACAAAGCCTCATTTGCAGGTCAATGCGATGGCACACTCGCCTCCTCTCTCAATCCAACTCGCCTTTGTTCCCCATCGCCTGCGCTGATGCCAGATGGCCATGGAAAATGCTAATTCGCGTTGGCTGCATTTTCCTCCTTTCTAGATTTAATTGCCATCTTTGCAGACAGGCACTGTTAATTGTGTGCTTTTTTCAAACAGGATTTAGGTTTTGAAAGTTTGAATGTTTAGTGAAGGAGAGGTTTGCTGTTCAAATAGAGCCACACAATTCACACAGGAGTCAGGAGTTTCAGAGGAACCAATAATTTATTTTGCCGAATTTAGTTCAGCCATTGTTCCTAAAGGGGGTGAAAAATGGCTGACAATTAAATGTCCGCGGCCGGCAGTATTCAAACAATGAATGTATGCACATTATGTTAATAAACAAACATGCATAAATAATATTGCAAAGGGGTTAACCAAATTTCTATACAAACAAACTAATTGTCTAAATGCAAGTTAAACATCAAAGAAAAAGTGTATCACAACAACAAAATTCTCTCGATAAATCAAATACATGAAAGGCGAATATCTCATAAATCAAAAGCATGAACTTCTTAGGCTTTACTAAATTAAAATAAATATTAAAACCTCTAAGGCTGCAAGGTACAACAGGGCTAACATTAAATGGCGACATCAAACAACTAACTTTATCGGATCATAAACAACAACCTGGAAAACTGAAACAATGCAATAAAAAACAGCATCCAAACTACATAATGAGCCAGTTGCTGTGAGGGGTGCAGAGCTGTTGGCCGGGGTTGGGTTAGTCAGGAGGAAAGCATGGCCGGCCTAGAGAAATACTCATTGAAATTTTAGATAATCGTGGATTTATCAGTGGTGACAGTGTTTCCTAGTCTCAGTGCAAGAGTCAAAGATGAATGGAAGAAAAGGAAACTCAACCAAACAATTGGCAAGATCTTGACACATGTGTTTTTACAGGGAGATGAGACTGTGCCCATATTCAGCCCTGCTGAATGGAAAGCACCTTGGCTGCATCTCCACTCATGAGACAGGTGAAGCGGAGCTCCTTGGTGCTGAACTGGATAATGCCTCTGCCCAGTTACTAGTAGATATTTCCGTTTGAGGGAAATTCGCCATGTTATAGGTTTTTACAGTTTTACTGTGAATGGAAATGCATGATGGGTAATTCTTTGACCTGTCTTCAACTCAAATCGAAGTGGGATTTGACAGCTATTAAGCAGGCAGCATTATGGGATTGCCGCGGCACCAATTTTAATGGTGGATGCATCAATCAAACAGAAGTAAGGAATCAACAAACAATGTAAATTATTTTAGCATGCTTTACATGAATAGAGTGTACTGAATGTGTACCATTCCATTTGATTAACTTAGCTAGCTAGGCAATGATGTGGCTAGCTATAATGAATAACAACAGCGCCCTTCGATGCATGTTCGACTAGCATAGCTGACTTTGTGTCAAGTTGAAAGACAATGGTTAGGCTAGCTAGCTTATCTCGCCATTATTCGAGTTAGACATCATGCAAACTTTTGATTGTAGCTAAAGTTTTCTGTGGGCTGTGTTCGCCTGGGTGTTCCCCAATGTTTCGGTGCTTGTGATACGTCTACGACTCAAAGTGCAAGGAGCTTCAGGTACGTCTACAACTCGCAGTTCAAGGAGCTTCAGATACGTCTACGACTCGCAGTGCGAGGAGCTTCAGGTAGTAGCCTCTCGGTAAGCTTTCAGTTTGGGTCACAACGTGAGAGAGACTAAGCATGGTGGTTTGAGTAGCCACTGCCAGCAAATTTGAATAAGTCAATAATCAAAAGTACACATCACCAAGACAGCAGCCCTGACCTCTACACATTCTTACCAAAGATTTTAGAACTGACATCTATCTGTGTTCTTAGCTACATATTTACTGTTAGCTGGATAGCTTCCAAGCAAGGTAGCCTAGCTATATAGCTCTCTACCTAGCCAGTTAGCTTAGAATCTGTGCTACTGGCGTGAAAGTGTGCCATCATCCTTGATACAAAAATAACGTTGTTACTGTGTGGGCCTATTATGTTAGCTAGTGGGCTTTTTTCGTTTTCCAAAATATGCAATCTACAAAAAGCAAGACAGTTGGGGCAGATCGTGCATTGAGACATGTGCTTGCATTCATGGCGAGATAAAATTGTTAGCGTATGTCATTTACAAAAAAAAGTTTTGGGATTTACAAACTACAGGCCACTAAGTACCCTGGTCTAAATGAAGATATGGAGTTACAAACTACAGGCCACTAAGTACACTGGTCTAAATGAAGAAATGGATTTACAAACTACAGGCCACTAAGTACCCTGGTTTAAATGAAGATATGGATTTACAAACTACAGGCCACTAAGTACCCTGGTCTAAATGAAGATATGGATTTACAAACTACAGGCCACTAAGTACCCTGGTCTAAATGAAGATATGGATTTTTCACCCTTCCTGTAGGGTCGTGATAGGTCCATTTGCTGTCATCTAGTGGACATTTTTGCTCTATTGCTCAGCTATGTTTAGACTGTTGTTGTCCATGTTTGCTGTGTTTTAGGGTACTACAGAGTAGAAGCCTCTCCAGTTCTAGGCACTTTGCCCAGTCATATTCATATGATGCTTTTAGCTTGGAGTTGCATTTTTGATAACATATCTACAGTATTTCACTTTTTAATGTGTATAGTATTTCTTACTTGGTGTTGTCCAATGAATGCTGTAACCCCTCCCTCTTCAAAACAGGGCAGATTGGGAAAACGCTGTTCAAAAGAGGACATTGTATTATAATTTCTTTGTACACCCTGACGAAGGCCACGCAGGCAAAACGCGTCAGAGTTTTTAAACTTTGTTTCCATTGAACATGCCACACAAATATATGAAGAGTGCCTTGGTCCTCCTTTCTTTTTGATTACCAATTTACCCCTTTTACCAAAGAGCACCTTCTGTCTACCAAAATATACTATTGTGTACCTTAGCAGCGCTTCCCTTCATCCTTTTTCAACAAGTATGGCATTTGCAGTTAAAAAATATAGCTAGCTAGCCAATACATTTTGTATTGAATATCATAGTGTAATGTACATAAGGTTTGTCATAATTAACAGCTAGAATGTGCTGTCATTGCGAGGTTGCCAGAAAGTTTTCTTCTATGGTATTATGGCGGCCCGCAAACAAGCGTTAGAGGTGCATGCCACCACCTACTGTACGGGTGGTAAAACTATAGAAAAAAATATTGATTGTAGGACATAAAGTGTTTGTTTAGCTACATGACCTTTGGCTGTAGTAAATCTACTCAATACAAATGCTGGCGTTGACAGCTAGTAGCGGTGACATTACGAACTGCATGGTACTGCATACACTGTAAAGGGGTTGCCGTGAATTTGACAGGAACAAAGCTCCCTTGTTATATCTGTGAAAGTAACTTGCAGGCAGCTCAGTGACAAGTAACCTTATAACTTTTTTCGGCAAGACAGATCTTCCAAAGGTGGGAGAGTGGCAATCTTTACCAAGGATCACCTTCAGTGCTCGGTTGTCTCCACCAAGTCTGTCCCCAAACAATTTGATTTGCTGGTTTTAAGCATTAAACTTTCAAATAGCTCTATGTTGACTGTTGCTGGGTGTTATCGTCCTCCATCAGCACAAGCCTGTACCTTACTTGCCCTAAGCTCTCTCCTGGCCCCTTACACTAAGTCTGAATGTGTCCTGCTAGGTGACCTAAACTGGGACATACTTAACCCACCTCAACAAGTCCTAAAGCAATGGGACTCCCTAAATCATTCCCAGATTATAACCAATCCCACAAGGTATGACTCCAAACACCCAGAAAAGCTACTCTCCTCAAAGTTATCCTCACAAATGATCCTGATAGGTATCAGTCTGGTGTTTTCTGTAATGCCCTTAGTGATCACTGTTTTACAGCCTGTGTTCATAATGGTTGCTCAGTGAAACGACCTGTCCTGATTTGTCGTAGACACTTGCTAAAAAACTTTAATGAGCAAGCCTTCCCTCATGAACTGGCCTCTGTAAAATGGTATAGAATCAGCTCCTCTGTCGAAGACGCTTGGACCTTCTTTTTTGATATTTTCAGTGGTATTTTTAACAAACACGCCCCCATAAAAACAGGTTCAGCCCCTGGTTTGACCGGGATCTTGCAGAGTTACTCCACCTCAAGAATTGCATTTGGTGAAAGGCTTGGCAAACGCATGCTAAGGCTGATTGGCTATCGTTCTGCAAATGAGAAATAAGTGCACTCAGACTATCCTGGAAGGCCAAAGTTAGTTACTTTAAGGAGCAGTTCTCACTGTGGGTCTAACCCCAAGAAGTTCTGGAAAACTGTTAAAGACCTGGAGAATAAACCATGCTCCTCACAGCTACCCATGTCCCTTAATGTTGATGATGTGGTTGTTACTGACAAGAAGCACATGGCTGAGCTCTTTAATCATCACTTCATTAAGTCAGGATTCATATCTGACTCAGCCATGCCTCCTTGCCCGTCCATCATTTCCTCATCTCCCACCCCTTTTAATTTGACTATCCCCGAGGTTCTCCCTCTTTTCCCCCTGCCCAGCTACAAAGTTTCTCCCTCCCTGCATGCAGTTACTGAGTCAAGGGTGCTAAAGGAGCTCCTTAAACTTGACACCAAAAAAGCATCTGGGTCAGATGGTTTAGACCCTTTCTTCTTTAAGGTTGCTGCCCTTATCATCGCCAAGGCTATCTCCAGGCTTTTTATTCTGTCTCTCCTTTCTGGGGAGGTTCCCATCGCTTGGAAGGCAGCCACAGTTCATCCTGTATTTAAAGGGGGAGATCAAGCAGATCCTAACTGTTATAGGCCTGTTTCTATTTTGTCCTGTTTATCAAAAGTGTTGGAAAATCTTGTCAATAATCAACTGACTGGCTTTCTTGATGTCTATAGTATTCTCTTGGGTATGCAATCTGGTTTCCGCTTAGGTTATGGATGTGTCACTGCAACCTTAAAGGTCCTCAATGATGTCACCATTGCCCTTGATTCTAAGCAATATTGTGCTGCTATTGTTGTTGACTTGGCCGAAGCTTTTGATACGGTAGACCATTCCATTCTTGTGGGCTGGCTAAGGAGTATTGGTTTCTCTGTCTTTGGCCTGGTTTGCTAACTACCTTTCTCAAAGAGTGCAGTGTATAAAGTCAGAAAATCTGCTGTCTCAGCCACTTCCTGTCACCAAGGGAGTACCCCTAGGCTCGATCCTAGGCCCCACGCCCTTCTCAATTTACATCAACAACATAGCTCAGGCAGTAGGAAGCTCTCACATCCATTTATATGCAGATGATACAGTCTTATACTCAGTCAGCCCCTCCCCGGATTTTGTGTTAAATGCTCTACAACAAAGAGTTCTTAGTGTCCAACAAGCTTTCTCTACCCCTAACCTTGTTCTGAACACCTCCAAAACAAAGGTAATGTGATTTGGTAAGAAGAATGCCCCTCTTCCCACGGGTGTTATTACTACCTCTGAGGGTTTCGAGCTTGAGGTAGTCACCTCATACAAGTACTTGGGAGTATGGCTAGACAGTGCACTGTCCTTCTCTCAGCACATATTAAAGCTGCAGGCTAAAGTTAAATCTAGTTTCATCTATCGTAATCGCTCCACTTTCACCCCAGCTGCCAAACTAATCCTGATTCAGATGACCATCTTACCCATGCTAGATTACGGAGACATAATTTATAGATCGGCAGGTAAGCGTGTTCTTGAGCAGCTCGATGTTCTTCACCATTCGGCCATCAGATTTGCCACCAATGCTCCTTATAGGACAATTCACTGCACTCTATACTCCTCTTTAGCCTGGTCATCTCTGTGTGCCCGTCGCAAGAGCCACTGTTTGATGCTTATTTATAAAACCCTCTTAGGCCTCACTCCCCCCTATCTGAGATATCTACTGCAGCCCTCATCCTCCACATACAACATCCGTTCTGCCAGTCACATTCTGTTAAAGATCCCCAAAGCACACACATCCCTGGGTCGCTCCTCTTTTCAGTTCGTTGTAGCTAGCGACTGGAACGAGCTGCAACAAACACTCACACTGGACACTTTTATCTCAATCTCCTCATTCAAAGACTCAATCATGGACACTTACTGATAGTTGTGGCTGCTTTGTGTGATGTATTGTTGTCTCTACCTTCTTGCCCTTTGTGCTGTTGTCTGGCCCAATAATGTTTGTACCATGTTGTGTTGCTACCATGTTGTTGTTATGTTGTATTGCTTCCATGCTGTATTGTCATGTGTTGCTGCCTTGCTATGTTGTATTCTAGGTCTCTCTTTATGTAGTGTTGTCTCTCTTGTTGTGATGTGTGTTTTGTCCTGTATTTATATTGTATTTATTTTTTATCCCAGACCCCCGTCCCCGCAGGAGGCCTTTTGCCTTTTGGTAGGCTGTCATTGTAAATAAGAATTTGTTCTTAACTGACTTGCCTAGTTAAATAAAGGTTAAATAAATAAAACATTTTTAAAAGTAAAATTCTGTATTTCATATTACAGTACACCTACTGTCATATAAATACGTTATCAAAGTACTGTGTAATGTCATAGTGCAATAATAAAATGTACTCTATTATACTGTAAAAAATAAATAAAAAATGCTACCATAATTGGAAAGAATGAATGAATGAAATGCATTTAGGGGAGTGGTTTGGATTGATTCATGCAGGTTGGCTGCTTGGTAAAGTGTTTATACGACTTGCACTTCTAGAGGCTCAAACTGGCAGCAACTACAGGGCACAACAGACCTAAAGGATATGACAATCTGCTCAACCATTAAAGGTTTAAGACTTGCTTCCACTCCAATATGTCCCCTATACATTTTACATTTAAAGCGACACTATAACCACATAGGAGTTAAACTGGTACAGCATTCTCACTCATGGGACGGGCGCAACAAATATAGCCTCTTACAAGGCACGCCTCACCCACTAGTGGTCGAAAGATTTTTGGCGCACCAAAGATACGGTATGGTAGGGTACAGTACTGTATTCTGTGGGATTGAATTACAGTACCATTATGTTTATAATATTCTAAATTACCATATCAATTACAGTTTTGCGATACAGTGTATCAGTGCATAGGTTGTGAACAGTGTAATCTCGTTCCCAGACATATTCAGCCCAAATGTCTGGTGGACCAACATGTCAAACTTGGCCTTTGTTAGCCAATACAGAATAATCGAAGGAGGAACTCTCGGTGCAGAGGCATTGGCTGAATCGATTAATATACCAACACATTCTCTCTCACAGCAACCATAAACCTCCCCCATATGTGTCTTTCTTCCATTTGGAGCCACATCTCTCAGTTGTGTGATTCTCTCAAATGTAATGATGACAAATACTTTACTCAGGTCCCTGCCCTCCCATAGAATTCTATGGTCATTCCTATTAAAGCCCATTTTGAATCATGGATATCCCAGGCTTATATGTGCTGTATGCAAAAGCCTGGGGATGAGGTTATGAACAATGCAGTTTCAGATTTACTTTGTGACTAAGTTTAATTCATTCAGCCAGCACACTTCCCGTTGTGTTTATTCGTGTGTTTGTGTTGCTTCAGCACAACACTGCCCTCAATAGACAGATCTTTAAGTTGTACATTTACATTTTAGTCATTTAGCAGATGCTTTTATCCAGAGTACCTAAGAAGGTAAACTGGACAAGGGTTTTGCATTTACTTTCCTATTTACAGAGGACAGAATTGTATTTTGTGTGGTTACAGTATCTTGTAGACCATGAATAAAATTCTTAAAAAGTGTTCATTTTAATTATTATGTGACCGGTTTCTGTGGTATTGATATGTTCATCATGTCCTGCAGAGGCCTGCCACAGCTGTGGACACCCTACCTGGGAGTCAATGACTCACTGTACTTGGTACTGTCTGTATTATTTCCCTCTTGCACTCAGTCAGTCAGTCAGTCACTCAGTCAGTCACTCAGTCACTCACTCACTCACTCACTCACTCACTCACTCACTCACTCACTCACTCACAGTGACAATCACAATCACTTAGATGTTTATTGTAAATGTTTGACTGTTATTGATCTTTGGTTTCAGTGGAAACACTGACCTGTGCACCCCGGATGGTCAGTGTGGAAGGCGAAGTCATATGTGAGGGGAGACAGCCTACTTTCCTGTCTGGCCTGGCAGCATTGTTCGGGTGCTAACTATATTTTCAACCTGATACCAAGAAGAGGCTGCTTGCATACTGGAGTTTATTCAAAGGTAAGCGTGTGTCTTTATCTGCATCTTTATCTTTATTTCTCTCTCTCTCTCTCTCTCTCTCTCTCTCTCTCTCTCTCTCTCTCTCTCTCTCTCTCTCTCTCTCTCACTCTCTTCACTCACAACATTAAATTACTTCACCAATGGATAGAGCAGCTTGTTGATACAAAGATTAAATACAGCAGATTTGATACTGTAATTTCTCTGCCCCCCACACTGGCACAGCCACAGATCCACTTGTAGAGTGACAGTCAGAGTCAATTATTATTTTGCATTACTGATTGCAGAGACACATATGTAATACAAATATACTCATACTTCTCAACTAATCTGACAGTAGAGCCTATGTTTTTACCGATGTGCTTCACTGTTGTGGCGCTGAGGGAGAATAAAGCTCAATGTGGAGACACACACATATTATCAAAGTTTTGTTTATTGTTTTTGTTGCGAGCCTGTAGGAGCTTACATCGGCCAAGGGCTAAATTGCCTGCTGCAGGCTAAAACGGCTGGCTGAAAAAAGCTAAAAAAAACATTTAAAACATTTAAAAATTCAGGCTCAGTTTTGTAATTGTTCTTCTCACACAAGCGCGCCAGTTCAGAGTGTGTTTGTATCTCACTTTTCTCTCATCACACAATGCCATGCAAGCAGCCCGTTCCAGCAATAAAGTAGAAGATATTATGCTTTTTAAAAATGCTTATATACTGCACAAAAATATAAACACAACATGCAACAATTTCACCAATTTTACTGAGTTATAGTTTATATAAGGAAATCAGTCAATTGAAATAAATTCATTCGGCCCTAATCTATGGATTTTACATGACTGGGCAGGGGTGCAGCCATGTGTTGGCCTGGGAGGGCATAGGCCCACCCACTTGGGAGCCAGGCCCACTCACTGCGGAGCCAGGCCCAGCCAATCAGAATGAGATTTTCCTAATAAAAAGTTTTTTTTTCCTAGCCACCGTGCTTCTACACCTGCATTGCTTGCTGTTTGGGGTTTTAGGTTGTGCTTCTGTACAGCACTTTGAGAAATCAGCTGATGTACGAAGGGCCATATAAATACATTTGATTTGATTTGATTTTTACGACAGATAGAAATACTCCTCAGTTTCATCAGCTGTCCGGGTGGGTAGTCTCAGAGGATCCCACAGGTGAAGAAACTGGATGCGGGGGTCCTGAGCTGGCGTGGTTACACATGGTCTGCAGTTGTGAGGCCGGTTGGATGTACTGTCAAATTCTCTAAAACAATGTCGTAGGCAGCTTATGGTAGAGAAATTAACATTAAATTCTCTGTCAACTGCTCTGTCGGACATTCGTTCAGTCAGCATGCTCCCTCAAAAGTTGACACATCTGTGGCATTGTGTTTGACACAACTGCACATTTTAGAGTGGCCTTTTATTGTCCCGAACACTTTACATGTTGCCTTTATATTTTTATTCATTATAAGATTAATTACAAACATTATATTTGTAAGGCAAAAGAGACGTATCTGTCTAGAATCTTTATCTACCTGGATGCATGCCAGTTATCTAGGTGTAACCGATGTGAAATGGCTAGCTAGTGAGCGGGGTGTGCACTAATAGCGTTTCAATCGGTGACGTCACTCGCTCTGAGACCTTGAAGTAGTAGATCCCCTTGCTCTTCAAGGGCAGTGGCTTTAGTGGAGCGATGGGTAACGATGCTTCGAGGGTGGCTGTTGTCGATGTGTGCAGAGTAACCCTGGTTCAAGCCCAGGTAGGAGGGATGGAAGCTATACTGTTACATAGGTATGGTCTAAAGTTTAGAGGAATTATTTTGTTCCTATCTTGACTAATTGATTACCCCAGAGATTGCATTGTTTTGTTTTACAAATTTAAGAACATGCAAATAATTTTTACAACTGCATTCCTCCCTGAAGCTTTTGACCATGTTCGATTTCAGCTAAATTGTTTAATTGTCATGTAATTATCATTTGAAGGACATATTGCTTTTATGACTTCCCGCTGTTCTAGTCATATTTCAACTTTATCAAGATAAATAAACTAGTCAGAGAACCAATTGATTGCTTTTGCCTAATGGCAATAGAGACAGCTTGTGGGTTCAGTGCAGGAAAGTGTGTATACAGCTTCATACGTTTTGACATGGAGCCTTCTTCGGCTATGTATGTTAACATGTATGAAGGTGAAAACAATGACAAGGTTAGGGTTATGTTTAGCTTTGTTTGTTGGCAAACGTATTGGTCCTTGCTCTGATGGAACTCTCAAGCTTTGAATCGGGAACTGGCGACTATCAAATCAAATCCAATCAAATGTTATTGATCACATACACATGGTTAGCAGATGTTAATGCGAGTGTAGCGAAATGATTGTGCTTCTAGTTCAGACAGTAATAACCAACGAGTAATCTAACCCAACAATTCCACAACAACTACCTTATATACACAAGTGTAAAGGGATAAAGAATATGTACATAAAGATATATGAATGAGTGATGGTACAGAACGGCATAGGCAAGATGCAGTAGATGGTATAGAGTACAGTATATACATATGAGATGGGTAATGTAGGGTATGTAAACATTATATTAAGTGGCATTGTTTAAAGTGGCTAGTGGTACATTTATTACATACATTGTCCATTATCAAAGTGGCTGGAGTTGAGTCAGTATGTTGGCAGCAGCCACTCAATGTTAGTGGTGGCTGTTTAACAGTCTGATGGCCTTGAGATAGAAGCTGTTTTTCAGTCTCTCGGTCCCAGCTTTGATGCACCTGTACTGACCTCGCCTTCTGGATGATAGCGGGGTGAAAAGGCAGTGGCTCGGGTGGTTGTTGTCCTTGATGATCTTTATGGTCTTTCTGTGACATCGGGTGGTGTAGGTGTCCTGGAGTGCAGGTAGTTTGCCCCGGTGATGCGTTCTGCAGACCTCACTACCCTCTGGAGAGCCTTACGGTTGTGGGCGGAGCAGTTGCCGACCAGGCGGTGATGCTCTCGATTGTGCATCTGTAAAAGTTTGTGAGTGCTTTTGGTGACAAGCCACATTTCTTCAGCCTTCTGAGGTTGAGTAGGCGCTGTTGTGCCTTCTTCAGCACGCTATCTGCGTGGGTGGACCAATTCAGTTTGTCCGTGATGTGTACGCCGAGGAACTTAAAAATGTCTACCCTCTCCACTACTGTCCCGTCGATGTGGATAGGGGGGTGCTCCCTCTGCTGTTTCCTGAAGTCCACGATCATCTCCTTTGTTTTGTTGATGTTGAGTGTGAGGTTATTTTCCTGACATCACACTCCGAGAGCCCTCACCTCCTCCCTGTAGGCCATCTCGTCGTTGTTGGTAATCAAGCCTACCACTGTAGTGTCTCCCGTAAAGTTGATGATTGAGTTGGAGGCGTGCATGGCCACGCAGTCGTGGATGAACAGGGAGTACAGGAGAGGGCTCAGAACGCATCCTTGTGGGGCCCCAGTGTTGAGAATCAGCGGGGTGGAGATGTTGTTACCTACCCTCACCACCTGGGGGCGGCCCGTCAGGAAGTCCAGTACCCAGTTGCACAGGGTGGGGTCGAGACCCAGGGTCTCGAGCTTGATGATGAGTTTGGAGGGTACTATGGTGTTAAATGCTGAGCTGTAGTCGATGAACAGCATTCTCACATAGGTCTTCCTCTTGTCCAGATGGGTTGGGGCAGTGTGCAGTGTGGTTGCGATTGCGTCGTCTGTGGACCTATTGGGGTGGTAAGCAAATTGGAGTGGGTCTAGGGTGTCAGGTAGGCTGGAGGTGACTAGTCTCTCAAAGCACTTCATGATGACGGAAGTCGTTTAGCTCAGTTACCTTAGCTTTCTTGGGAATGGTGGCCCTCTTGGCCCTCTTGAAGCATGTGGGGACAGCAGACTGGGATAAGGATTGATTGAATATATGTCCGTAAACACACCAGCCAGCTGGTCTGCGCATGCTCTGAGGGATGCCGCCTGGGCCTGCAGGGATGCCGCCTGGGCCTGCAGCCTTGCGAGGGTTAACACGTTTAAATGTTTTACTCACGTCCACTGCAGTGAAGGAGAGCCCGCACGTTTTGGTAGCGGGCAGTGTCAGTGGCACTGTATTGTCCTCAAAGCGAGCAAATACCCCAAATTCCCCAATCTACCTCTAAGTGAGCACTTCAGACCTCTTAAATGTAAATTTCCCAATCTACCTCTAAGTGAGCACTTAAGACCTCTTAAATGTAAATTCCCCAATCTACCTCTAAGTGAGCACTTAAGACCTCTTAAATGTAAATTCCCGGACCTGCGTGGTTCTGGTACTGGTTCTGACTGACATTTTCACTTATAAATTGATCTGTGGATACCGTAGATCGAAATGGCTTGCATTGAGCGATAGCCCTAGTTCCCATAAACACTATAGTATTAGCCTGTACCACCATAGTATTAGCCTGTAGCCATAGGATGTGAAATCTTAAACCACTTGAACCTGGAATGTCCCTCCTACCATTTAATTTGCTCTTCCGACTGTCCATCAACTCCTGGCTGAACTGTTACATCGTAGTGCAGCAGGAGAGAGTGGTTTCATCATGGCACATTCAAGAATCGATTTATAGCAATTCATCTGAAATAATTCATACATTTTAAACAAAAGCACTTTGATTTGTCATAGACGGACAATATTAATATGAGAAGAAAGGCGAATTCCTAACAATTTCAGGAAGCCAAGCTAAAGATATGTGAGAAGTTCACATGGAAGGAGGCAGACATTTTAATCAAGAGAGACCTTTAGAAAATACTGTATGCTAATTTCCTCTAACACTAAACATACAAATACATATTTTATTGTTATAAGGAAGGTGAAAGCTTATAGTTAGTGGTTTATAATTTGATTATACTATATTTAGAAAGTAATTTCAAGCCTTATTCATGCATTTTTGTTGAATAGGAAATGCATCATGTAAAATATTTAATCTTTTCATTCTTTTTATCATAATTGTACTCTTTACTTGAGCTTTTGTCCTCAAAAATGACTACACCAATTATTACACCAATTACTACACCAATTAAACTATTTTCACCAGAAAGGGGAGATGTTAACCTTTCTTGGAGAATGCAGCATTACTAGTTATTATTTATGACCCTATCATGATAAATAATTACTTAGATTACATTTTTTGATTACATTTAAGGTACATTTAACTGTTTAATTGTCACAGTGATATATTGCACTAAAGTTTGTTATTGTACATATAGGCATTTTAACGTGGAAACCTGCCCTTGCTGTTCAATTAAACTTTACTTAAATGTCCTTAAGAAAGTCGTTGAGAGAAACTTTTATTTTTGCCACAACAGCATGGTTTAATCATAATGAAAGACAAACACAAACACTGTGCTGCCAGTTACTTTGTAGGGCGCAACTGAAATTGTGCGGGTGACGTGAGGGTGAGAGAGGATGGAGGAAGCTTGCCTTGAAGTACTGAGCATCTTGTTGTGGCATGCATTATCTGAATTAGGCCTACAGAATTATACCTACAGAGGAGCGGCTTCTATGAAGGAACTTTGAATGTCTTTGAACTTCTGAGTTGGTTTAACGTTGGACCAGAGCAAACGTTAAAGGCACTTTATTAGGATTTTTATGGGACTGGTAAAAAATGGCTGACTGTAAAATAAAGTTATTAACCGGTTCCCATGCATTAAAAATGACGGTTCTGAGGCACAGGTATGCAGCAACATGTGAAGACGTGTTTTCTCGTTGCTCCTGTCCTGGGCAAACAATTTACTATTAATATTTCACCAACACCTCCCCTGCCACGTAAATGTTATAGCATTTAATTCAGAATCAAACGCAATTCACTAATTTGGCAGTTTTTCCTGACATTTTTGGCATTTTCATTATAAAATGTCTAAACAACAACGGCCCTAAGTCACAAAAGCGAAGGCCTCTACTAAAGCCTCGGGCTCACCGGACACTGAGACGGACTCTGACCCCCAGACCAAGGGGTAATGGCGAGACTATCATTAAGTCTGGACAGACTGTGCTGGCTAAGGTGGAGACACTATCCACTGAGTATAAATAGCCACTCTCGCCACAGGGGTCAACACAACATTTTCATTGGGAGAGAGGGACTTGAAACCGTAGGCAGATTGTGGGCTACCCAGTTCATGGATAAACTGCTACAGGAAATCCTAGGCCTCGATTAAGCCCCAACCCTTGACCGTGTGCACAGAAGATTACAGTCTGAATCGAAGAATGGGGATCCGCTCAGACCCGTCGTAGTCAAATTCCTCTACTTTCAGGAGAAGGAGGATGTCCTCTGTAAGGCACCACGAGCGGCTCCCATCAACCAAAAGAAGATTTGCATTTACCTGGACTACACGGCGGCAGTCATGAAGAAGAGGTCAGCCTTTAACGAGGGGAGGGGGCTCCTACATCGCTGCCGGGACACCAAATTCTGAAATCTCTACGCAGCAGTGCTGAAGATCACTAGTTCCTCCGCCGAGCAGAGGACAGGTGGCATACGGCATACGATAACTCCGATCTCACTCTGGACAAGTGACGTGTTTGGCCATATTTGTCCTGTAGGGATTGAAGTGCAGTGGTGTAGGGCCTGTCATAATTTCTACCGGCATTGGCAAGTTTGTGGGCACCTGGGAACTGGAGATGATCCAAGAGGACCTGGTATTTATATTATTCAGTCAGGTGAGGATGATTGTTCAGGAGACTGTCCAAAGACATCTTGAGAATTACAAAATCACTCGCACTTCCACTTCTGAAGGTTGGCAATGATGGCTTTGGTATCCCATTGGCTGATGCTATAAAAAGGGCTAACACATTGGCAGCTGGTGGTATATTAACAGGGGGTACATGGTATGTTCCAGTTATGGCATTTGCAAGCATATACCAAGGATGGGCACCACGGTTATGGAGATAGCATAGCTATCAGCACAGCTAGCACAGTTGACCTGGAACTAGAGGTTGAGATGCTAGCATGGATTGAACAGGGGCTAGCAGAGGTTGAAGAGGGGCTAGCATAGCATGACCAGATGCTAGCAGAGGCTGGAAAGGGACTAGCATAACATAGACAGGGGCTAGCAGAAGTTGAGGGGAAGCTAGCTCATTGTCAACTGTAGGTTGAGGAGCTAGCATAGGGGCCAGCAGAGGTTGGAGAGGGGCTAACATAACATATCAGGGGCAAGCAGAGGTTGCAGCTGGGCTAGCATAGCATGACCAGATGCTAGCAGAGGTTGGAAAGGGACTAGCATAACATAGACAGGGGCTAGAAGAAGTTGAGGGGAAGCTAGCTCATTGTCAAATATAGGTTGAGGAGCTAAAATAGGGGTCAGCAGAGGTTGGAGAGGAGCTAACATAACATATCAGGGGCAAGCAGAAGTTGCAGCTGGGCTAGCATTGCATGGCCAGAGGCTAGCAGAGGTTGGGAGGAAGCTAGCTCATTGTAAACTGGAACTATCATAGTTTGGGGAGCTAGCATAGCATGGCTACTGGCTAGCAGAGGTTGAGGATGAGTTAGCCTCGCATCTTGAGCAGGAGCTAGTGAGAGGGGTTAGTGAGGGCCTAGCTGGAGAGCTAGATTTATATGTGGACAGTCTAGGAGTGGCTGCTTCATCCTCCAAGAGGTTCTGTTGAATGGAGCTGCAAACAAGCTCAGCTGACGAGAGGTCAAGTTCTGCTTGGCGGAGGTTTAGTCTAGGTTTATTCTCCTAGCAATCCCTTCTCTCCCCTTGTTGCTCTTTTCTTTGCCCTTTAAGCTGCTTTGTCTTGAGCATCCACCTGAAGGCATTGTGCACCCTCCTCCTCCATTTGTATTTTCAGATCCTCAACTTTATCTGTCCTTGGTTTCTACTCTACCGTACTGGTTTGTAGGTCACTCAGTGAGAATGTCTACTGTTCTTGTGACTGAGGTCTGCTCTGTGAAGTTGCACTTGAAGTCCTAGGTCTTTCTTCAATTAGATTTGCTCAACTCCTTTCGTCCTCTCTCATCCGTCCTCTCTCTAATAGAGGAGAGGGTGCGAGTAGAGTGAACGTGGACGAAAATGCGCTTGTGTTAAATAAGAAGCTATCTTTCCACTCGTGCATCATCAGGTAAATTATGTTTAGAGGGGTGGATCCCAAAATAAATGTGAAAAGTGACCAAAACAAATGAAGTTAGTTGTGCAAGACATTTTATAGACAAAAGGATAAGTAGCATGTTGTTTTTAAATGTGTGCATGCTTTTCTCTTCCAACAATATAACATCTCATTCAAAGGGGATGAGGCAGATATCAAAACTTTTCTGCTGTAGGATAGATTTGCGCTTCCTTGCCAAAAGGACTCTATCAAGGAGGGGAAGAAAGTTTTCCATTTGCCTACTAACGAATTAACAGACTCCCCAACCATTCAACCACTTATCGGTTTCTGGGTCATGGAAGAGAGAGGACAGA
Organism: Oncorhynchus mykiss; assembly: GCF_013265735.2. Classification (NCBI taxonomy): domain Eukaryota; kingdom Metazoa; phylum Chordata; class Actinopteri; order Salmoniformes; family Salmonidae; genus Oncorhynchus; species Oncorhynchus mykiss. Next base: position 48,744,678 of record NC_048566.1, on the reverse strand, counting down.
GGAGAGAGGATGGAGGACTGACTTTTGCCAAAACGATAAAAGACTATCATCACAGTTTACTTTTTACTTGTTGCACTGTAGGTTTGTTCAGTATGGGATTCTGAAGTCCTATCCCATAGCAGTGTGTGTGTGTGGGGGGGGGGGGGGGGGGGGGGGGGGGGGGGGCTCTATCCTCTTAGGACGAACCACCTGCTGTTGGAGTCCCCCATGTGCTAGGTGAGACAAGCTGGCAGTAGGGTGGGGGTTAACTTTGCATAATGGTGTACTGACAAAGGAAAGGCCATGTCCATTCAGCCATGTCCATGGTACTTTGAAGCACATTATTGGGTTCTGAACTCCTGATCTCCATAGGTCACTGTATGATTGCTCACTCTATACTGCCTGCAGGACCATTTGAAGGGGAAGTTTGCAGTTCAAATAGAGTTACACAATTCACACAGGAGTCAGGAGTTTCAGAGGAACCAATTTTTTATTTTCCCGAATTTAGTTCAGCCATGGTTCCTAAAGGGAGTGAAAAAGGACAGTAAATTATATGTTCTCTGCAATATTCAAACATTGAATTTAACATTGAATAAACAAATATGCATTAACAATATAACAAATTCTCTAACACCATAGTCCCCACGAAGCTCGTCACAAAGCTAAGGACCCTGGCACTAAACACCTCACTCTCCAACTGGATCCTGGACTTCCTGACGAGCCGCCCCCAGGTGGTAAGGGTAGGCAACAACACGTTTGCCACGCTGATCCTCAAGACTGGGGCCCCTCATGGGTGTGTACTTATTCTCTTCCTGTACTCCCCACGAATGCGTGGACAAACACGACTCCAACACCATCATTAAGTTTGCTGACGACACAACAGTGGTAGGCCTGACCACTGACAACGATGAGAGAGTCTATAGGGAGGAGGTCATAGACCTGGCTGTGTGGTGCCAGGACAACAACCTCTCCCTCAATGTGAGCAAGACAAAGGCAAATCGTGGACTACAGGAAAAGAAAGGCTACCAGGCCCCCATTAACATCGATGGGGCTGTAGTGGAGTGGGTCGATGGGGTTGTAGACAGCTCCTTAGTTGTATCTCCACTCATGAGACAGATATAGCCGAGCAGCTCCTTATTCTGAACGGACAGCTCCTTAGCTGTATCTCCACTCATGAGGCAGATATAGCCGAGCAGCTCCGTATTCTGAACGGACAGCTCCTTAGCTGTATCTCCACCCATGAGGCAGATATAGCCGAGCAGCTCCGTATTCTGAACGGACAGCTCCTTAGCTGTATCTCCACCCATGAGGCAGATATAGCCGAGCAGCTCCGTATTCTGAACGGACAGCTCCTTAGCTGTATCTCCACCCATGAGGCAGATATAGCCGAGCAGCTCCGTATTCTGAACGGACAGCTCCTTAGCTGTATCTCCACCCATGAGGCAGATATAGCCGAGCAGCTCCGTATTCTGAACGGACAGCTCCTTAGCTGTATCTCCACCCATGAGGCAGATATAGCCGAGCAGCTCCGTATTCTGAACGGACAGCTCCTTAGCTGTATCTCCACTCATGAGGCAGATATAGCCGAGCAGCTCTGTATTCTGAACGGACAGCTCATTAGCTGTATCTCCACTCATGAGACAGATATAGCCGAGCAGCTCCGTATTCTGAACGGACAGCTCCTTAGCTGTATCTCCACTCATGAGACAGATTTAGCCGAGCTCCGTGGTGCTGAAATGGACAGCGCCTCTGCTCAGTTGGCAATAGATATTTCCTGCAGAAAACGTAGAGAAAGCGAGACACTCCTCTCCCTTATTTTTTCTGATTGGGGTGGGGCCACTCTGGTCTACCCAATGCACCAGCTCCACAGAGGAGACCCAGGGGAGACATCTCACTGGCAAAAAAATTATGTTCAGCCACACCAGCCCACATCGCACATCACCATCACCACGTTACTTACACACACAAGCAGTAATGCTACTGACACCTAACATGTTCAGTACACTACAGCACAACATTTATCAACTTGTACTGTACCAGTGACTGTTGAAACACAGTCCTCCTTTCTAAACCAGCTCTTTTTAACCAGCTCATGTTTAGGATGAATACAACATGTAAAAACACCAATGGAGATACAAATCACCACTATAACTGTGCCTCTGTTGCCTCCATGTTGTGTAATCTGTCTCTGCATCTTGTATGTCTGTCTGTCTGTCTGTCTGTTTGTCACTAAGTGTTAATTGCTGTTATATATAGAGCTAACATATTAAGGAACTTGCAGTACATCTGTGTCTCTCTGTTTTCTTTCTAATTCCACTGCACCCACCTCTGAGCTTCCTGCTAAGCCTATCATCCTTTCACACAGCACTGGTACCATAATACCAGGTGACAACACTGCCTGTGCTGGGACCAGCAACATCCTAGTTGTGAATGTATAAGCACATTTCTTAGATAAAGAATTATAATGACTGAATAAATGCCTAATAGATGAGCATTGGCTCATAATACATTATGAAAGCCTAACTACTTATATTGCTAGCTGGATACGGGAGATTTCCAGCGTTGTGCTTCGCTTGACAGTGCCACCTATGCGTATATTTCTGCCTAGAAGTGACTGGCCTTTCAGCGAAGGAAATAGGCGGGACTTTCCAGGTGGCTATGTAATGTAATTTGACACCAGAGTCACTGGTTACTACAGCTCATAAACTAAGACCCACTCGCTGGCTGAAGAGATTGAGATTCAGAAGAGAATAAATGTTGATAAAACAATTAAAATACATAGTCAGTCCCCAAATGGACCTTTAACAGGGGATTATTTAGCAATTATATGCATTAATTTAGTATTTCATTGTAATGCATGAAGACTTGTATTTAATAAAAATCAGTAGCTCTGTATTTAAAGTGTTATAAAAGCCAATCTAACAACTTTTGATTGCCAGTGTTCCCCCGAATCGCCCCTAGCTTAATGAAGCCTAAGTGTCAACTAGCCTACTATTTCATACGATATACAGCCAAAATATTAACTGGCAGCAGTAGGCTAAATCTGTGTCAGTGTGTGTGTCTTTTTCTGTTTTCTCGCTACCTCGACTGTACTGTCTTCTGCAGCAGCAGCTGATCTGTCGGTGCTAAGCCTAGCATTATTTCTCAGCACAGACACAGAACTCAGACCCGCAGAACCATAACTTTTAGAAGTTGGTTAATTTCACACAACATTTGCAGCGTTGGCCTCAAGAGCATTTTTTGGGGGGTCTCTCAAAATTTTCTGCACCATCTTTCTGTTTTTTATGATCCATCATAGCAAGTCTCTTTGGTAATACGCGCTTGACTTTGAATGTGAACTCAGCTCAGCCAATCAGAAAACTGAGCCGGCCCATCTGATCAGGCAAATGTGCAAAGACTATTCCGTTTCGGTTTCAAGAGTTTTACATGTACAATTTATATTATTTCCATAATTTTTACTATTTTACAAGGAAACAACACATATTTTAGGTTCAACAACTCTTTCCAAATAGACACAATCAAAAAATGCTCATAGAATGAGAAAACCACACACTACCTTATCCATTCTTGACTTAATCAAGAGCAAAATATTATCTGACTTTAAACACGCATATGCAGGGGCATCATGCACCTCAAAGTATGTGAAGATGTGAAGCCATAGTTTTTAAACAGGACAAATCTGAGGGGGCACATGCCCCTATGGACATGACGCCTCTGACTCATATGTTTAATTCAGATGGGCATATCACATTTCACTCTTTGGAGATAGTTAAAATGAATGGAAATATTCGCCTGTGGAGTGCTTATGATATCTGCTGCATTCATCATATCATAGATAAATACATTAATTCGTTTTGCATATATAATATTGCAAGTGAGATGTTTAAGTATAATTGTTTTATGTGTCTGCAGCTAAGCTACTCTTCGACAAGACTGGACTTCTATTATTTTTCCATAAAATGTTGTCTAGTGGGCCTAATAAAATGTTATGTACAGCGTATAATCAAATATATTTGACCACATTTAGTTGACAATTTACTGAACATCTTAGGGCTGTTTCGTTTTCTGGTGATTTGTTGAGACTATTTTGGTAATATCTTTCAACATTTGGCAAATGGGGAATGCCAATGTTCATTTTGAAACTTGTTGACCTATCTGTAATTGTATTTTTCAAAATCGAAAAAAAATGATATCTCCTCATTAGTTTTATTTCGAAATGTGACGTATATGTTTTATTTCACATTGGAAAGCAATGTGGCCTATAGGCCATGAATAATTCATAGTATATTTTCATGAACTAAAGAGAAATGGTTGTTATCGCCAATTTCTATTGGTGTTATGGTGTTTTAATTGTATTTAGGCATAAGTAAGTAGATGTAATATACGTGGGAAATATAGTAACAGAAAATATGCGCTGAATCATGTGGTGAATCATATTTAAAATCGGTTAAAATAAAAAATAATAACACTTTCGAGGAAGAAAAAAAATACCAAATTCAAATGGTCAAATGCTGAGACGAAAGAAAGATGACCCCTAAAACTCTCGAGGAATTGGGCCTAAAAGTCTTTAACATGGAAGGGACTTCATTAAAGTTAGGCTACACGTGGACATATGTCATCTTAAACATGTAAAGTATGGAGAATTTAACAGTTTGTTGAACAACCCTGATACTCCCTGTGGACATATGGGCTATAATTAGCTGGATATCGCCATAGTTTAATTATATATTTTTTTCAGCCGTTCATATCAATAGAGGAGGCAAACAACGTTTCTTTTGTTCTCCAATGCAGGACATTATGTGGCTGAATTAATGGGTCTTGGCTATGTCTACATGGATTTGCCATATGGCAACAAAAAGGAAAGAATGGAGATGGGAAGCTCTTTGTGTTGGAAATGAGAACAAGGCCGTCCAAGGTACGCGTGTATGCGTGGAGCTGGCAAAGTCATTCTCGCCATCAAAAGTCTTCCAATTCCTCAAAATGTAGACATTATAACGCATAAACATGTTATATTAATTGGTTAAGCCACGGATAGGGGCATTTGTCAGCGTTATGAAGGGGGCATAGGCCTATACATTTAGCAAAGTCCTATAGAGTATGAGCATGCTGAGTGCGTGGTTTGCTTTCTTTCAATTAAGGGTAAACTTGCAAGTATGACCAACTGAATGGTTCCTTTCAATGGACAAGGACAATTACAAAGACTAGTAGTTTTTTTTTATTTGGGCAGGTGGCCTCCACGGCCGAAGTGGTGTGGCGCGGTGTTTCCACGGAGTAAACAGTGTGGGTGAGAGGTTCTTTAGACGAGTTGTTGAGTGCGGGTGAATGTGGGGGTGTCCGTGTGGACAATGCGGGGTTCCAAAGGCAGCTGCTGCCTTTCTTTAGAAGGGCGAAAGGGCCTTTAAATCCCAGACTATATCCCGCAGCTGCCAATGGCTGCACGTTTAAATGCGCCATCATGCAATTCAACTAAGCTTATACTTTTCTTTTTTTCCAAAGCCTACAGGCAATATTGGCACACAGAGATAAACTTAGTCTACCGGTATCAAAGAAATATAACTTGAAAATGTATGGTGATTGTAGCCTATAATCTCTTGAAAATATAGGCTTACATTGTCTTTCATATTTCTATCATCATTTCATTAAAAAAACAAGGATAACCTTTTTTTTTGCATCCAGCAAAAACCTTAAGCTGACCTTGAAATATGTTTTTGCTCGAGGGAAGTTTAGGTTGTGGGGCTGACATTGGTGAAGCGATAAAGCATTATAAAATGTACTTTATTATTTTATTTTAGGTAAAATTGTATTGTTGTGTCTAAGCCTATGCTTGCTTCATCTAATGGATATAATTATCTTGCCATATGAGTTTGTAATTAGAAATTGCTAATTATTTTCATCACAGGGAAAGGGGTAGGCTATTTGATGGCAAAACAGAGCAGGAGTGCACATTTTTCTTGTGTCTGGTGCCATGACTGGGGGGGGGGGGGGGGGGGGGGCAACAGATGTTGGCTTAGCTATGAGGTGAAGTAGGCTTTGGTGTCTATACTGCTGTAAGCTTCAGTTACTACTTTACGTTAGACAATTCACACTATAAAACGGACCCTTCCTTTAAACAAACATTCGGAGAAGATACAAACATAAACAAATGTTTAAATTTCAATGACAATATTTTATTTGCATATTTTGCAAAACAGAAAATAAGGACAATGATATAGAAAACGGCTCAGAAACACGATGAAATCTAAGTTTCAAGTGCACTATAAAAAGCTACATGATTGCAAAACATCACAATAAAACTTTGTAAATAAAATAAAAAATGTGCCCTTTGACTAAATCAAAACGGCATTTGCAAATGTAGGCCTAAAGAAACAAATAAATTATAAGTTAGAATAGTCTTAAAAAATTGCCTATTTACACAACCCAGAAATATTTAACAGAAATAAACATTTATAATGTCTTTATAAAGCTGTACACTTTTGGCCAGTGTAGACAATTTAAAGTAATTTAGGATTGCACAGTTGTTAAACATTTATTAACACTGTCAAGTGGCTGTATGCAAAGCAACCATGAATGCTACATTTTGTCTGAGTCCTTAGGCGAATCCTCTGTCCCGACCGTTCAATCCTGAGAGTCCACGGACTGTAGGCTACGTTCCATATAGGTCCACTCGGAGACGCACCAAGCCGATGGACAGTCGAGCAGGCGGGTTCTCCATCCCTTGTTTTCTGTCTCCTTCAAATCAGACGGTAGGAGAAACGATAACCACAAGAATAGGGCTAACGCCTGGAAAGGAAATAAAAAAAATACATGAGTGTTCGCTGTCTAATTAAAAAAATAAAAAATGTTGTTACAGACATGACAAAAATCACGAGTGTGGTCTCGAAATAAAATCAGAGTTGTAGTCTAACCCCAGCAGGCGTCTCCATTTGCATGAGCCTTTCCCGCCACGGTGACAGACTCCCCTCCCCCAACCACACATTACTCTACTGCGAGCGCTCACTCATTTTCAGCCTCCAGTGCAAGTGTGTAAGAGTATTTTGACTTTTATCGTCACCTAAATAACCCCATATGAGCAAAAGTCAACTAAATAACCCCATATGAGCAATTACACACACGTAACTATTTTGTCCTGTATTAGTAAACGCACGGCCTATGTCTAAATCCCACACATTTCTCTTGAACTAGAAACCATACAGACCTTCAACGAATTCTCTTGCGTGGAGTTTGTTCTGCAGGAATGGGAGACGAAGGATGCTGGCAAGTGCTTTCATTCAGCTTCGTCTCGGTCGTCGTCCTTTTACGTTTCACGTAGAAGTCTGGAAAGAAAAGTAACATTTAAAAAACAGGGATTCACGCCATGGCCCCAGGTAGCCAAATATTAGCTACTTGACCGGACAGCATGAAAATGACTAGATCAAATATATCTCGACAATCACCATCAACGCGTAAAACACAATAGGCGTATAGGTGAGCGATATTTACCTGTAATATGTGCCGTGGTGGTTGTATCAGTAGTAGCCGTCCTTTTGCTTCGAACGCACGGGGCTGGTTTGCGGGTAGGCTTCCCCGAGTTCTGCTTCATTGCCCAGTTCTCCTGGTTGACTTCGGTGGGACAGGGAGTGCTACTTTCAGAGTTGGTCAAACGGTCCTCGCAAAGAGGCGATACATCCAGTGGGATAAAGTCCACGCATTGCTTCAGATTGACTGGTGTTACAATCCTGTTCCTCCCGACCTGTACAGAGTCCTGGTAGAAGACTGGAGTCGTATCTACCGGGGTTTCCTCCCACTCGTAGTCCCCAGACAGTGGCACGTCGGCGTCGAAATTAAAGTTCCATCTCCGCTGGTCCCTCTCAGAAATCTCCCACATCTTGGATTTCATCTCCCGGTTCAGTTCGTCGTGATCCACCGGTCCAAAAAGGTTACGGCAGACGCCTGTGCGTGCGTGGAGAGGAAAGGTCCTCCGTGCGGCCAACCTCTCCAGGGCGCTGCTTGTTAGCTGGACGTTGGACATTGTCTTACCAAAGTCCAACCCAAAAATCCACACAAAAAAAATTAACAAAATGCTTGATAGATAAATGCCTGGATTTAGAGTGTAGCAAATTATTTTCGTTTCTGTCGAGTTGTGCCACACGGTTCTGTTTAAATGTACCCGAGCAGAGCGCCACACCGTATTTAAAGTCCCAAACAGTTGTAGGTTCATGTAGCCGGATCGCTCGACCATCCCATTGGTTCGTTTACGTCCAGCCCTTTAAAAAAAATGCCTCCATACCCCATTTCCATTGGCTGGTACGAAGATTTGGACGGGGGCCATCTAGAGCTTAGCTTTTGATTTGTGCCTGTGGTGTCAGTATTGGCAGTGAGTGAAATGCCTTTCGAAAGTCGATGGGAAACTGTTGTTGCTGCCTAAAGATTGCTTACTATGTATTTTTCCTTTCCTCCAATCCCCAGCCCTTACCGCTTCTCCCTCACCAGCTGCACAGCCACGTCCCGCAGGAGAGATCGAATAACTGCTTCACAAACCAAAGAGTAGAGGTTGGCAGTGCAGAAGTCCACCACATATTATTGCTGTTTAAGAAAACATGTCTCCGCTTCTAATAGTCCAATAGCCTATTGTAAGACCACCATTTAAATTATTGTAAGATTTCGGATGTTTCATTGCTGCTCCGATGTAAAGAACCCAACCCATGTAAACAGCAAACACCCACCATTTAAAAATCGAATTGCCTACCTGTCTCGTTTACAAGTGAAACCTCACATTTGGTGAAATATTAGTGCTACAAGTGAAACATCAAATCTCATCCGAATACTCAACTAAGTATGTGATGTGAAGTTAATGAAGTGAACAGTAGGCTAGACAGGGCCAGACTACTGCATTTGGGACCCCTAGCACCGACCTTTTGGGGGGGGGGTATATTTTTGGGGGTGGAAACCAGCTAATTCACTGCATTACAATACATTTTGTTTTGAGGCTAAGATATATATTTTTAGTTTTAAAGCTAATTTCCTGTAATTCTACACTTTTTGCCATGAGGCAGAGAATAAAATGTGCTGTTTTTGTTCAAAAACCAAACATTGAATTTATAAAGCAAATTTTCTGCAATTCTACACATTTTTCTAACATATGCTATCTGTATAATATATATATATATATATATATATATATATATATATATATATATATATATATTTGTTGTTGTTGGGTTGGGGGCCCCCTGTAGGTCGGGAGCCCTGGAGCACGTGCTCTGCCTCCCAGTTCGGTAATCCGGCCCTGAGGCTAGATGCAAAGCCACCATGCAACCATGTTAAAAAATATTATATAATTCTTGCATTTGCTTGACAAGACTTACTCTTTATTTTTTATATTTTAAATGTTTTTGTTGACATGTATTATTATTATCATGATTAGCCTATTGTTGTTCTTAATGCTATCATTTGTAAACTGCTTTTGAAACCATATTTTTTGTCAAGTAATATCTAAGTTGTTGCATTGGTCTGTTGATGCTCATTGAATTCACAATACCGACACTCCCAAGTTAGGTTACTGATATAATTGTGCAGCAGAACCCATACTCTTCTAGCAATAACATTAATAATCTACTAAGAAACCAGAGACCAAATGGAAACGCCTAACGTTGCAGTGTGAAGGGCGACAGCGACCTCCTTTGGTTTACACGCTAGTGGTTAATGTTGGATTGGGTTTGTTAAAGCCTATGGTGTCACTTTTATTTGCTATGTGGTAGCGCCCTCTCGTGGGTCTCAATTTGTAATTTCTATCAAAATAGGCTTCACAACAGCACCAATTCTAAATGTGCAATTTAGAATTCTAAATGTGTTCTAAATGTGTTAATTCTGTGGCAGTACTGGTTCATTGCAAGTAGACTAAACTGTTAAAGTTGCAGACATTTCTGAAATATTTAGGCTACTGTTTGAGTGGCAGTGAGTGAATTAATTCATATGATGTCATGATTATAATGATGATGACTTGATTACATTAATAAATTCACTCAGGAAAGTGTTTGATGTTTTCTGACAAATTAATCAAGCAATTGATCAACCAAGAATATAAAAAATAGGTTGATTAATGGTTTGTATTTGGTTTTATTCTTTATGACCTATTCTTTCAGGTAAGGAATATAGTGTTGTTGTCAGACCATTTTCCCTAAAGTGGAAACCATTCCCAAATCCGACAGACAGACAGACAGACAGACAGACACACACACACACACACTGACACACACACACACACACACTCTTGACCCTCCCTGTGTGTGTGTCTGGAACTGCAGCAGTGGGTGACTTAACTGGCTTCTTTTGTGGTCCAACGGCCTGCTCTTCAGGACCCTTGGGGCAGGGAGGTGTGGCCCATGTTTTATCTTGTTTTGTCATGGATATATATATCCTCTTCTCCAAGATCGCATAGCAGTTCAGACGTCTTTTGTCCTCGTCTTGTCGTGTCCTGTATATATATATATTTACAACTTTTTTCACATACATTTTATTTTTATTTTCCATCAACTCATCTTCTAAACACTCTCCTGCAACCAGCCTCACCAATTTATATTTATAAAAAACTTATTATTTACCTCAGATCTGTAATCCTCCAAGAAGCTAGCCAGAAACTCCAAGAAGCTAGCCAGAAACTAGCCAGAAGCTAGCCAGGAGCTAGCCCAGAAGCTAATCCAGAAGCTAATCAGAAGCTAGTTAGCTTCTTTACTGGCAAATCGTTAGTATTCAGCTAACCACGGTTTGTGGTCATCAGCTATCCTTTAGCTCGAAAATCTATCGCCAGTTTTGTACGGCGCAGCGCGGCTCGGAACGGAACATACCGGACCAATTTTTCTCTCCATGTCCCTGGATTTCAACTGCTCTCTGGACATTCATACCCGGATCTCACAGCTAGCTAGCTGCTATCCGTGTGACAGTCGGCTTTCGTCGATTCCGGAGCAAACATCGATTGTTCCGGTGCTAGCCAGCTCCGTCAATCACTCCTGAGTTCCATCATTCACTCCTGGGCTGCAGTCACCTATCCGGACCCGTTTCACTGCCTACGCGGAGCCCCACCGGGCCTTCACAACTGGACTGCCGACGTTATCTACCTGAAGGAGATCCGGCTGGCTCCTCTGTCGCGACGTTACCTGAACGCCCATCTGCGGCCCGCTAACCGTTAGCTGTCTTACCGGCTGCTATCTGAATAGACAATCGGACAATTTATTTATTTTTATTATTATTATGTTTTCTTCTCGGGCCTCTATAACTATATCTATTGTTCTTATTTTTGTTGTTGTTGTGTGATTTGGATTAATCCCCTCTACCTCACGGAACCCCACTAATCTACTGACCGAACGCAAGAGGTGGCTAACAACAGACTCCATCCTATGCTAGCTTGCTACCGGTTGGCTTGGCTAGCTGTCTAAATCGCTGTGACCCTCAACCAACTTCTCCACTCACTGGACCCTTTTGATCACTCGACTAAGCATGCCTCTCCTTAATGTCAATATGTCTTGTCCATTGCTGTTCTGGTTAGTGTTTCTAGGGAGTTTTTCCTAGCCACCGTGCTTCTTCACCTGCATTGCTTGCTGTTTGGGGTTTTAGGCTGGGTTTCTGTACAGCACTTTGAGATATCAGCTGATGTACGAAGGGCTATATAAAATAAATTTGATTGATTGATTGATAGTGTTTATTGGCTTATTTCACTGTAGAGCCTCTAGTCCTGCTCACTATACCTTATCCAACCTATTAGTTCCACCACCCACACATGCAATGACATCTCCTGGCTTCAATGATGTTTCTAGAGACAATATCTCTCTCTTCATCACTCAATACCTAGGTTTACCTCCACTGTATTCACATCCTACCTTACCGTTGTCTGTACATTATACCTTGATGCTATTTTATCGCCCCCAGAAACCTCCTTTTACTCTCTGTTCCAGACGTTCTAGACGACCAATTCTTATTGCTTTTAGTCGCACCCTTATTCTACTCCTCCTATGTTCCTCTGGCGATGTAGAGGTGAATCCAGGCCCTGCAGTGCCTAGCTCCACTCCTATTCCCCAGGCGCTCTCTTTTGACGACTTCTGTAACCGTAATAGCCTTGGTTTCATGCATGTTAACATTAGAAGCCTCCTCCCTAAGTTTGTTCTATTCACTGCTTTAGCACACTCTGCCAACCCGGATGTTCTAGCTGTGTCTGAATCCTGGCTTAGGAAGACCACCAAAAATTCAGACATTTTAATTCCAAACTACAACATTTTCAGACAAGATAGAACTGCCAAAGGGGGCGGTGTTGCAATCTACTGCAAAGATAGCCTGCAGAGTTCTGTCCTACTATCCAGGTCTGTACCCAAACAATTTGAACTTCTACTTTTAAAAATCCACCTCTCTAAAAACAAGTCTCTCACCGTTGCCGCCTGCTATAGACCACCCTCTGCCCCCAGCTGTGCTCTGGACACCATATGTGAACTGATTGCCCCCCATCTATCTTCAGAGCTCGTGCTGCTAGGCGACCTAAACTGGAACATGCTTAACACCCCAGCCATCCTACAATCTAAACTTGATGCCCTCAATCTCACACAAATTATCAATGAACCTACCAGGTACCTCCCCAAAGCCTTAAACATGGGCACCCTCATAGATATCATCCTAACCAACTTCCCCTCTAAATACACCTCTGCTGTCTTCAACCAAGATCTCAGCGATCACTGCCTCATTGCCTGCATCCGTAATGGGTCAGCGGTCAAACGACCTCCTCTCATCACTGTAAAACGCTCCCTGAAACACTTCAGCGAGCAGGCCTTTCTAATCGACCTGGCCGGGGTATCCTGGAAGGATATTGACCTCATCCCGTCAGTAGAGGATGCCTGGATATTTTTTAAAAATGCCTTCCTAACCATCTTAAATAAACATGCCCCATTCAAGAAATTTAGAACCAGGAACAGATATAGCCCTTGGTTCTCCCCAGACCTGACTGCCCTTAACCATCACAAAAACATCCTATGGCGTTCTGCATTAGCATCGAACAGCCCCCGTGATATGCAGCTGTTCAGGGAAGCTAGAAACCATTATACACAGGCAGTTAGAAAAGCCAAGGCTAGCTTTTTCAAGCAGAAATTTGCTTCTTGCAACACTAACTCAAAAAAGTTCTGGGACACTGTAAAGTCCATGGAGAATAAGAACACCTCCTCCCAGCTGCCCACTGCACTGAAGATAGGAAACACTGTCACCACTGATAAATCCACCATAATTGAAAATTTCAATAAGCATTTTTCTACTGCTGGCCATGCTTTCCACCTGGCTACTCCTACCCCTGTCAACAGCACTGCACCCCCAACAGCAACTCGCCCAAGCCTTCCCCATTTCTCCTTCTCCCAAATCCATTCAGCTGATGTTCTGAAAGAGCTGCAAAATCTGGACCCCTACAAATCAGCCGGGCTAGACAATCTGGACCCTTTCTTTCTAAAATTATCTGCCGAAATTGTTGCCACCCCTATTACTAGCCTGTTCAACCTCTCTTTCATGTCGTCTGAGATTCCCAAAGATTGGAAAGCAGCTGCGGTCATCCCCCTCTTCAAAGGGGGGGACACTCTTGACCCAAACTGCTACAGACCTATATCTATCCTACCATGCCTTTCTAAGGTCTTCGAAAGCCAAGTCAACAAACAGATTACCGACCATTTTGAATCTCACCATACCTTCTCTGCTATGCAATCTGGTTTCAGAGCTGGTCATGGGTGCACCTCAGCCACGCTCAAGGTCCTAAACGATATCTTAACCGCCATCGATAAGAAACATTACTGTGCAGCCGTATTCATTGATCTGGCCAAGGCTTTCGACTCTGTCAATCACCACATCCTCATCGGCAGACTCAACAGCCTTGGTTTCTCAAATGATTGCCTCGCCTGGTTCACCAACTACTTCTCTGATAGAGTTCAGTGTGTCAAATCGGAGGGTCTGTTGTCCGGACCTCTGGCAGTCTCTATGGGGGTGCCACAGGGTTCAATTCTTGGACCGACTCTCTTCTCTGTATACATCAATGAGGTCGCTCTTGCTGCTGGTGAGTCTCTGATCCACCTCTACGCAGACGACACCCTTCTGTATACTTCCGGCCCTTCTTTGGACACTGTGTTAACAACCCTCCAGGCAAGCTTCAATGCCATACAACTCTCCTTCCGTGGCCTCCAATTGCTCTTAAATACAAGTAAAACTAAATGCATGCTCTTCAACCGATCGCTACCTGCACCTACCCGCCTGTCCAACATCACTACTCTGGACGGCTCTGACTTAGAATACGTGGACAACTACAAATACTTAGGTGTCTGGTTAGACTGTAAACTCTCCTTCCAGACCCATATCAAACATCTCCAATCCAAAGTTAAATCTAGAATTGGCTTCCTATTTCGCAACAAAGCATCCTTCACTCATGCTGCCAAACATACCCTTGTAAAACTGACCATCCTACCAATCCTCGACTTTGGCGATGTAATTTACAAAATAGCCTCCAATACCCTACTCAACAAATTGGATGCAGTCTATCACAGTGCAATCCGTTTTGTCACCAAAGCCCCATATACTACCCACCATTGCGACCTGTACGCTCTCGTTGGCTGGCCCTCGCTTCATACTCGTCGCCAAACCCACTGGCTCCATGTCATCTACAAGACCCTGCTAGGTAAAGTCCCCCCTTATCTCAGCTCGCTGGTCACCATAGCATCTCCCACCTGTAGCACACGCTCCAGCAGGTATATCTCTCTAGTCATCCCCAAAACCAATTCTTTCTTTGGCCGCCTCTCTTTCCACTTCTCTGCTGCCAATGACTGGAACGAACTACAAAAATCTCTGAAACTGGAAACACTTATCTCCCTCACTAGCTTTAAGCACCAACTGTCAGAGCAGCTCACAGATTACTGCACCTGTACATAGCCCACCTATAATTTAGCCCTATCAACTACCTCTTTCCCAACTGTATTTAATTTATTTATTTATTTTGCTCCTTTGCACCCCATTATTTTTATTTCTACTTTGCACATTCTTCCATTGCAAAACTACCATTCCAGTGTTTTACTTGCTATATTGTATTTACCTTGCCACCAAGGCCTTTTTTGCCTTTACCTCCCTTCTCACCTCATTTGCTCACATTGTATATAGACTTGTTTATACTTTATTATTGACTGTATGTTTGTTTTACTCCATGTGTAACTCTGTGTTGTTGTATCTGTCGAACTGCTTTGCTTTATCTTGGCCAGGTCGCAATTGTAAATGAGAACTTGTTCTCAACTTGCCTACCTGGTTAAATAAAGGTAAAATAAATAAATAAATAAAATGGGATTTACCTGGAAGCTAATGCTGAGTTGTGGATTTTTAAGTTCATGTCCACGGACTGTTTGTCTGGTTATACATGTGAAGCCTGTGTGAATATGGGAATAGGGAGCCCCAGTCACTTGTGAGATTCATTAAACATGCTATTTAGCAAATGTGCATGACACCACTTATATGTAAGCCTACTAGTATATGGTACAGGGGAAATACGTGGGCGAAACATACAATTAATTATTTATGTTCAAGATCAGAAATACAGTTCAGAGCTTGAAGGACATTTTCCATTAAATACAGTGTTGACTCCCCCAAAAATAAAAATCAGAAGGATTGTGACAAAACATGGAGTAAGTATACACATTGCCTTACTTTGCAAATCAGACGTCATTTGCGAGTGGCTCTGCATTTTCAAGTGGCATTTCCACTTCTAAACAGCGTTACGACCGGAGCTACAAGACCCATTTCCAGGGTGTGGTGCACTAAGATCTTACCTATACGACTGGGCCTTTTGAAGTGTGATTAGATTATGTTCCTTACTAGGGGAAATCGCCAACCATTTATACCACTGATGTCCCTATTGCCACCTGTAAAACCATTTGGTCTGTGTCCTCCAGTCTTCCTCAGCTTACCTGGAGAAAAGGTGAGCTGACACACCCAACCAGCCACCACCAATTTGCTGTTGTTTATTACACCATTGGATTTCTGTAGAGATTTATATGCTGACAACATTTACATGTACATTACGTCTACAGCTGCATTACCTGCAGGCAGGTGCATATTTTCTGCTGTGTTTGTTTATAAGAAAATACAAATATGTGAATGCTTACATATTTTTTTATTTCACCTTTATTTAACCAGGTAGGCTAGTTGAGAACAAGTTCTCATTTACAACTGTAACCTGGCCAAGAATATACTACATAACTTCATAGGGTGGAAAATCAAAATTTTGTCTGCACTGGGCCTTTAAGACAAGCAAATGAAACCAAAAATGCCAATTTGGTCACATTTTACATTACATTCTGTAGGCCATGTAAGAGTGAGTGATTTACCAGTGGAATTCTGTAATAGACTAGTAAGAAGTTGGAATAATGCTGTGAAATTGTGAAAATTATGATAATACCCTTTCAGTGTAAGAGCTGTTTGAAAAGACCACCTGACATTTCAGCCTGTTTTGGTGGGATGGAATTTTGGCCTGCCTGGTGACATCATCGGGCGGTAAATTAGTTAATAAACCAATAAGAGAGGGAATTCCAGACCCCTCTGACAATAGTAGCTAGTTTTCAGTGTTCTCCTCCCCACTCAACCAACTCCCAGGCAATCCAAGAAACATTACTGCTTGTGAAATTGCTCTTCTCTCAGAAGCTATTTTTGTTTCTTTCTTACCATTTTATTGAAAACAACCACAGTAATGTACTTAATTGTTAACCAGAAATGATCTGATATTGAGATAAAAACAGCAGCATTGGACCTTTAATAACTTGTTATTACAGTATCTTATTTATGTTTTTTGTAAATGACTCTTGTTCAACACAATGTTTTTAACAGTCTGGAAAACACGGTCTCTCTGCATTAGATTTCAGCACTGTGTTTTTAATCAGACACTCTCTCTTGGATGTGATTGATTGGCACACAGAATGCAGGGATTTGATCAGCACAACAGTAACAGGATTGGGAAACTACTTTAGTTGTACATCAATTTCAGTGATGTAAGTGACAGAAAATGAATAATATCAGAAAAACTGAGATTAGAAAAATCAGAGTTCATAATTTTTATTTTTTTTATTTTTTTATTTCACCTTTATTTAACCAGGTAGGCTAGTTGAGAACAAGTTCTCATTTGCAACTGCGACCTGGCCAAGATAAGGCATAGCAGTGTGAACAGACAACACAGAGTTACGCATGGAGTGAACAATTAACAAGTCAATAACACAGTAGAAAAAAGGGGAGTCTATATATACATTGTGTGCAAAAGGCATGAGAAGGTAGGCAAATAATTACAATTATGCAGATTAACACTGGAGTGATAAATGATCAGATGGTTATGTACAGGTAGAGATATTGGTGTGCAAAAGAGCAGTAAAATAAATAAATAAAAACAGTATGGGGATGAGGTAGGTGAAAATGGGTGGGCTATTTACCAATAGACTATGTACAGCTGCAGCGATCGGTTAGCTGCTCAGATAGCAGATGTTTGAAGTTGGTGAGGGAGATAAAAGTCTCCAACTTCAGCGATTTTTGCAATTCGTTCCAGTCACAGGCAGCAGAGAACTGGAACGAAAGGCGGCCAAATGAGGTGTTGGCTTTAGGGATGATCAGTGAGATACACCTGCTGGAGCGCGTGCTACGGGTGGGTGTTGCCATCGTGACCAGTGAACTGAGATAAGGCGGAGCTTTACCTAGCATGGACTTGTAGATGACCTGGAGCCAGTGGGTCTGGCGACGAATATGTAGCGAGGGCCAGCCGACTAGAGCATACAAGTCGCAGTGGTGGGTGGTATAAGGTGCTTTAGTGACAAAACGGATGGCACTGTGATAAACTGCATCCAGTTTGCTGAGTAGAGTGTTGGAAGCAATTTTGTAGATGACATCGCCGAAGTCGAGGATCGGTAGGATAGTCAGTTTTACTAGGGTAAGTTTGGCGGCGTGAGTGAAGGAGGCTTTGTTGCGGAATAGAAAGCCGACTCTTGATTTGATTTTCGATTGGAGATGTTTGATATGGGTCTGGAAGGAGAGTTTAGAGTCTAGCCAGACACCTAGGTACTTATAGATGTCCACATATTCAAGGTCGGAACCATCCAGGGTGGTGATGCTGTTCAGGCGTGCGGGTGCAGGCAGCGAACGGTTGAAAAGCATGCATTTGGTTTTACTAGCGTTTAAGAGCAGTTGGAGGCCACGGAAGGAGTGCTGTATGGCATTGAAGCTCGTTTGGAGGTTAGATAGCACAGTGTCCAAGGACGGGCCGGAAGTATATAGAATGGTGTCATCTGCGTAGAGGTGGATCAGGGAATCGCCCGCAGCATGAGAAACATCATTGATATATACAGAGAAAAGAGTCGGCCCGAGAATTGAACCCTGTGGCACCCCCATAGAGACTGCCAGAGGACCGGACAGCATGCCCTCCGATTTGACACACTGAACTCTGTCTGCAAAGTAATTGGTGAACCAGGCAAGGCAGTCATCCGAAAAACCGAGGCTACTGAGTCTGCCGATAAGAATACGGTGATTGACAGAGTCGAAAGCCTTGGCAAGGTCTATGAAGACGGCTGCACAGTACTGTCTTTTATCGATGGCGGTTATGATATCGTTTAGTACCTTGAGCGTGGCTGAGGTACACCCGTGACCGGCTCGGAAACCAGATTGCACAGCGGAGAAGGTACGGTGGGATTCAAGATGGTCAGTGACCTGTTTGTTGACTTGGCTTTCGAAGACCTTAGATAGGCAGGGCAGGATGGATATAGGTCTGTAACAGTTTGGGTCCAGGGTGTCGCCCCCTTTGAAGAGGGGGATGACTGCGGCAGCTTTCCAATCCTTGGGGATCTCATACGATATGAAAGAGAGGTTGAACAGGCTGGTAATAGGGGTTGCGACAATGGCGGCGGATAGTTTCAGGAATAGAGGGTCCAGATTGTCAAGCCCAGCTGATTTGTACGGGTCCAGGTTTTGCAGCTCTTTCAGAACATCTGCTATCTGGATTTGGGTAAAGGAGAACCTGGAGAGGCTTGGGCGAGTAGCTGCGGGGGGGGGAGCTGTTGGCCGAGGTTGGAGTAGCCAGGCGGAAGGCATGGCCAGCCGTTGAGAAATGCTTGTTGAAGTTTTCGATAATCATGGATTTATCGGTGGTGACCGTGTTACCTAGCCTCAGTGCAGTGGGCAGCTGGGAGGAGGTGCTCTTGTTCTCCATGGACTTCACAGTGTCCCAGAACTTTTTGGAGTTGGAGCTACAGGATGCAAACTTCTGCCTGAAGAAGTTGGCTTTAGCTTTCCTGACTGACTGTGTGTATTGGTTCCTGACTTCCCTGAACAGTTGCATATCGCGGGGACTATTCGATGTTAGTGCAGTCCGCCACAGGAGGTTTTTGTGCTGGTCGAGGGCAGTCAGGTCTGGAGTGAACCAGAGGCTATATCTGTTCTTAGTTCTGCATTTTTTGAACGGAGCATGCTTATCTAAAATGGTGAGGAAGTTACTTTTAAAGAAAGACCAGGCATCCTCAACTGACGGGATGAGGTCAATGTCCTTCCAGGATACCCGGGCCAGGTCGATTAGAAAGGCCTGTTCACAGAAGTGTTTTAGGGAGCGTTTGACAGTGATGAGGGGTGGTCGTTTGACTGAGGCTCCGTAGCGGATACAGGCAATGAGGCAGTGATCGCTGAGATCCTGGTTGTAGACAGCGGAGGTGTATTTGGAGGGCCAGTTGGTCAGGATGACGTCAATGAGGGTGCCCTTGTTTACAGAGTTAGGGTTGTACCTGGTGGGTTCCTTGATGATTTGAGTGAGATTGAGGGCATCTAGCTTAGATTGTAGGACTGCCGGGGTGTTAAGCATATCCCAGTTTAGGTCACCTAACAGAACAAACTCTGAAGCTAGATGGGGGGCGATCAATTCACAAATGGTGTCCAGGGCACAGCTGGGAGCTGAGGGGGGTCGGTAGCAGGCGGCAACAGTGCGAGACTTATTTCTGGAGAGAGTAATTTTCAAAATTAGTAGTTCGAACTGTTTGGGTATGGACCTGGAAAGTATGACATTACTTTGCAGGCTATCTCTGCAGTAGACTGCAACTCCTCCCCCTTTGGCAGTTCTATCTTGACGGAAGATGTTACAGTTGGGTATGGAAATCTCAGAATTTTTGGTGGCCTTCCTGAGCCAGGATTCAGACACGGCAAGGACATCAGGGTTAGCAGAGTGTGCTAGAGCAGTGAGTAAGACAAACTTAGGGAGGAGGCTTCTGATGTTGACATGCATGAAACCAAGGCTTTTTCGATCACAGAAGTCAACAAATGAGGGTGCCTGGGGACATGCAGGGCCTGGGTTTACCTCCACATCACCTGCGGAACAGAGAAGGAGTAGTATGAGGGTGTGGCTGAAGGCTATCAAAACTGGTCGCCTAGGGCGTTGGGGACAGAGAATAAGAGGAGCAGGTTTCTGGGCATGGTAGAATATATTCAGGGCATAATGCGCAAACAGGGGTATGGTGGGGTGCGGGTACAGCGGAGGTAAGCCCAGGCACTGGGTGATGATGAGAGAGGTTGTATCTCTGGACATGCTGGTTGTAATGGGTGAGGTCACCGCATGTGTGGGGGGTGGGACAAAGGAGGTATCAGGGGTATAAAGAGTGGAACTAGGGGCTCCATTGTAAACTAAAACAATGATAACTAACCTGCACAACAGTATACAAGGCATATTGACATTTGAGAGAGACATACAGCGAGGCATACAGTAATCACAGGTGTTGAATTGGGAGAGCTAGCTAAAACAGTAGGTGAGACAACAACAGCTAATCAGCTAGCACAACAACAGCAGGTAGAATGGCGATTGATTAGGCAGAGAGGGTCGACAGATAAAACATAAACAAGCAGAATGGATTACCGTGATTAATGGACAGTCCAGCATGCATCAGCTATGTAGCCAAGTGATCAGTGTCCAAGGGGCAGCGGTGGATGGGGCAGGGAAGCTGGACTGGCGAGTGTTATCCAGGTTAGAAAACTAACAATGACTAAATAGCTTGTAGCCAGTTAGCTGGTTAGCTTCTGGAGGTTCTTGAGTGTGTTCTAAAAATGTAAAGATAATAGCGGTTCCGTATCACATTGGGTGAGGCAGGTTACCGGAAGGTATAAACAAATAAAAAATCGAAAAGGGATAGAAAGTAAATATGGGTTCAGTGAGTGTTTGGGACGCGGCGATTCAGACGGTTAGCAGGCCTGTGCTAACAAGCTAACAGTTAGTAGACGGTGCTAAACACGGTAGCAGTTAGCGGACCGGGCTAAACAAGCTAGCAGTTAGCAGGCCGAATTTGCAAGCAAGGAGATAGCAAGGGCTAGAGAGTTAGCCTTTGGGGACGTCGCGATGGGGGGGTAGTCTGTTTATTCCTCTTCATGCGGTGACATCGATGGACCGGTCGTGGGTCTGGATATTGTAGCCCAGGAGCTCAAAATGTTCCGTTTGCGATGGGAATCCGGGGATGAAAAATAAAAATAAAATAATAAATAGGTCCGTTATGCTCTGGTTAGAGTCGCGTTGTTCGAACTGGCGAGAGCTTTCCGAGCTAAAGGTTAGCTGATGACCGGTTAGCTGAAGACCGCTAGAAATGTTTTGCTGAAGCTGGTAGTTAGTTGGCTAGTTGGCTAGCTTCAGTTGAGGGGTTCCAGATCCGAAGTAAATATAAATACTTTAGGAAAAATAGCTACGTTGGGTGAGGCGGGTTGCAGGAGAGTATTTAGAAGAAGTTGAGGTTCAGCAAAAAGTTTTAAAGATATGTGAAGAAAAAAAAAAAACGCGGCTGTAGGGAAAAACACAACTATATATCTCAACATGCTCAACATGCTAAATAGAAAGTGACATTTCTGTTTAGGTAACAGAGCACTGACTGTATGTTGACAAAGCTGTGCTGTTAGATTAAAACACTATAGGAAACCTATAATATACAGTGCATATCGGTATGCACCTTTCCTTGGATTTCTTCACATTTTATTGTGTTACAAAGTGAGATTACAATTAAATGTGTATATATATATATATATTATTATATATATCTTTGTGTGTTATTTTTTACAATCTGCACAATATACTCTGTAATGTCAAAGTGGAAGACAAATTCTAACATTTTCTTTTTAATTAAGGAAAAATTAAACACATATCTTGATTAGATAAGAATTCACACACCTTTGGCAGCAATTACAGCTGTAAGTATTTTAGGTAAGTCTCTAAGAGCTTTGCAGACTTGGATTGTGCAATCTGCACATTCTTTTTTTTTTAATTCTTAGGTTGTTGATCATTGCTAGAAAGCCATTTTTAAGACTTGCCATAGATTTTCAAGCAGATTTCAGTCAAAGCTGTTACTAGACTACTCAGGAACATTCAATGTCTTCTTGCTAAGCAACTCCAATGTAGATTTGGCCTTGTGTTTTAGGTTAATGTCTTGCTAAAATTAGAATTTGTCTCCCACTGTCTGGTGAAAAGCAGACTGAACCAGGTTTTTCCTATAAGATTTTGCCTGTACTTAGCTCCATTCTGTTTATTTTTACCCAAGTCCCTGCAGCCACCACCATGCTTGAAAATATGAAGAGTAGTAATTACTGATATGCTGCTTTGGATTTGCCCCAAACATAACACTTTGTATTCCTTGGCCACATTCTTTGCAGTATTACTGTGGTGCCTTGTTGCAAACAGAATGTGTGTTTTGGAATATTTTCTTAATTTCACTTCATCATTTAGGTTAGTTTTGTAGAGTTACTACAATGTTGTTGATCCATACTCAGTTTTCTTCTATCACAGCCTTTCAACTCCATAAACGTTTTAAAATCACTATTGGCTTCATGGTGAAATCCTTGAGCGGTTATCTTCCTCTCTGGCAACTCAGTTAGGAAGGACACCTATATCTTTGTAGTGACTGGGTGTATTGGTACACCCACCAAAAGCACAATTAATACATTTACCATGCATAAAGGGAATTCAACATCTGCTTTTTACATTTTTACGCATCTACCAATCAGTGTCCTTCTTTGCGAGGCATTGGAAAAGCTCTCTGCACTCTTAGAAATAAAGGTTCCTTTTAGAACCAAAAAGGGTTCTATCACTTGCTTCATACAGTATATGGAACACTGAAAAGTTATAAATAGATGCCTTTTATAGGGTTATTGGTAAGAACTGATATAGAGTCCTGCATGGTGCCATTTATTAATTATGGCTACTACTGTTAAAATAATATTTCTAAAATAATATCTAATTTAGAAAAAACTATTAAATAAATGGACAAAATAATACCGACATAGTTTTTAGAATTTATTGTAATTATATGCAAACATAGTTTGGAAATATGCATGGTTTTTAGAATTTATTGTAATTATATGCAAACATAGTTTGGAAATATGCATGGGTGGCCAGGAAGGCATCTCTTTGTTTGAAAAATGTCCCAAGTCAACTGTGGCTGACTTCTTTATAATACAATAGAAGTTAGTCCATTAGTTATAGTGAACAACAAAAATGTGTCTTCTGCTCTATTCTCAACCCCCCGAAACAGCAGACCTCACACATACGTCTAAATCCAAGATGGCGTAGCAGTCAGGCATATGTTGTCTTCGTCTTGTCGTGTCCCGTGTATATACCTTTATATACAGTATATTTTTTCTTTGCATATATTTTGTAATTTTTTCTTAACCCCAACTTCAACATACTCTCCTGTAACCCGCCTCACCCAATGTGGTATGGATCTTCTATTTTCTTTACTTTAGAACCGGAACCCCCAAAAGAAGCTAGCCAGCTAACTAGCTACTAGCTAGTAGTCAGCGAGCCACTGCTAGTGGTCATCAGCTAACCTTTTGCCAGGACAACTCCTGCCAGTCTGTACAGCGTGTTTCAACCCAGAGCTTATCGGACTCCCTTTTCTCCATATCACCAGATTCCTGCCTCAAGCTCTGAACCTCTTCACCTGGATCATCGCAGCTAGCTCGCTGCTATCCGATTGGCTTCTCCTGGCTAACATCTCTGTCCCGAAGCATATGCTAGGCCCATCTCCCGGCTAGCTGAAGAGGTTCATCAGTCATTCCTTGGGCTACAATATCTATTTTGCCAATTGGCCTGGACCCCTTTTATTGCCGATAAGGAGCCCCGCCGGTCCATCATGACTGGACTACCGATGTAATCCGCCCGAGGGTTTTTTTCAACAGGCTCCTTCGTCGCGAATGCCCACCTGCTAGCCTGCTATCCACGGCCCGCTAGCTATCTAGAGCATACCGGATTGTTAGCTGAAGTGGTCCATCAGTAAATTTCTTGGGCTACTATACTTATTTTGCCAATTGGCCTGGACCCTTTTACTACACAGACCCCTGCTGATCCTTCACGACTTATCTGCCGACGTAACCGCACGAGGGGGCTACAACAACAGACTTCTTCCATCGCGACGTCCCTCTAAGGTCCTTCTGCTATCCTGCTAGTCCCGACCAGCTAGCTGTCTGAATCGCCATGTCTCCAGCCCGTCCAGCTACACATTGGACCCTATGATCACTCGGCGACGCATGCCTCTTCCTAATATCAATGTGTTTTGTCCATTGCTGTTTTGGTTAGTGATTATTGTCTTATTTCCCTGAAGAGCCTCCAGCCCTGCTCAATATGCCTCACCTAACCATCTTGTCCCACCTTCCACCCATGCGGTGACCTCACCTGGTTTAATTGGTGTCTCTAGAGACAATACCTCTCTCATCATCACTCAATACGTAGGTTTACCTCAACTTTATTCACATCCTACCATAACATTGTCTGTACATTGTGCATTGAATCCATTCTACCACGCCCAGAAACCTGCTCCTTTTACTCTCTGTTCCGAAAGTACTAGACGACCAGTTCTTATAGCACTTAGCCTTACCCTTATCCTACTCCTCCTCTGCTCCTCTGGTGATGAAGAGGTTAATCCAGGCCCTGCAGTGCCTTGCTCCACTCCCATTCCCCAGGCCCTCTCATTTGTTGACTTCTGTATCCGTAAAAGCCTTGGTTTCATGCATGTTAACATTAGAAGCCTCCTCCCTACGTTTTTTTTACTCACTGCTTTAGCACACTCTGCCAACCCGGACGTCCTAGCTGTGTCTGAAACCTGGCTTAGCGAGGCCACCAAAAACCCAGAAATTTCCATCCCTAACTATTCAATTTTTCGACAAGATAGAACTGCCAAAGGGGGCGGAGTTGCAATCTACTGCAGAGGTAGCCTGCAGAGTTCTGTCTTACTATCCAGGTCTGTACTCAAACAATTTGAGCTTCTACTTTTAAAAATCCACCTTTCCAGAAAGAAGTCTCTCACCGTTGCCGCTTGCTATAGACCACCTTCTGCCACCAGCTGTGCCCTGGACACCATATGTGAATATATTGCCCCACATCTATCTTAAGAGCTCGTGCTGTTAGGTGACCTAAACTGGGACATGCTTAATATCCTACAATCTAAGCTTGATGCCCTCAATCTCACACAAATTATCAATGAACCTACCAGGTACAACCCCAACTCCGTAAACACAGACACCCTCATAGATATCATCCTAACCAACCTGCCCTCCAAATACACCTCTGCTGTCTTCAACCAGGATCTCAGCATTTACTGCCTCATTGCTTGCGTCCGTAATGGGTCTGCGGTCAAATGACCACCCCTCATCACTGTCCCTAAAACACTTCACTTCCTAAAACACTTCAGTGAGCAGGCCTTTCTAATCGACCTGGCCCGGTTATCCTGGATATTGACCTCATTCTATCAATAGAAGATGCCAGGTTATTCTTTAAAAGTGCCTTCCTCACAATCTTAAATAAGCATGCCACATTCAATGTTTTTTTGACCAGGAAAAGATATAGCCCGTGGCTTACTCCAGACCTGACTGCCCTTGACCAGCACAAAAACATCCTGTGGCGTACGACATTAGCATCAAATAGCCCCCGCGATATGCAACTTTTCAGGGAAGTTAGGAACCAATATACACAGGCAGTTAGGAAAGCAAAGGCTAGCTTTTTCAAAAAGAAATTTGCATCCTGCAGCACAAACTCCCAAAAGTTCTGGGACACTGTAAAGTCCTCGGAGGATAAGAGCACCTCCTCCCAGCTGCCCACTGCACTGAGGCTAGCAAACACTGTCACCACCAATAAATCTACGATAATCGAGAATTTCAAAAAGCATTTTTCAACGACTGGCCATGCTTTCGACCTGGCCACCCCTACCCTGGTCAACAGCCCTGCACCCCCCACAGCAACTTGCCCAAGCCTCCCTATTTCTCCTTTACCGAAATCCAGATAGCTGATGTTCTGAAATAGCTGCTAAATCTGGACCCCTACAAATCAGCAGGGCTAGACAATCTGGACCCTTTCTTTCTAAAAATTCTCAGCTGAAGTTGTTACAACCCCTATTACTAGCCTGTTCAACCTCTCTTTCGTATCGTCTGAGATCCCCAAAGATTGGAAAGCTGCCGCGGTCATCCTCCTCTTCAACGGGAGAGACACTCTAGACCCAAACTGCTATAGACCTATATCTATCCTACCGTGCCTTTCTAAGGTCTTCGAAAGCCAAGTTAACAAACATATCACAGACCATTTCGAATCCCACTGTACCTTCTCCGCTATGCAATCTGGTTTCCGAGCTGGCCATGGGTGCACCTCAGCCACGCTCAAGGTCCTAAATTATATCATAACCGTCATCGATAAGAGACAATACTGTGCAGCTATATTCATCAACCTGGCCAAGGCTTTCGACTCTGTCAATCCCCACATTCTTATTGGCAGACTCAACAGCCTTGGTTTCTCTAATGACTGCCTCGCCTGGTTCACCAACTACTTCTCAGACAGAGTTCAGTGTGTCAAATCGGAGGGCCTGTTGTCCGGACCTGGCAGTCTCTATGGGGGTGTCACAGGGTTCAATTCTCGGGCCGACTCTTTTCTCTGTATACATCAATGATGTCACTCTTGCTGCTGGTGATTCTCTGATCCACCTCTACGCAGACGACACCATTCTGTATACTTCTGGTGTTTCTTTGGACACTGTGTTAACCAACCTCCAGAAGAGCTTCCATGCCATACAACTCTCCTTCCGTGGCCTCCAACTGCTCTTAAATGCAAGTAAAACACATGCATGCTCTTCAACCGATCGCTGCCCGCATCTGCCCGTCCGCCCAGCATCACTACTCTGGGCGGTTCTGGCTTAGAATATGTGGACAACTACAAATACCTAGGTGTCTGGTTAGACTGTAAACTCTCCTTCCAGACTCACATTAATCATCTCCAATCCAAAATTAAATCTAGAATCGGCTACCTATTTCGCAACAAAGCATCCTTCACTCATGCTGCCAAACATACCCTCGTAAAACTGAATATCCTACCGATCCTTGACTTCGGCGATGTCATTTACAAAATAGCCTCCAACACTAACCTCAGAAAATTGGACGCAGTTTATCACAGTGGCATCTGTTTTATCACCAAAGCCCACATACTACCCACCACTGCGACCCATATCTTCCTCACTAATTTCAAGCACCAGCTGTCAGAGCAGCTCACAGTTCACTGCACCTATACATAGCCCATCTGTAAATAGCCCATCCAACTACCTCATCCCCATACTGTTATTTATTTTTTGGCTCCTTTCCACACCACTATCTCTACTTGCAAAAAACATACAGTTGAGATGAGCACAGGTTTAAGCTGCAGAGCAGCACCCCTGGATGGAGAGAATGTTGTGGAGTTCAGGGCCATGGTCAAGGGCCCAAAGATAGGTGAATGTTTTGAGGATGAAACCACAGAGGCACTCCAGTTGTCAGATCAATTACGGCAGTTTTTTCCAGCGCCCGACCCGGGATTCAGGCCGCTTTTCGGCCACATGTCCAACTCCTCAGCTGCTGGGCTAACTACGGCTAGTACACTGGTCCTAGAGAAAACTGAAGTTAATCTTCAGAAATTAGCATGAGTTAATCTGCCAAAATTAAGACATAATTCTATGCAGACATGTAATTAGTATGATGTAGAAGAACTTACAGTACATATAGTTGTTATAAGCAGCAGCCGACAGAGATCCTCTGCCTCTGATAGTGCTGTGTTACTGCCAGACTGAGCAAAACATATATGTAGTATTACTTTAGTGTCTTGTTGCAAACAGGATGCATGTTTTGTAATATTTTTATTCTGTGCAGGCTTCCTTCTTTTCACTCTGTCAATTAGGTTAGTATTGTGGAGTAACTACAATGTTGTTGATCCATCCTCAGTTTTGTCCTATCACAGCCATGAAACTCTATAACTGTTTTAAAGTCACCATTGGATAGATTGGCAAAATCGCTGAGCGGTTTTCTTCCTCTCCGGCAACTGAGTTAGGAAGGACGCCTGTATCTTTGTAGTGACTGGGTGTATTGATGCACCGTCCAAAGTGTAATTAATAACTTCACCATGACCATGAATAGGTGCCCTTCTTTGCGAGGCATTGGAAAACCTCCCTGGTCTTTGTGGTTGAATCTGAGTTTGAAATTCACTGCTCAACTGAGGGATCTTACGGATAATTGTATGTGTCGGGTACAGAGATGAGGTCGTTCAAAAATGATGTTAAACACTATTATTGCACACAGAGTGAGTTCATGTACCTTATTATGGGACGATTATGTTACATTTTTATGAACTGATTTAGGCTTGCCAAAACAAACGACTTGAATACTTATTGGCTCAAGACATTTAAGCTTTTCATTTTAAATAATGTGATTGAGGTGACCAGGATCGCTTTAGAATCACATTTTGAAGAAAAATGTATTAGCGGGGTGCCGGCGTGCAAGCTTGGGAACAACAGTCTGTATAGAGAAGGGAGAGAAGGGAGAAAGAAGGAACAGGAAAATGTGGGGTTTGTCATGAAATAAGTGTGTATTTGTCCAAATTAATTGGATCTTAATCAGTTTTCTGTAGCTTTTTGTTGTGGACTACACATTCTAAGATGTAAGTGGTGTGTTATTATTGATGTTTAGAATATAAAACTGTTTCAAAGTCCTTTAAAACCCTTTACAAACGGACATCAGCCCTAAGCTGGATCAGACTCAGACTGTTCTTTGGGAGAATATGTAAGATTGGAAAGTACTGTGCTCACTTGGGCAGGCTAGGTTCAGGCTCTGCGTAAGTCCACAACGGCACAGGCAATGCCTACAAGGAGGAAGCCAACCAACTGCAGTCACTATGATCCCCTTCTCTGGATGATCTCCTCCAATCAGCATTGGAAGTCACGTTACTATGACAAGTACAATAATGGAAGAAACAAATCATACATACCATTTAATAAGCTCTTGTCACTTACATGTTTGGTGAATTTGGTGGTTCCATAGAGGAAAATAATCACATCTGTCTCCCTACCTAACTAAGGTGTGCGTGTTTGTGTTTAATATAATGGTGTTTTAATTGTGTTCATGCAGGTTATTTACATATTCATGGACTTTATTTGAGGTGGAATTTGTTTGTGAAGTTGTAGTTTTGAATATACAAACCATGGTTGCTGTTGTTGAGATGGGAAAAAAACATATGCGCACATACCCGGCATGCAAAACAAATGTAATTGAAATATTGGTTGAACTTAGGTTAAGGTAACATTCAGGGTTAAGGGTTTGATCTAGTTGTTTCTCTGACCGGGTGTGTCCTTATAGTCTGTCCCTGTTGAGACATATTGCTTCATGTTGTTTAGACAGGAATGGAGATAGGGAAAAATAAAGTCAAAATTTTGCTTTTTTTATTCTAAATGTTTTTTCTATACAACTGATCCTTGACCTCTTCAACCTCAGTTATTGTCTGCATGTAGTGTAGAGTGCCACCTAGTTATGAAAATGCCCCATGAGGTGGAATGTTTAATACTCAATCAAGCCTGTCATGTTAGTCAAATTTACAACATAAAACAGGAACAGGAATTTAGCGGCACCATCATTGGGGAGAACAGGCTCATGGTAACGACGGGATGGGAATGAGTGGAATGGTATCAAATACATCACATGGTTTCCAGGTGTTTGATGCCATTCCATTTGCTCTGGTACGGACAATATTATGAGCCATTCTCCCCTCAGTAGCCTCCTGTGAAAACAGGGTATTAAGCTGATCTGCTTAATATTCCTATTATCAGTCTTTATTAGGTAGAAATAATGGAGAGAGATAGGAAACTAAGGAGGAGAGGGTATGTCAGCAGGGCATGAGCCGGATTCAAACCCATGCCGACATGGGCATTCGTGTGCATTGTAGACTATGATGCTACATCACTGGACCACAACTAAAGCAGCAATTTGTAATTTTTTGGGCAACCAGACCAAATTCACGTTTGTATTCTTCCAGTTCTTAAGTTTTGTTTTTGTACACCAGTGTCCAACAGCTGAAAATGCAATATTTTTGGTTATGGAAAATATATTTCACAGCGGTTTAGATGGTACAATAATTCTCTACACAAAAACTGGTTGTTTTGTCACATAAACTGAAATTAGGTATTAAGTATTATAATTTTAGCAACCAGGAAATGGCTATATTAGGAAGGTGTCCTTAATGTTTTGTACACTCAGTGTGTATTATTTATTAGTGTGGTGTTCAGGGATGGCGGCTAGGACACAATGCTCAGACAATTGGTAATGTTCCTCAGAGCATTTATTTTTTCTACTTTGACAAGCATTCACATATTATGCACTCTGGCAACAAATGTTTAAAACTCTGTACACATGTTTTATTTTACTAAGTGAAATAGATAAACAAGTATGAAATACTCCATAGTCTTATATCTATTTCAATAAATAATTGAATAAAAAATAAATTAAAGCAATTTGTACAACAACTAACAAGTTACTTGTTTCCTTCAATATTTAATCAGAAACAGTTATGATAATCAAATCCCAAACAACTTTTGAAGTAGTCTATAGACACATGCATTCCCAGAAGAAAGTGAGTTTTAATACCATTTCCCATAATCAACCACAGGTGCCTCAGGCTCTAACTATTTCCTTGTAAGAAGTGTATTTGTCCCAGTGTATACCTTCCAGTGTGTGAAAACATTTGTAGATACAAGCAAATAACATTTCCAGATATTGGAAGATACAAAGCAACTACTGTAGACTGTTTGGCTGGATGAATAGGCAACAGAGACAGTAGAAATCATCTCAGTAGGTCACTTCCCAACTATGGACATCAGAAATCACAAAAACCAAGGATTATTCATCAAAAGGCAAAGTTATGCCATATACAGTGCCTGTAGGTTCAAATCAAATCAAATCAAATTTTATTTGTCACATACACATGGTTAGCAGATGTTAATGCGAGTGTAGCGAAATGCTTGTGCTTCTAGTTCCGACAATGCAGTAATAACAAGTAATCTAACTAACAATTCCAAAACTACTACACAGTGTAAGGGGATAAAGAATATGTACATAAGGATATATGAATGAGTGATGGTACAGAGCAGCATAGGCAAGATACAGTAGATGGTATCGAGTACAGTATGTACAAATGAGATGAGTATGTAAACAAAGTGGCATAGTTTAAAGTGGCTAGTGATACATGTATTACATAAGGATACCGTCGATGATATAGAGTACAGTATATACGTATGCATATGAGATGAATAATGTAGGGTAAGTAACATTATATAAGGTAGCATTGTTTAAAGTGGCTAGTGATATATTTACATCATTTCCCATCAATTCCCATTATTAAAGTGGCTGGAGTTGAGTCAGTGTCAGTGTGTTGGCAGCAGCCACTCAGTGTTAGTGGTGGCTGTTTAACAGTCTGATGGCCTTGAGATAGAAGCTGTTTTTCAGTCTCTCGGTCCCAGCTTTGATGCACCTGTACTGACCTCGCCTTCTGGATGATAGCGGGGTGAACAGGCAGTGGCTCAGGTGGTTGATGTCCTTGATGATCTTTATGGCCTTCCTGTTACATCGGGTGGTGTAGGTGTCCTGGAGGGCAGGTAGTTTGCCCCCGATGATGCTTTGTGCAGACCTCACTACCCTCTGGAGAGCCTTACGGTTGAGGGCGGTGCAGTTGCCATACCAGGCGGTGATACAGCCCGCCAGGATGCTCTCGATTGTGCATCTGTAGAAGTTTGTGAGTGCTTTTGGTGACAAGCCGAATTTCTTCAGCCTCCTGAGGTTGAAGAGGCGCTGCTGCACCTTCTTCACGATGCTGTCTGTGTGAGTGGACCGATTCAGTTTGTCTGTGATGTGTATGCCGAGGAACTTAAAACTTGCTACCCTCTCCACTACTGTTCCATCGATGTGGATAGGGGGGTGTTCCCTCTGCTGTTTCCTGAATTCCACAATCATCTCCTTAGTTTTGTTGACGTTGAGCGTGAGGTTATTTTCCTGACACCACACTCCGAGGGCCCTCACCTCATCCCTGTAGGCCGTCTTGTCGTTGTTGGTAATCAAGCCTACCACTGTTGTGTCGTCCGCAAACTTGATGATTGAGTTGGAGGCGTGCGTGGCCACGCAGTCGTGGGTGAACAGGGAGTACAGGAGAGGGCTCAGAACACACCCTTGTGGGGCCCCAGTGTTGAGGATCAGCGGGGAGGAGATGGTCAATTGGTCAAGGAAGTGTCTTATTCTGTGCTATGTAATTAGGGTGTTTTTATTCTTTATTTGGTCTAGTAAACACCCGTTCCCAGGGGTCGGCCCACCTAGAGCCATACTCTAGACAGTCTCTGGGTTAGAGTGTTAACATCACCTGTAAATGCACACTGGAAAGGGGTTTGAACATGTGTCGAAATGACCACAACAAGTGTTCTAATCACCTGCAAATGCACACTGAAAAGGTGTAATGGATACATGTAGAAATGACCATAATCATTCTTATCACGTGTACAAAAATGATATGACACTTTTACTGTTGAATTATTTGTTACTTTTATTTTCAATTTTTTTACTTAACACTTTTTTTTCTTAAAACTTCTTAAAGCATTGTTGGTTAAGGGCTTGTAAAGTAAGCATTTCACTGTAAGCATCTACACCTGTTGTATTTGGCGCATGTGACAAATAACATTTGATTTGAATAAAGCAAGTGAAAAATTATAATTTGAAGTATTAAGTGTTCCAGGTAAGATGATTTGAACCTTTTGCCTTTCCATAGTAAACACACACTAGACAGGCGGAAAAAAAACACATGTACAAAAAAATTACATTTAAAAAAGCAAGTGAAAAATGAAAATTAGAAGTGTTAAGATATCCCCAAGCTCAGGGACCTCATTTATAAATGTTGCGTAGGCACAAAAGGCAGTGTACGCCACTTTCTAAACAAATTTTGGGATTCATAAAAAAACAAACTTGATGGGAGAATGTTCGGCCCTCCACGGACACTGTCACCCATACATATGCACGGTAAACTGGACAACTGAGAAACTGCAACTCCGATGGCAGAAGGATGAAACTCGAGAAACTATTTTAAATTGATACCATTGTGTAAAATACATTGAAATATTACCTCTCACATATTATATATGAAGAGTTCCTTGGAGTGCACACAAAAAAATAATTTAGGATAATAAATACAAATCTGTTCTTGCAAAAGAACCCCTCAAATATGTTGTACAGTTTAATTAGGAATCATATTTATTTGGTTCTGTAATTAAACAATACTTGCATGTTATGAAATTTAATGTGAACAGTAGGACAAATGACATTTAAAGTTTTCAATGCCTCAGTCTGGCAGATACGAGTGCAGTTTCATATATTGTTATCACATGTTCTTTGCGCAGAATGTCAGTGTGATAATGACCCTGTCATGGTCAGTTACAATCAGGTTAATTACCACACCTGAAGGTGTTACGCAACTGGGTAGCTTTGACAAGCAAATGGGTGGGTATAAAAAGGCATGCAATTACAAAAATACGTAATGACGTACAATGGCTGCTTTGGCGAATGGAAGAATTCGGAGAGAGCGAATTTTCAGAGACAAGCAAGATTTACTGGCAGATGATGTGCTGCTTATGAGCCGGTTCCAATTACCAAGAGCTGTTCGCTTGGATCTCTGTGCTGTAGTGGGACCAGCTTTACAGAGAAACAACCTCAGAAATCAAGCCGTGCCTGTCCCACTTCAAATCCCGACAACCCTCCGATCTCTGTCAACAGGCACTGTTACATACACCTCTTAGAGGGAATGCAACGTCCTGCTACACTAAACTCCCTGTGGAGTGAAAGAGGTATGCGACTGTACAGTAGGTGTGGGTAACGATGACAGAGGCAGAGAATATTACCATTTACAGGGAATTTATTTCATTCACATGGTCATTTGGGGAAAAGGGGCTGGATGGAACCAAAGTTAGAGTTCCCTCTCTTACCTGCCTACCCACTACATTACCACCTGGCACGCTAACAAAAATACAGGGGGGGGGGGGGTCCGCCCAGGTCTTACCTAGTGTGCATAGACAGAGTACATACTATGGGTATATGTGTGCCCACAGGCCTCTTGCCTAAGCACTCCCAAGGTGCCTTCCCCTTCATCTCTGGTTACAAATTAAACAGAAGTTCTATAATCACTAACACAGTCCTTCTGGCATACACATACCTCAGCATGACCGGCTACAAAATACTTTACAAACTGTCTCTGCGCAACAACCAACACAGGACATCAAAGAAGCTCTCTCTCCTAACAGAAGGAGTTTGTAATTGCCGACAGCTGTATCCCCTAACGAGAGGGCGGGATCAGAGCTTCAAACTTCAATGGGGCCGACCAATCAGCTGCTTGGGGGATTCAGGAAGCCATTTCCTGAAATACACACATACATTTACACAAACCCACAACACAGAAACTGGGGAACGTAACAGGCACTTTTCAAAGGGAATTGGCTGACAGGTCAGGAATCTCTCAGACAACCTTTATGCCAGACGTGTTAGGAGGTATAATTTAATTGATGCACCTCTACATAAAGTTTCCTTACACGGTGGGTGAACAGGCAAATAAAAAAGTGCAATTTGCAGCAATGTCGGGTTTCCCAAATGTAATTGGTGCTATTGACTGCACTCATGTTGCTATACGGGCACCGAGTGAGAATGAATTTGCTTTCAATAATCGGAAACATTACCATTTCACTAATGTCCAAATCATATGTGATCTGGACATGGTACTGACTAATATAGTGGCTCGGTGGCCTGGGTCAACCCATGACTCATTCATATGGAGCAACAGCAGTGTTGGGTGCAGACTTGAGGCCGTAGCTGTGCGTGTTGGCTGGCTTCTAGGTACAGATGATTAATGTAGAAATTCTAAATCAATTGCAATTTTTCTCTACTGCAGTGCCTAACCCATTCACTAACCCTGCAGGCGACAGTGGATATCCCCTCAAGTGGTGGCTGCTCACCCTTTTCGCCAACCCACAGAGCGCAGAGGAGAGGAACTACAACGTACGCCATTGCCACGTACGCGCTGTTGTGGAGCGGGCTTCTGAAGGGCAGATGGTGCTGCCTCGATTCCTCAGGTGGAAACCTTTTTATACAAGCCTGAAAAGGTCTGGGACATTGTGAGGGAGTGTGCTGTGCTACATAATGTGGCACAGCTAAGGAATGTGGCTTTACCCCCTGACACTGTTGGTTGTGTAGAATTGCATTGGGGGCATAGTTATCTCACTGTACAGCCTTACCTATGAATTGTGGATCAATTACATATACACTGCTCAAAAAGATTAAGGGAACACTAAAATAACACATCCTAGATCTGAATGAATGAAATATTATTATTAAATACTTTTTTCTTTACATAGTTGAATGTGCTGACAACAAAATCACAAAAATGATCAATGGAAATCAAATTTATCAACCCATGGAGGTCTGGATTTGGAGTCACACTCAAAATTAAAGTGGAAAACCACACTACAGGCTGATCCAACTTTGATGTAATGTCCTTAAAACAAGTCAAAATGAGGCTCAGTAGTGTGTGTGGCCTCCACGTGCCTGTATCAAATCAAATCAAATTTATTTATATAGCCCTTCGTACATCAGCTGATATCTCAAAGTGCTGTACAGAAACCCAGCCTAAAACCCCAAACAGCAAGCAATGCAGGTGTAGAAGCACGGTGGCTAGGAAAAACTCCCTAGAAAGGCCAAAACCTAGGAAGAAACCTAGAGAGGAACCAGGCTATGTGGGGTGGCCAGTCCTCTTCTGGCTGTGCCAGGTGGAGATTATAACAAAACATGGTCAAGATGTTCAAATGTTCATAAATGACCAGCATGGTTGAATAATAATAATCACAGGCAGAACAGTTGAAACTGGAGCAGCAGCACAGTCAGGTGGACTGGGGACAGCAAGGAGTCATCATGTCAGGTATTCCTGGGGCATGGTCCTAGGGCTCAGGTCAGTTGAAACTGGAGCAGCAGCACAGCCAGGTGGACTGGGGACAGCAAGGAGTCATCATGTCAGGTAGTCCTGGGGCATGGTCCTAGGGCTCAGGTCCTCCGAGAGAGAGAAAGAGAGAAGGAGAGAATTAGAGAACGCACACTTAGATTCACACAGGACACCGAATAGGACAGGAGAAGTACTCCAGATATAACAAACTGACCCTAGCCCCCCGACACATAAACTACTGCAGCATAAATACTGGAGGCTGAGACAGGAGGGGTCAGGAGACACTGTGGCCCACTCCGAGGACACCCCCGGACAGGGCCAAACAGGAAGGATATAACCCCACCCACTTTGCCAAAGCACAGCCCCCACACCACTAGAGGGATGTCTTCAACCACCAACTTACCATCCTGAGACAAGGCTGAGTATAGCCCACAAAGACCTCCGCCACGGCACAACCCAAGGGGGGGGGGGGGGGGGAGCGCCAACCCAGACAGGATGACCACATCAGTGACTCAACCCACTCAGGTGACGCACCCCCTCCAGGGACGCCATTTTTAAGCTGTTTGCTTAAAAATTCTAGGGACAATTAGGAGGCCTGCATCTTGTGACCGTAGCGTACGTGTAGGTATGTACGGCAGGACCAAATCAGAGAGATAGGTAGGAGCAAGCCCATGTAATGCTTTGTAGGTTAGCAGTAAAACCTTGAAATCAGCCCTTGCTTTGACAGGAAGCCAGTGTAGAGAGGCTAGCACTGGAGTAATATGATCAATTTTTTTGGTTCTAGTCAGGATTCTAGCAGCCGTATTTAGCACTAACTGAAGTTTATTTAGTGCTTTATCCGGGTAGCCGGAACGTAGAGCATTGCAGTAGTCTAACCTGGAAGTGACAAAAGCATGGATTAATTTTTCTGCATAATTTTTGGACAGAAAGTTTCTGATTTTTGCAATGTTACGTAGATGGAAAAAAGCTGTCCTTGAAATGGTCTTGATATGTTCTTCAAAAGAGAGATCAGGGTCCAGAGTAACGCCGAGGTCCTTCACAGTTTTATTTGAGACGACTGTACAACCATTAAGATTAATTGTCAGATTCAACAGAAGATCTCTTTGTTTCTTGGGACCTAGAACAAGCATCTCTGTTTTGTCCGAGTTTAAAAGTAGAAAGTTTGCAGCCATCCACTTCCTTATGTCTGAAACACATTCTTCTAGCAAGGGCAATTTTGGGGCTTCACCATGTTTAATTGAAATGTACAGCTGTGTGTCATCCGCATAGCAGTGAAAGTTAACATTATGTTTTCGAATAACATCCCCAAGAGGTAAAATATATAGTGAAAACAATAGTGGTCCTAAAACGGAACCTTGAGGAACACCGAAATTTACAGTTGATTTGTCAGAGGACAAACCATTCACAGAGACAAACTGATATCTTTCCGACAGATAAGATCTAAACCAGGCCAGAACTTGTCCGTGTAGACCAATTTGGGTTTCCAATCTCTCCAAAAGAATGTGGTGATCGATGGTATCAAAAGCAGCACTAAGGTCTAGGAGCACGAGGACAGATGCAGAGCCTCGGTCCGATGCCATTAAAATGTAATTTACCACCTTCACAAGTGCCGTCTCAGTGCTATGATGGGGTCTAAAACCAGACTGAAGCATTTCGTATACATTGTTTGTCTTCAGGAAGGCAGTGAGTTGTTGCGCAACAGCCTTTTCTAAAATTTTTGAGAGGAATGGAAGATTCGATATAGGCCGATAGTTTTTTATATTTTCTGGGTCAAGGTTTGGCTTTTTCAAGAGAGGCTTTATTACTGCCACTTTTAGTGAGTTTGGTACACATCCGGTGGATAGAGCCGTTTATTATGTTCAACATAGGAGGGCCAAGCACAGGAAGCAGCTCTTTCAGTAGTTTAGTTGGAATAGGGTCCAGTATGCAGCTTGAAGGTTTAGAGGCCATGATTATTTTCAGCATTGTGTCAAGAGATATAGTACTAAAACACTTGAGCGTCTCTCTTGATCCTAGGTCCTGGCAGAGTTGTGCAGACTCAGGACAACTGAGCTTTGAAGGAATACGCAGATTTAAGGAGGAGTCCGTAATTTGCTTTCTAATAATCATAATCTTTTCCTCAAAGAAGTTCATGAATTTATCACTGCTAAAGTGAAAGTCATCCTCTCTTGGGGAATGCTGCTTTTTAGTTAGCTTTGCGACAGTATCAAAAAGGAATTTCGGATTGTTCTTATTTTCCTCAATTAAGTTCGAAAAATAGGATGATCGAGCAGCAGTAAGGGCTCTTCGGTACTGCACAGTACTGTCTTTCCAAGCTAGTCGGAAGACTTCCAGTTTGGTGTGGCGCCATTTCCGTTCCAATTTTCTGGAAGCTTGCTTCAGAGCTCGGGTATTTTTTGTGTACCAGGGAGCTAGTTTCTTATGAGAAATGTTTTTAGTTTTTAGGGGTGCAACTGCATCTAGGGTATTGCGCAAGGTTAAGTTGAGTTCCTCAGTTAGGTGGTTAACTGATTTTTGTCCTCTGGCGTCCTTGGGTAGACAGAGGGAATCTGGAAGGACATCAAGGAATCTTTGTGTTGTCTGAATTTATAGCACGACTTTTGATGATCCTTGGTTGGGGTCTGAGCAGATTATTTGTTGCAATTGCAAACGTAATAAAATGGTGGTCCGATAGTCCAGGATTATGAGGAAAAACATTAAGATCCACAACATTTATTCCATGGGACAAAACTAGGTCCAGCGTATGACTGTGACAGTGAGTGGGTCCAGAGACATGTTGGACAAAACCCACTGAGTCGATGATGGCTCCGAAAGCCTTTTGGAGTGGGTCTGTGGACTTTTCCATGTGAATATTAAAGTCACCGAAGATTAGAATATTATCCGCTATGACTACAAGGTCCGATAGGAATTCAGGGAACTCAGTGAGGAACGCTGTATATGGCCCAGGAGGCCTGTAAACAGTAGCTATAAAAAGTGATTGAGTAGGCTGCATAGATTTCATGACTAGAAGCTCAAAAGACGAAAACGTCATTTTTTTTTTTGTAAATTGAAATTTGCTATCGTAAATGTTAGCAACACCTCCGCCTTTGCGGGATGCACGGGGGATATGGTCACTAGTGTAGCCAGGAGGTGAGGCCTCATTTAACACAGTAAATTCATCAGGCTTAAGACCTGTTTCAGTCAGGCCAATCACATCAAGATTATGATCAGTGATTAGTTCATTGACTATAATTGCCTTTGAAGTAAGAGATCTAACATTAAGTAGCCCTATTTTGAGATGTGAGGTATCATGATCTCTTTTAATAATGACAGGAATGGAGGAGGTCTTTATTCCAGTGAGATTGCTAAGGCGAACACCGCCATGTTTAGCTTTGCCCAACCTAGGTCGAGGCACAGACACGGTCTCAATGGTGATAGCTGAGCTGACTACACTGACTGTGCTAGTGGCAGACTCCACTATGCTGGCAGGCTGGCTAACAGCCTGCTACCTGGCCTGCACCCTATTTCATTGTGGAGCTAGAGGAGTTAGAGCCCTGTCTATGTTGGTAGATAAAATGAGAGCACCCCTCCAGCTAGGATGGAGTCCGTCACTCCTCAGCAGGTCAGGCTTGGTCCTGTTTGTGGGTGAGTCCCAGAAAGAGGGCCAATTATCTACAAATTCTATCTTTTGGGAGGGGCAGAAAACAGTTTTCAACCAGCGATTGAGTTGTGAGACTCTGCTGTAGAGCTCATCACTCCCCCTAACTGGGATGTATGACCTCCCTACAACGCCTGGGAATGCTCCTGATGAGGTGGCGGATGGTCTCCTGAGGGATCTCCTCCCAGACCTGGACTAAAGCATCCGCCAACTCCTGGACAGTCTGTGGTGCAACGTGGCGTTGGTGGATGGAGCGAGACATGTCCCAGGTGTGCTCAATTGGATTCAGGTCTGGGGAACGGGCGGGCCAGTCCATAGCATCAATGCCTTCCTCTTGCAGGAACTGCTGACACACTCCAACCACATGAGGTCTAGCATTGTCTTGCATTAGGAGGAACCCAGGAGGAACCTAGGGCCAACCGCACCATAATATATCGGTACCTTATGGCAGTCAGGCTACCTCTGGCGAGCACATGGAGGGCTGTGCGGCCCCCCAAAGAAATGCCACCCCACACCATGACTGACCCACCGCCAAACCGGTCATGCTGGAGGATGTTGCAGGCAGCAGAACGTTCTCCACGGCGTCTCCAGACTCTGTCACTTGCTCAGTGTGAACCTGCTTTCATCTGTGAAGAGCACAGGGCACCAGTGGCGAATTTGCCAGTCTTGGTGTTCTCTGGCAAAAGCCAAACATCCGGCACGGTGTTGGGCTGTAAGCACAGCCCCCACCTGTGGACGTCGGGCCCTCATACCACCCTCATGGAGTCTGTTTCTGACCGTTTGAGCAGACACATGCACATTTGTGGCCTGCTGAGGTCATTTTGCAGGACTCTGGCAGTGCTCCTCCTGCTCCTCCTTGCACAAAGGCGGAGGTAGCGGTCCTGCTGCTGAGTTGTTACCCTCCTCCACGTCTCCTGATGTACTGGCCTGTCTCCTGGTAGCGCCTCCATGCTCTGGACACTCCGCTGACAGACACAGCAAACCTTCTTGCCACAGCTCGCATTGATGTGCCATCCTGGATGAGCTGCACTACCTGAGCCACTTGTGTGGGTTGTAGACTCCGTCTCATGCTACCACTAGAGTGAAAGCACCGCCAGCATTAAAAAGTGACCAAAACATCAGCCAGGAAGCATAGGAACTGAGAAGTGGTCTGTGGTTACCACCTGCAGAACCGCTCCTTTATTGGGGGTGTCTTGCTAATTGCCTATAATTTCCACCTGTTGTCTATTCCATTTGCACAACAGCATGTGAAATGTATTGTCAATCAGTGTTGCTTCCTAAGTGGACAGTTTGATTTCACAGAAGTGTGATTGACTTGGAGTTACATTGTGTTGTTTAAGTGTTCCCTTTATTTTTTTGAGCAGTGTACTTTCCTGCAACCCAGCTCACCCAATGTGGTACGGATCTGCTACTTTTATTCCATTATTTCATTACAACTGGAACATCCATCAGGAGCTAGTCAGCTAACTAGCTACTAGTCTTTGTTAGCCACGGCTAGCAGTCTTCACCTTTTTCTCGATCACCAGCCAGCCTTAGATCGGACAACACCTGCCAGTCTGCACAGCGCGATATCAACCCAGAGCATATCGGACTGCTTCTCTCTACCATATCACCGGATTCCTGCCACTCTGGATCATTACACCGGATCATCGTAGCTAGCTAGCTGCAAACAAGTGGCTACTGTTAGCTAACACCTCTGTCCTGAAGCAAGCACCAGCTATCCTTGAACTAGCGACGAGCTAGGCCCATATACCAACTAATTATAGGGCTACAATACCACCTTTGCCAATTGGCCTGGACCCTTTGTCGACACTGAGCCCTGCCGATCCATCATGACTGGACTGCCGAGATGATCGCCCGATGTGGTCTCAACAGGTTATTCTGTTACGATGTCGCCGAAGAACCATCTACTAGCCCCGGCCCGCTAGCTATTCTGAATGCTGTGTCCCCTGCTCGCCTAGCGTAGTAGTGACTACTGAACGGCACCCTAACTCACCTATTGCTGCTCTTTTGACCCTATGATCACTCGGCCACACAGCTGATGCCACCTGGACTGTTTCAATAACAGGGTACCTCATTTTGTTTATCTGTTGGCCCCAGCCTAGAACTCAAGTCCTGTATGTACCTAACTGACCCGCTCTGCCCATTCATCGCCATTTACCCATTGTTGTCTTAGCTCTCCTGATCAACACATCAACTGTGATTGCTTTATGCCTCTCTCTAATGTCAATATGCCTTGTCTACTGCTGTCTTGGCTAATTCTTATTGTTTTATTTCACTGTAGTGGAGCTGCCTCCA
This sequence comes from Oncorhynchus mykiss, assembly GCF_013265735.2. NCBI lineage: Eukaryota > Metazoa > Chordata > Actinopteri > Salmoniformes > Salmonidae > Oncorhynchus > Oncorhynchus mykiss. Next base: position 48,702,469 of record NC_048566.1, on the reverse strand, counting down.
CTATTCCAGCACCATTTCAACTTAAACATTTCAAAATAATCAAATCACATATTGCTTAGTGTAATACAGTGACAACTAAAAGATACAGGGGGAAAATGTTGTCCAATCAACGTAAGCTAAATATGATGTGGCTTGTCCATGGTTGTGATTAGTGTGTGCGTGCATGCAAGTAGAAAAAAAAACTACTCACCCTACTTGTAGAGAAACGCCAATGACTTTCATGTTGCCAAAACGGTCTATGACTCTGTCATACAGTACATGCTTTTAGTTTTTGTTGTCCTAGGCTACCTGGCGAAAATACTTTCTCGCTAGCTTAACTTATTTTCATAGGCAACAATGTGCCAGTCCAGCTAGTTAACATTAGCCTACTACATCTACAGTAGCTGCATATTGAACTTCCATCCTCTCAGGCCAGGGGCACAATGTATGAATTTATGGTTGGATCAGAATAGTCGTTATAATCGTTGGCCAAATCCCTATCTCCATCCATGGCTAATTTAGGAATGTGATGATTTTAGCTAGCCACCGAAGCACAACAAGATGCAACAATTCAAATTTTTTCTGTAAATGGCGATCTGTTTTTGATGTGATGTGAAGTTAAATCCAAACTGGCTTCCTATGACTTCTGTTCCACAAGGCAACCAAAAAGAAGGCACTGGCTGTCGTTGACGAACCCTCCCACCCTCTACACCCTCAGTCACGAGAGGCTTTCTTCGGGCCAGTGCTTCAGAACGCCCATGGCCAAGAAGAATGTGTTCAAACATTAATTTGTTCCTTATGCTGTTGGACTACTAAAAAAGTAAAGTAAATTATATTGGTATCTGGACGTATCTAGTGCAGTTGGGACAGTGGTTGTTGTGAGTGAATGTATTAATGTCCTCTGTTGTTGTGTATGCAACATGATGCACTGACTGGTTTAAATGTGTATGATGTGAGAATGTATGTGTATGTGATTGTTTTAATGAAGGTGATGCCAAAGAAAAATGGCCTTCCTGGATGGACAATAAAGTTTTATTCAATGACACTTTTTTTGGTGTGCCAGGACTATTTACAGTTGAGATCGCTCAGTTTAGCTCATCGGTGATTGGCTGTTATTTTATTAAATATTTTTGGTCAATCCTTGGTGGAAGCCTTGCTTCCCTTGGCACCCATGAGAACACACCACTGATTGTGACATAGCTACACAGCTCTGAGACCAACATCCAAAGGGAATGGCCCAAACACGCACCTCCCCACAATTCCTAACCAACAAGTCTCCAGTACGCGGCCTCTATACATTTGAATTTGTTGACAGTTGGAGAATTTGCTGGAGCTGCACTGAGAATTCGAAAAGTATGAATGTCAACAGTACAATATTCTAGAACACTGCTGTGTGTACCCATACAGTACTCTGATAGACCCTTTAAAGTAAATAAGATGTTTTCATTGTCACATAATGTAGGCAACACCAGATAGGTGCAATGAAATGTGTTGTTTTACAGGGTCATCCATGTACAGCGCCCCTGGAGCAAATCAGGGTAAGTGCCTTGCTCAAGGGCACATTGAATGTGCTGTTCTGTGCCAATTACTGTGAATCTTCAGCATTATTAAAACACCTAAACTGTAATAGAGTACCACAGTATGAGTCATAATACCCATTGTTATCAAAACGTCACACCAGGGTAAGCCTATGTGAAACACATCCCCTATTTGAAGTGTTTCTAAAGTTATTGTGCAATTTTTATATAAAGGCTACATTGAGGTTTTTCTTTCATTATTTTAGGTTTTCTGACATTAGTGCGTAAACTTAATCTTTAGGGCCTAACTGTAGGCATGCCAAATAGCCTACATGCCAATCGCCAAATGCTTTTGGTTAAACAGGTTGATCCCCAAAGACAATAACTGAAAAACCTGTGAAATGGAGAGTTGAAAATAAAGAGAAGGGAGGGTCAGAAAAGTAACTTAATGTTTGAGAAAGATTTGGTAAAGTGGTTAATGAGGATGACTGCAGTGCCTATGTTATGTGTGACGATTGTGAGGTGCTGTAGCCTACAAATTCTACAGTCACAAGATGGGACTTCAAATAAGGCCTATGGCACTTCAAGGGAACTGTAGCCAACTGTTCAGATGGGTTAAATGGGAACTGAAATCTGGACATTGAATGAAGGTCTATAACGTCTCACATAGCTTTAACATTAACTCCTGCATAATTAAGTAATATGATACGCCAAATTTAGGCTACAGTGAAGAAATCAGATTTCCTTCAGCATCTTGAGAGAATGCAAATGCTCAGACAGGCCTACCATCTGTATAGGTGATATCTGTATTAGCATTATAAAAGCTGATAGTATTTCAACCACAAAATATGCACCCAAGCCAAACTGAAATCATTTAAGAAACATGTTGCGTCATTTTCAAAGCTTTCTATTTCCTTACAACCGGTCAAGCTGATGTCATTTGACATTTTACACAGAAAACTTTCCTGGGTTATTGCATTTTGTCCCCCCATCCCTAAACGTCTTTGCGCCCTGAAAGAAGCAGAGATGATATATAAACTTTACTGCTGTCAACTGGATAAAAGCATTCATTCTATCTACAGTATTTATGACATTATTCTGGTGAGAAAGGGTTCATTTGTTGATGTGTGCAGAGGGTCCCTGGTTCGTGCGAGGGGACGGTCTAAAGTTATACTGTTACACATGGGTCAGCTGTTTGTTCACCTGCAGCTGCCCACAATTGCTAATAACCCATCCACAACCACCGGACTATATGTGATCAAGTGAAAATCTGAGGCTCACACACACGACCCGCTAATATAGAAAAAAATGCTATAGGCTACAGTCAGAAACGGCGGAACGTTTTTTTTTTACTGGAGGTGCAGAGCAAGGGGAACCACTACTTCAAGGTCTCAGAGCAAGTGAAGTCACCGATTGAAACGCTATTTAGCACGCACCACCGATGACTAGCTAGCCGTTTCACATCCGTTACACTCACCCCCCTTTTGACCTCCTCCTTTTCCGCAGCAACCAGTGATCCGGGTAAACAGCATCAATGTAACAGTATAACTTTAGACCGTCCCATCGCCCATACCCGGGCACAAACCAGGGACCCTCTGCACACATCAACAACAGTCACCCACGAAGCATCGTTACCCATCGCTCCACAAAATCCACGGCCTTTGCAGAGCAAGGGGAACCACTACTTCAAGGTCTCAGAGCAAGTGACGTCACCGATTGAAACGCTATTTAGCGCGCCCCACCGCTGACTAGCTAGCCGTTTCACATCCATTACACATGCACCACTAAGAGGTATGGCTACACGAGAAGAGCTGGAGATTAACTCCAGTTATATATTAACTTCAAGAAACAGTGTGGACGTAATTGTGTTGGGAAAGTTTGCTTTCTGTGTTGCACTGAAGAAATCCCCTCACAATGGCCCTCTGCCAAAGGTCATATTTGCTCAGTTCTTCTATTTCTATTTGGTTTGTTTTACGTAGACTTTGGAGACCTCATATTAGTGCCTCGTTAATTTAGTCTGGGACCTCAAGGCAAGGCAAAAAAACAAACACTTTTGAATTCATGTGATATTGCATAACGGTATGGATCTAAAGATAGGCTACATTATAGATTGACCATCTATCAGGCTATTATCAAATAAAACCAAGAGAAGAGCCAATAAATAGTGTTAGTGGTTGGGTCAGCCAGTTGGACTGTGCAGTGGGTAAATGACCTTTGTGTTAAATCTCCAGCTCATCAGTGCTTGTTTGAACCCACACAAAAGGAAGATATAGATGGTGTGACACTTTTTGAAGATTTTCGCCAGGATTTCTGTAGGATATTCCATATTCGGTCTAGTGAACTATGGTCTATGATAACCTTGTGCTATCTACACATTCAGTCAAAGATCAACCAAATCAAATCACAATGAGAAAAGTTTAACACTTTAGCCCAAGACACGCTCTGACAGTAGTGGAGTGACTAAGTATAAAAGAAGACAGACTGATTTTGAGCAGCTTAATCTGTATTAGCCTATAGGCTAAAGGGGAATCAAGAACATTTGGGTTAAATTCAAATCATTCTTGGCTATTCAGTTGTATTGTTGCCTGCCCTTAATTGTATTCACAAGAAATAAAGACAGACCTATTCTGCATTAATTGTAACCTGTCTCCAGAATACATCTGAACACTCTTCAAATGTTCAAAAGAGAAACCATGGGGGAGATGTTTGAACCTGAAAGGGTCGTTACATTATGAATCACATAAGAAGAGTATTAGTGAAGCTATGAGTTATATAATATATATTTTATAGTCTTTACTTATACGGATTAGAAAATTAATATCTATATAGATCTATGTCAGTAATATAGATATTCCTATTCACTATAAATATTCTAAAGAAAATCTTTGACACAGTGCAGAGTGGCACAGTTATCTTTGAGTAAACTAAATGACGAAAACGACACATTTGGTGATGCAATGGGATTATGTGTATGCTGATCCAGAAGGAAGTGACGACAAAAGCGGCCACCACAAAATTTTCGTTCGCGTCCCCTGAAATTATTTTCGAGGCAACGTTATACAGGTAAATTAGGTGGCAACACAGTAGCTTTTCCACAAACTGGACGTTGCGTGGAGAGACAAGTATTTATGTAGCACAACCTAAGAGGAGAGTCGCCTTATGTGATCAACCCGTCGTTTACAAGCCAATTATATGCGACTTTGACGACGCTCACATTTGATTTTTTTTGTTGTTCGCGATTCATCACTCTAGACGGAATGCCCATGTGTCCAGGTTGAAGTAGCTAACGTAAACTACAGTAGCTAGCCTGGAGAGCTGTGGACACTGGGTCTGGCTTTTATAGGCTATCATCAGTGGTTTGCAAATGGCGTAATGACTATCATTTATGTAACTATCCAGTTGAGCACAGTCTGACGTTGAACTGGTGTATTTAGCTATCTTATTCGCAGTGACATAACATTTGCGGGGTATGAACAGTTGGAATAAGCTAGCTAGCGATATGTTTTTTTTTATTTTTCTTTCAGCAATGTATCACTACAACAACGTTATTATAGCAACATTTGTAGCAAGTCATCGCGTTGATATAAATGTATACATTGTGTCAAGTTTGCTAGTCGTGTTGGCATGAACTGCCTGGCCCGGGCATTTACAAGGTCAATTAGAGAAAAAAGCTCGGATGGGAAAGCCCAAGGTTAATTTCGTAACGGGTTCAATTTATATCTGTATTTGTGACAATGATTTCCCTTTGTAGCCAATTCAATTGCAGTAATTAAATTTGGTAACAGAATCGTACGTTTTTATCACTTAATAAACCACATAGCTATCGGTAAAAACGCGAACTAGTTGGAAGGTTTTAGTTCACACAAGTAAAGGTAGATTATCATCCCTGTATGAGGGAGAGAAATTAGAAAATATCTTAAAGCTATGTGGGTTTTTGGTAACATAATTAAAGGGATACTTCGGGATTTTGGCAATGAGGCCAGTCATCTACTCCTCACGAGTCCGATGAACTCGTTGATACCATTTTTCTGTCTCTGTGTCCAGTATGAAGGTAGTTTCATGATCCAATGCTAACTACCGTTAGCGCAATGAATGGGAGTCTATGGGTATATAGACTTTCAGTCATTGCGCTATCGCTAGTCAGCTGTTGTGCTAGTTAGGATCTTCCTTCAAACTGCACGCGGATCAATAACATGGTATCCATGAGTTCTGACTCTGGGGAAGTAGATAAAGAGCCTCATTGCCAAAACCCCAAAGTATTTCTTTAAGGTCCAGGGCAATATTTCTTAAACTACACAAGGCAAATTATTTCTCAATAACTAAATATAGAATTGTTATTAGTGGGGTAGGGGTCTAAAGCATTATGTTTTGATGTATTTCTAGTACCTATTTAATGGGATATTTAGGCAACGAGGCCCCTTTATCTAACTCGTGGATACCATTTTTAATGTCTCTACGTAGAGCATGAAGGAACTTAGTGGTAGTTTTGCGAGCCAATCCTAACTAGCGTTTGCGCAATGACTCGAAGTCTATGGTATCTGCTATCATACTAGCAAATACAATAGACATGAATTGAAATCTATTGTAGGGTTTCCCAAACTCGGTCCAAAAATCAAAATCTTTGCTTATTCCTAACTTTTAGGATGGAAAATCTTTGAAATAGTTTTATATATGCTGTAATTTCTCAAATATAGACTCCTAACTTTCATTTCTCACCAGCTTTAACATGCTCCCATGAACTTCACAAGTGCTTTTCAATTAACGGTGTGTTTTGCTATCTCAACCTGCTTTCAGATGCTGACAGACTTGGGTGGGGCTGTTTTGGATGACACGCAGTGAAATAACAGAAGAAATTCTCAGGATATAGCTATCTACTCAACCTAGGGATCCAGAACACAATGACCAAGCCCGACTCGAAGAGGAGCAGCGTGGCTCTTGTCACTGGCAAACCTGCCAATGCTGCAGAGGAGCAGGTCAATAATGGCTCATCTGACCCTTCAGTGTCTGGTTCTCCCCACCACGCATTGACCCCGGCGACTCCAACCAAACACAAATCTGCTAAACAAGTCTCCCGAGACAACCTTTCTAGACGAAACACGGAGTCTGAAGTATTCGACGATGGAACCAACACCTTTTTCTGGTGAGTGCTGCTGATCAATGGCAGGTCATTTTATTCTCCCAAACTGAAGGCTGTCATTGTTGGCTATTGACGTGACAGTGCCTGGGGCTCTTTAGAAGGTGACAGCTCTGCCTTTTATGTGGGCTATGAATTCAAGGTTAATTGTAAATTTGTCACATGCCACTGGAATACAAGCTCAGACAGGTTTTTCATGCCCCCATGTATTTGTGATGGACATTGAGTATTTTTGGTGAGACAGATCTTTTGTCTCTGTTAAACTGAAAGCGACATACCTAAAAAGTTACCTACCATTATCTCTGATTGTGAAATGTGAGTTCAATAAAAAAAAAAAAGTAGAGCTTTTTTTAACACTTTGCAAAAGTGAGTATGGACAAGAATGAGGCTCTCCTCTCTAACTATTGTTCCTGCAGCCCGGAATTACCATCTTCAGATAAGGTTTTTTCTAAGATATCTCCAGATAATTGTTGTCTGGAGCTCAACGTATTAGTAGCAGTATGCAAATCAGAGAGACAAATTAGCTCTTTCACAGATGTGATTTGGATCAAATCTAAAATAAAATGATATTTTTCACATGCGCCAAAAAAAACAGATGTAGACTTAACTGTGAAATGCTTACTTATGAGCCCTTCCCAACGACGGAGAGTAAAATAAATTATAATAAAAGAAAATAGTAACACAAGGAATAAAATGCACACGCTGGAGCTATATACAGGGAGTACCAGTACCAGATCAATGTGCAGGGGTATGAGGTATTTGAGGTAGATTTGTACATGAAGGCAGTGTAAAGTGACGAGGCATCAGGATAGATAAGAGTCAAATGAAGAACGGCGTTGCGGCAGCATATAAGTGTTTATTCAAAGTATTTGTACCCCTTGACTTATTCCACATTTTGTTGTTACAGCCTGAATTCAAAATTGATGACATATTTTTTTTTTCTCACCCCCATCTGCACACAATACCCCATGATGACAAAGTGAAAATAATTTTCAATACATTTGCTAAAATGTCTAACAACATAAATACATATCTAATTTATGTAAATATTCAAACCCGTGAGTCAATACTTTGTAGAAGCACCATTGGCAGTGATCACAGCTGTGAGTCTTTCTGGACAAGCCTCTAAGAGCTGTCTACACCTGAATTGTGCAACATTTGCCCATTTTTATTCATTTCAAAATTCCTTCAGCTCTGTGTGAAATTAGTTTTTATTTAGAATAGACTATTATCATGCACATGTCTTGAAATGGGGGCAGGGGAAACGATACATGTGTATGCGAATAGAGGATGCTTTTCTCGTGGTTAATTTTCATGACAACTACGTAGGCTATACTCATGTTGTAAAGATAAGCAGTGTGATTTAATATTTGCTCAATATTAGGAAAGTTGAGAAATCAACATAGTAGGCCTAGCCTATAGAATTCTGATGGGACCCTCTTTTTAAGAGGCCATCACTGTTTTCTCATGGAATTGCATAGCCTTTTTGATTATGTTTACATTGATGTCAGAGTGATTAGAAGGACAATAGAGTGCTGAGTACCAGGCAGGTAACAAGTTTGGTAGGCTACTAATGACCATCGACAGCATCCGAGCTTTGAGAAGTCTGATTACCGTGATTAAACGGTCACATGGAATTTGACTGCCTTCATGACTTGTGACCGGCGGTGTGACGGTAATACAGTCACCGCCCTACGCCTGGCACCTACTACTATACCCCGTTCACAGGCACTTCAATATTTTGTCTTGCCCATTCACCCTCAATGGTACACTTACACAATCCATGTCTCAATTGTCTCGAGGCTTAAAAATCCTTCTTTAATCTGTCTCCTCCCTTTCTTATACACTAATTTTGAAGTTGATTTAACAATTGACGTCAATAAGGGATCATAGCTTTCACCTAGTCAGTCTGTCATGGAAAAAGCAGGTGTGTTTTGTATATCTCTGTTATCCATGGGAATAATACATTTTATAACTGTTTACATACACCTTAGCCAAATACGTTTAAACTCAGTTTTTCACACTTCCTGACATTTAATCCTAGTAAAAATTCCCTATTTTAGGTCAGTTAGGATCACCACTTATTTTAATGTGAAATGTCTGAATAATAGTAGTGATTTATTTCAGCTTTTATTTATTTCATCACATTCCCAGTGGGAACACACTTAATTAGTATTTGGTAGCATTGCCTTTAAATTGTTTAACTTGGGTCAAACATTTCAGGTAGCCTTCCACAATCTTCCCACAATAAGTTGGGTGAATTTTGGCCCATTCCTCCTGACAGAGCTGGTGTAACTGAGTCAGGTTTGTAAGCCTCCTTGCTCACACACACTTTTTCAGTTCTGCCCACAAATGTTCTATGGGATTGAGGTCAGGGGTTTGTGATGGCCATTCCAATATTGAATTGGAAGCACAGAATCGTCTAGAATGTTATTGTATGCGTTAACATTTCCCTTCACTCTTAACTACGAGGCCTAGCCCGACCCATGAAACAGCCCCAGACCATTATTCCTCTACCACCAAACTTTACAGTTGGCACTATGCATTGTGGCAGGTAGCGTTCTCCTGGCATGCGCCAAACCCAGAGTAGTCCGTCAGACTGCCAGATAATGAAGCATGATTCTTTACTCTAGTGAACTGCTCCAGAGTCCAATGGCAATGTGCTTTACACCACTCCAGCCGACGCTTGGCATTGCGCATGGTGATCTAAATAGGAGACCAGAAAGCATATAGGCCTACCACTCTATAGGCCAACGAGACCGACAGCGTTAGCTGAAAGGTACGGAATGGCTAAAATCTTTCAACAGAGAAGAAGAATATCTCTTCAAGGCTACACAGTCAGTCTGCAGCTGCATATGTACAATACTCTAGGAAATTCGACCAAAGAAGAGCGAGAAGAACAATTTCCTCTAACAAACCGAGCCTGTGAACCACCGTTGGTATATCTGGAAGACCTAACCAGACACTTTCTGTCAAATTACTCCACAGATGGACCGGCAATTTCAACAGACAACAAAGGTGTACAATTTTAAATACAGTGGCTTGCAAAAATATTCACCCCCTTGGCATTTTTTCTATTTTGTTGCCTTACAACCTGGAATTAAAATGTATTTTTTGTGGGTTTGTATCAATTCATTTACACAACATGCCTACCACTTTGAAGATGCAATTTTTATTTATTTATTGTGAAATAAACAAATCTCCGCTGTGGTGCTTTGCAGCTCCTTCAGGATTATCTTTGGGCTCTTTTGTTGCCTCTGATGAATACTCTTTGCCTGGTCTGTGAGTTTTGGTGGGCAGCCCTCACTTGGCAGGTTTGTTGTGGTGCCATATTCTTTCAATTTTTTTAAATAATGGATTTAATGGTGCTCTGTGGGATGTTCAAAGTTTCTGATGTTTTTTTATTTTTTTTAAATAACCCAACTTTGATCTGTACTTCTCCACAACTTTGTCCCTGACCTGTTTGGAGAGCTCCTTGGTCTTCATGGTGCCCCTTGCTTAATTTCATGGTGCCCCTCTTATTTCAGTGTAGAGCCTCTAGCCCTGCTCAATATGCCTTAACCAACCATGTTGTTCCACCTCCTACATATGCGATGACATCACCTGGTTTAAAAGTCTCTAGAGACTAGAGGTCGACCGATTATGCTTTTTTCAACGCCGATACCGATTATTGGAGGACCAAAAAAAGCCGATACCAATTAATCGGCCGATTTTAATTTATTTATTTGTAATAATGACAATTACAACAATATTGAATGAACACTTATTTTAACTTAATATAATACATAAATAAAAATCTATTTAGCCTCATAAATAATGAAACATGTTCAATTTGGTTTAATTAATGCAAAAACAGTGTTGGAGAAGTAAAAGTGCAATATGTGCCATGAAAAAAAGCTAACGTTTGAGTTCCTTGCTCAGAACTTGAGAACATATGAAAGTTGGTGGTTCCTTTTAACATGAGACTTCAATATTCCAAGGTAAGAGGTTTTAGGTTGTAGTTAATATAGTATTTATAGGACTATTTCTCTACCATTTGTATTTCATATACCTTTGACTATTGGATGTTCTTATAGGCACTATAGTATTGCCAGTGGAACAGTATAGCTTCCGTCCCTCTCCTCGCCCCTACCTGGGCTCGAACCAGGAACACATCGACGACAGCCACACTCGAAGCAGCGTTACTCATCGCTTCACAAAAGCCGCGGCCTTTGCAGAGCAAGGGGAATAACTACTCCAAGTCTCAGAGCGAGTGACTTTTGAAACTCTATTAGCGCGCACCCAGCCAACTAGCTAGCCATTTCACATCGGTTACACCAGCCATTAGGCTAATAGGCTTGAAGTCATAAACAGCGCTGTGCTTGCGAAGAACTGCTGGCAAAACGCATGAAAGTGCTGTTTGAATGAATGCTTACGAGCCTGCTGCTGCCTACCATCGCTCAGTCAGACTGCTCTATCAAATCAGACTTAATTATAACATAATAACACACCGAAATACAAGCCCTTTGGTCATTAATATGGTTGAATCCAGAAACTATAATTTCGAAAACAAAACGTTTATTCTTTCAGTGAAATACGGTTCAGTATTTTATCTAATCTTAATCCCTAACTCTAAATATTCTTGTTACATTGCACAACCTTCAATGTTATGTCATAATTACGTACAATTCTGACAAATTAGTTTGCAATGAGCCAGGCTGTCCAAACTGTTGCATATACCCTGACTCTGCGTGCAATGAACGCAAGAGAAATGACACAATTTCACCTGGTTAATATTGTCTGCTAACCTGGACTTCTTTTAGCTAAATATGCAGGTTTAAAAATATTTACTTCTGTGTATTGATTTTAAGAAAGGCGGCCTCCCGGGTGACGCAGTGGTTAAGGGCGCTGTACTGCAGCACCAGCTGTGCCATCAGACTCTGGGTTCGCGCCCAGGCTCTGTCGTAACCGGCCGCGACCGGGAGGTCCGTGGGGCGACGCACAATTGGCCTAGCGTCGTCCGGGTTAGGGGGTGCTTGGCCGGTAGGGATGTCCTTGTCTCATCGCGCACCAGCAACTCCTGTGGCGGGCAGGGCGCAGTGCGCGCTAACCAAGGTTGCCAGATGCACAGTGTTTCTTCCGACACATTGGTGCGGCTGGCTTCCGGGTTGGATGCGCGCTGTGTTAAGAAGCAGTGCGGCTTGGTTGGGTTGTGTATTGGAGGACGCATGACTTTCAACCTTCGTCTCTCCCGAGCCCGTACGGGCGTTGTAATGATGAGACAAGATAGTAGCTACTAAAACAATTGGATACCACGAAATTGGGGAGAGAAAGGGGTAAAAAATAAAGGCATTGGTGTTTATGGTTAGGTACAGTCGTCCAACGATTGCGCTTTTGTTAAAGCATCGATTATGTGCAACGCAGGACACTAGTAATATCATCAACCATGTGTAGTTATAACTAGTGATTATGATTGTTTTTTATAATTTAATGCTAGCTAGCTGGCTTCTACTGCATTCGCGTAACAGGCAGGCTCCTCGTGGAGTGCAATGTAATCAGGTGGTTAGAGCGTTGGACTAGTTAACTGTAAGTTTGCAAGATTGGATCCCCCGAGCTGACAAGGTGAAAATCTGTCTTTCTGCCCCTGAACAAGGCAGTTAACCCACCGTTCCTAGGCCGTCATTGAAAATAAGAATGTGTTCTTAACGGACTTGCCTAGTTAATTAAATAAAGGTAAAAGTTATCGGTGCCCAAAAATACTGATTCCGATTGTTATGAGAACTTGAAATCGGCCCTAATTAATCGGCCATTCCGATTAATCGGCCGACCTCTACTAGAGACTATATCTCTCTCGTCATTACTCAATGCCTAGGTTTACCTCCTACCTTACCTTTGTCTGTACACTATGCCTTACATCTATGCTATCGTGCCCAGAAACCTGCTCCTTTTAATCTCGGTTCCGAACGTGCTAGACGGCCAGTTCGTATAGCCTTTAGCCGTACCCTTATCCTACTTCTCCTCTGTTCCTCTGGTGATGTAGAGGTTAAACCAGGTCCTGCAGTGCCTAGCTCCACTCCCATTCCCCAGGTGCTCTCATTTGTTGACTTCTATAACTGTAAAAGCCTTGGTTTCATGCATGTTAACATTAGAAGCCTACTCCCTAAGTTTGTTTAACTCACTGCTTTAGCACACTGCCAACCCGGATGTCTTAGCCGTGTCTGAATCCATCGCTAACTATAACATTTTCCGCCAATATAGAACTGCCAAAGGGGGTGGTGTTAGCCTGCAGAGTTCTATATTACTATCCAAGTCTGTACCCTAAACAATTTGAGCTTCTACTTCTAAAAATTCACCTTTCCAGAAACAAGTCTCTCACTGTTGCCGCTTGCTACAGACCTCCCTTTGCCTCCATCTGTGCACTCAATACCATATGTGAATTGATTGCCTGGCTATTCTTTTAAAGTGCCTCCCTCACCATCTTAAATAAGCATGCCCCATTCAAAAAATGTAGACTTGGTTCACTCCAGACCTGTCTGCCCTTGACCAGCAGAAGAACATCCTGTGGCGTTCTGCATTAGCATCGAATAGCCCCCGTGATATGCAACTTTTCAGGGAAGATAGGAACAAATATACACATGCAGTTAGGAAAGCTAAGGCTTGCTTTTTTCAAACAGAAATTTGCATCCTGTAGTACTAACTCAAAAAAGTTCTGGGACACTGTAAAGTCCATGGAGAATAAGAGCACCTCTTCCCAGCTGCCCACTGCTCTGAGGCTAGGAAACACTGTCACCACTGATAAATCCAATATAATTGAGAATTTCAATAAGCATTTCTCTACGGCTGGCCATGCTTTCCACCTGGCTACCCCTTCCCAGGTCAACTGCACGGCACCCTCCACAGCAAACTGCGAAAGCCCCCACCATTTCTCCTTTACCAAAATCCAGATAGCTGATGTTCTGAAAGAGCTGCAAAATCTGGACCCCTACAAATCAGCCGGGCTAGACATTCTGGAACCTCTCTTTCTAAAATTATCTGCCGAAATTGTTGCAACCCCTATTACTAGCCTGTTCAACCTCTCTTTCATATCGTCTGAGATTCACAAAGTTTGGAAATCTGCCGCGGTCATCCCCCTCTCCAAAGGGGGTGACACTCTAGACCCAAACTGCTACAGACCTATATCTATCCTACCCTGTCTTTCTAAGCTCTTCGAAAGCCAAGTTAACAGATTACCGACCATTTCGAATCCCACCGTACCTTCTCCGCTATGCAATCTGGTTTCAGAGCTGGTCATGGATGCACCTCAGCCACGCTCAAGGTCCTAAACGACATCATAACCGCCATCGATAAGAGACATTACTGTGCAGCCGTATTCATCGACCTGGCCAAGGCTTTCGACTCTGTGAATCAGCACATTCTAATTGGCAGACTCAACAGCCTTGGTTTCTCAAATTACTGCCTCGCCTGGTTCACCAACTACTTCTCAGACAGAGTTCAGTGTGTCAAATCGGAGGGCCTGTTGTCTGGACCTCTGGCAGTCTCTATGGGGGTGCCACAGGGTTCAATTCTCAGGCCGACTCTCTTCTCTGTATACATCTGGTGATTCTCTGATCCACCTCCTACGCAGACGACACCATTCTGTATACTTCTGGCCCTTCTTTTGACATTGTGTTAACTAACCTCCAGACGAGCTTCAATGCCATACAACTCTCCTTCCGTGGTCTCCAATTGATCTTAAACGCAAGTAAAACTAAATGCATGGTATTCAACCGATCACTGCCCGCACCTGTTCGCCCGCCCAGCATCACTACTCTGGACAGCTACGTGGACAACTACAAATATCCAGGTGTCTGGCTAGACTGTAAACTCTCCCTACAGACTCACATTAATCATCTCTAATCCCAAATTAAATCTCGAATTGGCTTCCTATATCGCAACAAAGCATCCTTCACTCATGCTGCCAAACATACCGTCGTAAAACTGACCATCCTACCGATCCTCGACTTCGGTGATGTCATTTATAAAATGGCCTCCAACGCTCTACTCAACAACAAACTGGATGCAGTCTATCACAGTGCCATCCGTTTTGTCACCATTGTGACCTGTATGCTCTTGTTGGTTGGCCCTCGCTTCATACTCGTCGCCAAACCCACTGGCTACAGGTTATCTACAAGTCTCTGCTAGGTAAAGCCCCGCCTTATCTCAGCTCACTGGTCCCATAGCAGCACCCACTCGTAGCACGCGCTCCAGCAGGTATATCTCACTGGTCACCCCCAAAGCCAATTCCTCCTTTGGTCATCTTTCCTTCCAGTTCTCTGCTGCCAATGACTGGAACGAACTGCAAGTGTTTCTGAAGCTGGAGACTCACATCTCCCTCACTTGCTTTAATCACCAGCTTTCAGAGCAGCTCACAGATCACTGCACCTGTACATAGCCCATCTGTAAACAGCCCATCTGTCTACCTACCTCATCCCCATACTGTATTTATTTATTTCTTGCTCATTTGCACCCCAGTATCTCTACTTGCACATTCATCTTCTGCACATCTACCATTCCAGTGTTTAATTACTATATTGTAATTACTTCGCCACCATGGCCTATATATTGCCTAAACTCCCTTATCTTACCTCACCTCATTTGCACTCACTGTATATACTTTGTTTTCTTTTGTTCTACTGTATTATTGACTATGTTTTGTTTATTCCATGTGTAACTCTGTGTTGTATGTGTCGAATTGCCATGCTTTATCTTGGCCTGGTCGCAGTTGCAAATGAGAACTTGATATCAATTATAATTATTGATATCAATAATTATCAATTAGCCTACCTGGTGAAATAAAAATAACGGTGTTGCAGACTCTGGCGCCTTTCAGAATTGTGTGTGTGTATATATATATATATATGCTGCTCAAAAAAATAAAGGGAACACTTAAACAACACAATGTAACTCCAAGTCAATCATACTTCTATGAAATCAAACTGTCCACTTAGGAAGCAACACTGATTGACAATACATTTCACATGCTGTTGTGCAAATGGAATAGACAACAGGTGGAAATTATAGGCAATTAGCAAGACACTCCCAATAAAGGAGTGGTTCTGCAGGTGGGGACCACAGACTACTTCTCAGTTCCTATGCTTCCTGGCTGATGTTTTGGGCATTTTTGAATGCTGGTGGTGCTGTCACTCTAGTGGTAGCATTAGGTGGAGTCTACAACCCACACAAGTGGCTCAGGTACTGTAGCTCATCCAGGATAGCAAGAAGGTTTTCTGTGTCTGTCAGTGTAGTGTCCAGAGCATGGAGGCGCTACCAGGAGACAGGCCAGTACATTAGGAGACGTGGAGGAGGCCATAGGAGGGCAATAATCCAGCAGCAGGACCGCTACCTCCGCCTTTGTGCAAGGAGGAGCAGGATGAGAACTGCCAGAGCCCTGCAAAATGACCTCAGCAGGCCACAAATGTGCATGTGTCTGCTCAAACGGTCAGAAACAGACTCCATGAGGGTGGTAATGAGGGCCCGACATCCACAGGTGGGGGTTGTGCTTACAGCCCAACACCATGCAGGACGTTTGGCATTTGCCAGAGAACACCAAGATTGGCAAATTCGCCACTGGTGCCCTGTGCTCTTCACAGATGAAAGCAGGTTCACACTGAGCACGTGACAGTCTGGAGACGCCGTGGAGAACGTTCTGCTGCCTGCAACATCCTCCAACATGACCGGTTTGGCGGTGGGTCAGTTATGGTGTGGGGTGGCATTTCTTTGGGGGGCCGAACGGGCCAAACAGCCCTCCATGTGCTCGCCAGGGGTAGCCTGACTGCCATTAGGTACCGAGATGAGATCCTCAGACCCCTTGTGAGATCATATGCTGGTGCGGTTGGCCCTGGGTTCCTCCTAATGCAAGACAATGTGGCTGGAGTGTGTCAGCAGTTCCTGCAAGAGGAAGGCATTGATGCTATGGACTGGCCTGCCCGTTCCCCAGACCTGAATCCAATTGAGCACATCTGGGACATCATGTCTCGCTCCATCCACCAACAGACTGTCCAGGAGTTGGCGGATGCTTTAGTCCAGGTCTGGGAGGAGATCCCTCAGGAGACCATCCGCCACCTCATCAGGAGCATGCCCAGGCGTTGTAGGGAGGTCATACAGGCACGTGGAGGCCACACACACTACTGAGCCTCATTTTGACTTGTTTTAAGGACATTACATCAAAGTTGGATCAGCCTGTAGTGTGGTTTTCCACTTTCCACTAATTTTGAGTGTCACTCCAAATCCAGACCTCCATGGGTTGATGCATTTGATTTCCATTGATTAATTTTTGTGTGATTTTGTTGTCAGCACATTCAACTATGTAAAGAAAAAAACGTATTTAATAAGAATATTTCATTCATTCAGATCTAGGATGTGTTATTTTAGTGTTTTTAGTTGAGCAATATATACAGTGCCTTGCGAAATTATTCGGCCCCCTTGAACTTTGCGACCTTTTGCCACATTTCAGGCTTCAAACATAAAGATATAAAACTGTATTTTTTTGTGAAGAATCAACAACAAGTGGGACACAATCATGAAGTGGAACGACATTTATTGGATATTTCAAACTTTTTTAACAAATCAAAAACTGAAAAATTGGGCGTGCAAAATTATTCAGCCCCTTTACTTTCAGTGCAGCAAACTCTCTCCAGAAGTTCAGTGAGGATCTCTGAATGATCCAATGTTGACCTAAATGACTAATGATGATAAATACAATCCACCTGTGTGTAATCAAGTCTCCGTATAAATGCACCTGCACTGTGATAGTCTCAGAGGTCCGTTAAAAGCGCAGAGAGCATCATGAAGAACAAGAACAATAAAAACAATTTAAAAAAAACTGAGTTTAAATGTATTTGGCTAAGGTGTATGTAAACTTCCGACTTCAACTGTGTGCGCAGCATATATATATATATATATATATATATATATATATATATATATATACATACATACATACATACATACATACAGTGCCTTGCGAAAGTATTCGGCCCCCTTGAACTTTGCGACCTTTTGCCACATTTCAGGCTTCAAACATAGATATAAAACTATTTTTTTGTGAAGAATCAACAACAAGTGGGACACAATCATGAAATTTTTTCCCATTCCTCCTGCAAAACAGCTCGAGCTCGGTGAGGTTGGATGGAGAGCATTTGTGAACAGCAGTTTTCAGTTCTTTCCACAGATTCTCGATTGGATTCAGGTCTGGACTTCTAACACCTGGATATGTTTATTTTTGAACCATTCCATTGCAGATTTTGCTTTATGTTTTGGATCATTGTCTTGTTGGAAGACAAATCTCCATCCCAGTCTCAGGTCTTTTGCAGACTCCATCAGGTTTTCTTCCAGAATGGTCCTGTATTTGGCTCCATCCATCTTCCCATCAATTTTCACCATCTTCCCTGTCCCTGCTGAAGAAAAGCAGGCCCAAACCATGATGCTGCCACCACCATGTTTGACAGTGGGCATGGTGTGTTCAGCTGTGTTGCTTTTACGCCAAACATAACATTTTGCATTGTTGCCAAAAAGT
Source organism: Oncorhynchus mykiss (assembly GCF_013265735.2). Lineage (NCBI taxonomy): Eukaryota > Metazoa > Chordata > Actinopteri > Salmoniformes > Salmonidae > Oncorhynchus > Oncorhynchus mykiss. Next base: position 48,684,306 of record NC_048566.1, on the reverse strand, counting down.
TCAATTTTGGTTTCATCTGACCAGAGCACCTTCTTCCACATGTTTGGTGTGTCTCCCAGGTGGCTTGTGGCAAACTTTAAACAACACTTTTTATGGATATCTTTAAGAAATGGCTTTCTTCTTGCCACTCTTCCATAAAGGCCAGATTTGTGCAATATACGACTGATTGTTGTCCTATGGACAAAGTCTCCCACCTCAGCTGTAGATCTCTGCAGTTCATCCAGAGTGATCATGGGCCTCTTGGCTGCATCTCTGATCAGTCTTCTCCTTGTATGAGCTGAAAGTTTAGAGGGACGGCCAGGTCTTGGTAGATTTGCAGTGGTCTGATACTCCTTCCATTTCAATATTATCGCTTGCACAGTGCTCCTTAGGATGTTTAAAGCTTGGGAAATCTTTTTGTATCCAAATCCGGCTTTAAACTTCTTCACAACAGTATCTCGGACCTGCCTGGTGTGTTCCTTGTTCTTCATGATGCTCTCTGCGCTTTTAACGGACCTCTGAGACTATCACAGTGCAGGTGCATTTATACGGAGACTTGATTACACACAGGTGGATTGTATTTATCATCATTAGTCATTTAGGTCAACATTGGATCATTCAGAGATCCTCACTGAACTTCTGGAGAGAGTTTGCTGCACTGAAAGTAAAGGGGCTGAATAATTTTGCACGCCCAATTTTTCAGTTTTTGATTTGTTAAAAAAGTTTGAAATATCCAATAAATGTCGTTCCACTTCATGATTGTGTCCCACTTGTTGTTGATTCTTCACAAAAAAATACAGTTTTATATCTTTATGTTTGAAGCCTGAAATGTGGCAAAAGGTCGCAAAGTTCAAGGGGGCCGAATACTTTCGCAAGGCACTGTATATATTTTTTAAACCTGCATATTTATTTAAAATAAATTCATGATAGCAGGCAATATTAACTAGGCAAATTGTCACTTCTCTTGCATTCATTGCACGCACAGTCAGGGTAAATGCAACAGTTTGGGCCACCTGGCTCGTAGCAAACTAATTTGCCAGAATTTTACATAATTATGACTTAACATTGAAAGTTGTGCAATGTAACAGCAATATTTAGACTTAGGGATGCCACCCGTTAGATAAAATACGGAACGGTTCCGTATTTCCCTGAAAGAATAAACGTTTAGTTTTCGAAATGATAGTTTCTGGATTTGACCATATTAATGACCTAAGGCTCATATTTCTGTGTGTTATAATTAAATCTATGATTTGATAGAGCAGTCTGTCTGAGCGGTGGTAGGCAGCAGTAGGCTCGTAAGCATTCATTCAAACAGCACTTTCCTGCGTTTTTGCCAGCAGCTCTTTGCAATGCTTGAAGTACAGCGCTGTTTATGACTTCAAGCCTATCAACTCCTCAGATTAGGCTGGCAATACTAAAGTACCTATTAGAACGTCCAATAGTCAAAGGTGTATATGAAATACAAATGGTAAAGAGAGACCTAGTCCTATAATAACTACATCCTAAAACTTATTCTCTGGGAATATTTAAGACTCATTTTAAAAGGAACCACCAGCTTTCATGTTCTGAGCAAGGAACTTAAACGGTAGCTTTTTTTTTTTACATATTGCACTTTTACTTTCTTCTCCAACACTTTGTTTTTGCATTATTTAAACAAAATGTAACGTTTCATTATTTGAGACTAAATAAATTTTATTGATGTATTATATTAAGTTAAAATACGTGTTCATTCAGTATTTTTGTAATTGTCATTATTACAAATATATATATATATATATATATAAAAAACATCAGATTAATCGGTATCTGCTTTTTTTGGGCCTCCAATAATCGGTATCGGCGTTGAAGAATCATAATCGGTCGACCTCTAGTCATTCTGGCCAAACAGTTCTATTTTTGCTTCATCAGACCAGAGGACAAAAAGTACGATCTTTGTCCCCATGTGCAGTTGCAAACCGTAGTCTGGCTTTTTTATGGTGGTTTTGGAGCAGTGGCTGCTTCTTTGCTGAGCGGCCTTTCAGGTTACGTCGATATAGGACTCGTTTTACTGTGGATATAGATACTTTTGTACCTGTTTCCTCCAGCTTCTTCATAAGGTCCTTGGCTGTTGTTCTGGGATTTATTTGCACTTGTTGCACAGAAGTACGTTCATCTCTAGGAGACAGACCGCGTCTCCTTCCTGAGTGGTATAACGGCTGCATGGTCCAATGGTGTTTATACTTGAGTACTATTGTTTGTACAGGTGAACATGGTACTTCAGGCGTTTGGAAATTGCTCCCAATGATGAACCAGACTTGTGGAGGTCTACACATTTTTTCCTGAGGTCTTGGCTGTTTTCTTTTGATTTTCCCTTGATGTCAAGCAAAGAGGCACGGAGTTTCAAGGTAGGCCTTGAAATACATCCACAGGTACACCTCCAATTGAGTCAAATGATGTCAATTAGCCTATCAGAAGCTTCTAAAGCCATGCCATCATTTTCTGGAGTTTTCCACGCTGTTTAAAGGCACAGTCAACTTAGTGCATGTAAACCACTGGAATTGTGATACAGTGAAATAATCTATCTGTAAACAATTGTTAGAAAAATTACTTGTCATGCACAAAGTAGATGTCCTAACCGACTTGCCAAAACTATAGTTTGTTAACAAGAAATTTGTGGAGTGGTTGAAAAATAAGTTTTAATGACTCCAACCGAAGTGTATGTAAACTTCTGACTTCAACTGTATATCAACATAACCTGAAAGGCCGCTCAGCAAGGAAGAAGCCACTGCTCCATAACCGGAATTAAAAAGCCAGACTACGGTTTGCAACTGCACATGGACAAAGATCTTACTTTTTGGAGAAATGTCCTCTGGTCGGATGAAACAAAAATGGAACTGTTTGGCCATAAATTACCATCGTTATGTTTGGAGGAAAAAGAGGGAGGCTTGCAAGCCGAAGAACACCATCCCAACCGTGAAGCAAGGGGGTGGCAGCATCATGTTGTGGGGGTGCTTTGCTGCAGGAAGGAGTGGTGCACTTCACAAAATAGATGGCATCAGGAGGAAGTAAAATTGAGGAGATATTGAAGCAACATTGCAAATGGGTCTTCCAAATGGACAATGACCCCAACCATTCTTCCAAAGTGGTGGCAAAATGGCTTAAGGACAACAAAGTTGAGGTATTGGAGTGGCCATCACAAAGCCCTGACCTCAATCCAATAGGACATTTGTGAGCAGAACTGAAAAAGCGTGTAAGCAAGGAGGCCTACAAACCTGACTCAGTTACACCAGCTCTTTCAGGAGGAATGGGCCAAAATTCACCCAACTTATTGTGGAAGGCTACCTGAAACGACGTTTGACCCAAGTTAAACAATTTAAAGGCAATGCTACCAAATACTAATTGAGTGTACTGTATGTGAACTTCTGACCCACTGGGAATGTGGTGAAATAAATAATTCTCTCTACTATTGTTCTGACATTTCACTTAAAATAAAGTAGTGATCCTAAGATAGTAAAAATGTCCTCTGATTAAATGTCAGGAATTGTCAAAACTGAGTTTAAATGTATTTGGCTAAGGTGTATGTAAACTTCTGACTTCAACTGTACCCGTCTGCGGTCTATATGAGATCAATGTGACACTTAGATTGCACGCAGTTGGACTTTATTTAACTAATTCTGTGACTTCTGAAGGTAATTGGTTGCACCATGTCTTATTGAGGGACTTCATAGCGAAGGGGGTGAATACATCAGTTATTTTCTAGATCTTTTTTTAGAAAGTAACTGATCATGTGCAAAGCATTTCCATGACCATAGTTATCAGCTGTATGTGTGATGGTGAAGTCCTTTTTTCTTTTCTCATGCTCTTTCTTACATGGCCCTCTCTCTCTTCATTTGGTCTTACAAGCTGTCATATCGGTTTAGTTCACTAGGGACCTTTCACTGCATTGGATTAGTAACCAATAACTCTACTGTGTATGTAATTCTATGTGATTATTTAGTTAGCTAGTTATTAAATAATTAAACCAATTTGTGTATCGCTGATTCATTTATGCTAGGGTTCTTGCAGATATCCAAAGATTTTGCACAATTCAAAATGAGACTTATAGAAGATAACAATTCCTTGATGGCTGAAATGTAGGCGATATATCTTTTTTAAGTTAATTTGAAAAAAGGTAACTCATGAAACAAACTTAAGTGGTGCCCCAAGATTGCTGATGTGGTAATTGTTACATGAGTAATTTAATCATCGTAAAAATTGATCAAATCGATTATCATCATCACATGAATGATAGCCAAAGACATGACACTACCAAGTGAATAGTGGTCTGTGAGAGAGTCTAGGCCTTAAAGCTAGTCAATTGGAGTGTGCTGATCTTTGTTTGGTGCCGGCATGGAAGGATGTCCCAGCAAGCTTTTCTCCCCAGTGGTTTGTTGTTAGGCAGGAGTCATACAAAAAGCTCTCTCCTGCCAAAGGGATTACAGCGGAAGAACAACAAAACCACATGCCCGCTCCATGACTCAACATCACCATCTTGTCATATCAGGCCAATGCGATCCGCATACAACACCTCCTTTATGGCATGCGGCAGCACTCTTTATTCCCCTCCGTGCTCCATGTGTTTTTATCATTATCCCTTCCCCCCCCCCTCCATCACTTTACATTTCCAAATCAAGGATACTCTATTGATAGGACATTTTATAAATATTGCCAAGGCCAACTCACTTGTTTGACCAGCTTTTCAAAACACTTCATGGCTACCGACGTGACTGCTACGGGCGGTGTTCATTTAGGCAGGTTACCTTCGCTTCCTTGGGCACATGGACTATGGTGGTCTGCTTGAAACAACATGTAGGTATTATAGACTTGGTCAGGGAGGGGTTGAAAATGTCAGTGAAGACACTTGCCACTTAATCCGCACATGTTTGAGTACACGTCCTGATAATCTGTCTGGCCCCACAGCTTTGAATTTCGACCTGTTTAAAGGTCGGCCGGAACAGCTGGTGCATTCATGCATGCTTCAGTGTTGATTGCCGCATTTAGCTCGTCTGGTAGGTTCGTGTCACGGGGCAGCTCCCGGCTAGGTTTCCCTTCGTAGTCTGTATTTGTTTTCAAACCTTGCCACATTCACTAATATTGACTCACTTCTTGCAGCAGGCATTATAGAAAATTGACACAGTTCTCAAAAACAATCTCTCAATTATAAGCCCACATGCTAATCAGTAGCTAGCTGATCTTTATATTTCAAGTTTAGCCAATTTAGATCTATTTGCTAGCTAACAAGGCAGAACAGTTGAATAGTCATACACACCCTTCTGTCTGTCTCCTACTGTTTGAATAGCATTCTAGCCTGTCCACTTTGTTCAGATTTGAAATCAAGTGGCCTACCTTATTTCTCACAATGATTGCACATTTATAAGACAGACTTGACAGGTAATATAACAGTCTTTGGCTAATGCTTCTAGCAGTATGTGGTACAGCAATGCCATGTGTGACAAACTAAGCATTTTTTTATCCGTTATTTTACCAGGTAAGTTGACTGAGAACACGTTCTCATTTGCAGCAACGACGTGGGGAATAGTTCCAGGGGAGAGGGGGATGAATGAGCCAATTGTAAACTGGGGATTATTAGGTGACCGTGATGGTTTGGGAATTTAGGTACATACATTAACATTCCAGTGTAACTACAATGTTGTTAATCCATCCTACTTTATCTCTTAACACAGCCATTACATTTTAACCGTTTTAATCATCATTGGCCTCATGGGGAAATCCCTGAGCTGTTTCCTCCTTCTCTGGCAACTGAGTTAGGAAGGGTGCCTGTCTTTGTAGTGACTACTACTGTATTGATACGCCATCCAAAGTGTAATTAACTGCACCATGCTCAAAGGGATATTCAATGCCTGCTTTTAAATTATTATTTTTTACCCATCTACCAATAGATGCCCTTTGTGGAAAACCTCCCTGGTCTTTGTGGCTTAAGTTGTGCTTGAAATCCGCTGCTTGACTGAGGAACCTTTACAATTATCAGTATGTGTGAGTTGTAGAGCTGAGGTAGTCATTCAAAAATCATGTTTAACACTGTTAATGCACACCGAGTGAGTCCTTGCAACTTATTTAGACTTTGCTTTACCTCATGAACTTATTTAGGTTTGCCATAACAAAAGGATTGAATACTTATTGACTCAAGATATTTCAGCTTCTCATTTGTAATTAATTTGTAAACGGTTAAAAAATATACAAAAATCCACTTTGACAATCTGGGGTATTGTGTATAAGATCAGTGATGCAAAATCTCAATTCAATCGATTTTTAAGTTCAGGTTGTAACGCAAGATGTAGAAAAGGTCTAGGAGTGTGAATACTTTCTGAAGGCACTGTGTGTACAGATCTCTGGTGTAAATAGGAAGGTGCACCCAGCACAGAAGGAGATGAGACCAAAAAGACCACATGAGAACAAGCGGGCATAAACGCTATTTTTTTAAAATGTTTTATTGCGTTTGGAATATCGTGCTAAAACATAAGTCCAAATGAATTGAATGAATTCGATATCGCTTAGCCCTATGCTCACCCCGTCTCTCTCAAGAAGGCTGGCAGACAGGCATCGTACCGCTCAATGTCCTCTCCCATTCTTCCACCCTTCTCCCTCCTTCTATCGCTCTTTCACACCATTTACCCTATTGAACAACCTCCGACCTAACACTAACATTCCCTATGTTTTTTCTTTTCCCTGCCCCTACCAGTCTTTTTGGTTAATGTGTGGGTGTGGTAGGTACATACTTGAAACATGCAATGTGGCCTGTTCATATGTAGCACACTTAACTGTGGAGAAAAGGGAACTCTCTTAAGTGTACTCAAACTAGGAGGCTGTATGGAGGAATGGTGTATCAGCACGGCGGAGATGAACGATCTGTTGTCATTGAACTGAATTCGCCCAAGAAGCTCAACTCTTTCTTACACACACACACACACACACTGCTCATTGCATGTCCAGCCAATGAATGTTGCTGATTCTTCTTGCCACACTGTCATTGATTGCCGCTCTCTCTCCTCACCCTCCCTCTCTCTCATTGCAGGAGAGCACATACAGTCACTGTGCTTTTCATTCTCACGTGTGTGTTGGTCTATGTCACTCTGTTGGAGGAGACACCCCAGGATACGACGTACAACACGAAAAGGTCAGCCATTCGGTTACGCACACACGATGTCTCTCTTCTATAATCATGCAGCACGGCGACACACACTTAGTCACGACTGCTTGTGTGAAAGGAATCACTTCCACCTCGAACAGCCAGTCACCTTCAGCCCAGCTGGCTTGTAGCACAGTCAGCACACAGTCTTCTAGGTTCCTCCTTTATTTTTAGCTTTGACTGTTCAGTTCTTGAGCACTTTTTTTTGAAATGTCAAAATAGATATTGCACTGTAATACGTGCTCAACTCTTACTAAGTTCTGTAGCATAAAGATGCTGTGAAGCCTAGTAAAAAGCGCACTATTATGAAAGAAAGGGCCAGCACTCAAGCAAATGAAATATTAATGGCTGTTGGAGAATACATCGAAGATTGCAAGGCATAGATATAATGTAGGAAAAAGCTAGGTATTGACTAATGGATGCTTTGGGGAGCAGAGGACTGTTTCTATTCCCACCCCCCTGCTTTGGTACTAGTCATTAACATATACTTTTTTTTTAATCTGTTTTGTGACTATAATGTAAGTAAGAACTTTAAGAGCCTTTGCATGGTCTTAAGCCATTTCAGTGAGTTTTGCTAGCAGAGGAATTTGGCAGCATTGGGGAGTCTTCAGACGGAGGAAGTGTGTTTGCACGCTTGTTTCGGTGTGTAGTATTAGTGTTGGTGTTTACTTAGGAAGGCGTTAACCCCAACCAGCTATTCCTGTTATCTGTACTGACAATCCGATGGTCATTAACGGGATTTGCCGTGGTCAGCGAGGCCCAGCTCGCCTGGGAGATTAGAGCCCACTACAACTTCTTCCCCCCGGGTCACAACCGATGCCACTACCCTACTGCATGCCTGGCTGAATGCCTTCACCTGAATGCACTGATCCCCTGGGGGTGGTTGTCTCACGCACCTAGGCTTCCTCACCTTTTCGCCTCTTCAGTCATGTGCACTGACATGATGGGTACAGCTAGCATGCCACACGTACTCAGCTTGCCTGGGCCTTGCCCTTAACTTGCCTGGTGTTCCACCTCTAAAACTTGCTCTTTCACCCACCTTGACCTACAGAACAACCTCTAAGGAGGGTTGAAAGTAAAATGATGATTTAATGCTCTTTAGCCAAAACATGGGTCAAATAATGACATTTTAATGCAAACCATGAATTCCAGTCCGTGTATATAGATGTCATAATATTCTAAATGTATATTTTTAGTCATCCTGTAAAGAGGACTGAGCTGTATGTGAGTTTATCATTAGTTGCTCTATTTACTGAAGTCTGCTTGTGTTTTCTACCAGAGGGATTGTGGCCAGCATCCTAGTGTTCCTCTGCTTTGGAGTGACACAAGCCAAAGATGGCCCATTCACCAGACCACATCCAGGTAACACAACCTCCAGCCGCAGTGCAAATACTCTTCACATTTCTGCTTCGTCGTGCTGTTGTACTTCAGTGAATACGAGCCTGCCAAGCCTTTTGATACGTAGGCTAAGTGCATTGACATGGGACACGCTCTCAGCAAAACTACATCCTGTCCAAAGAGACACCGTTAGTGAGTCAACATGGTCACTTTTACACTTTGAAAGAAAAAAGAGGGATTTAATGCTTTTGTGAAACTGAAAACCTATAATATTCTTCCCAGATATGGCTTGCGGTGAATCGCTGCTTTCAAAGGTGGTGGTGCTGCAGCACTGTGGACATGTCAAACATAAAAAGTTGTCAACTGCCGTGGCAAGCACAGGTGTAAATCAAACTCTGTAATGGAGTATTGCTCTCCGGTCTTATTTTTATATTTCACCTTTATTTAACCAGGTTAGGCCAGTTGAGAACAAGTTGTCATTTACAACTGCGACGTTTGCCAAGATAAAGCATAGCAATTCAACACACAACAGTTAGACATGGAATTAACAAACATACATTCAATAATACAGTAGAAAAATGTAGTAAGATTTAGGGAGGTAAGGCAATGAATAGGCCATAGTGGTCGACGTAATTACAATTTAGCAATTAAACAGTGGAGTGATAGATGTGCAGATGATGAATGTGCAAGTAGAGATACTGGTTCGTAGAGCAGGTCTGTTCTTCCTCTGAAAATGTCTTCAGTGGGGAGAGAAAGAATGCATGTCTGCTTCTAGATCAATATAGATGTTTGGCGGCACAGCAATGGAGTGGGCCATGAAGACTATCCCGACTGTGTGTGAAGTACATACAGATTACATACACTGCATCAGATTACATTACAATGGAGTGGGCCATAAAGACTATCCTGACTGTGTGTGACGTACATACAGATTACATACACTGCATCAGATTACATAGGGATTACAATACATCCGCCAAATCCAGATTCGTACGTCGGACTGCCAGATGGTGAAGCGTGATTTGTCACTCCAGAGAACACATTTCCACTGCTCCAGAGGCCAATGGCGGCGAGATATACTCCACTCCAACCAATGCTTGCCGTTGCACATGGTGATTTTAGGCTTGTGTGCGGCTTCTCGGTCATGGGAAACCATTTCATGATGCTCCCAACGAACAGTTATTGTGCTGACATTGCTTCCAGAGGCCGTTTGGAACTCGGCAGTGAGTGCTGCAACCGAGGACAGACGATTTTTACACGCTTCAGCACTCTGCAGTCCCGTTCTGTGAGCTTGTTACCTACCACTTTGCGGTTGAGCTGTTGTTGCTCCTAGACGTTTCCATTTCACAATAACAGCACTTAGAGTTGACTGGGGCAGCTCTAGCAGGGCATACATTTTACGGGTGTGGCTGAAATGGCCAAATCCACACTTTTTAGGGGTGTTCACATGCTTTTGTGTGTGTGTGTGTGTCTATACTGATCAAAATTGTATTTCTCTCAAATTTTGTGCACAAATTTATTCCTGTTAGTGAGCATTTCTCCTTTGCCAAGATAATCCATCCACGTGACAGGGGTGGCATATCAAGAAGCTGATTAAACAGCATGATCATTACACAGGTGCACCGAGTGCTGGGGACAATAAAATGCTACTCTAAAATGTGCAGGTGCACACAAGACAATGCCACAGATGTCTAATGTTTTGAGGGAATTGGCATGCTGACTGCAGGAATGTCCATCAGAGCTGTTGCCAGAGAACTGAATTTTCATTTCTCTACCATAAGTGGCCTCTGATGTCGTTTTCGAGAATTTGGCAATATGTTCAACCGCAGATCAAGTGTAACCAAGCCAGCCTAGGACATCCACTTCTGGCTTCTTCACCTGCGGCATGGTCTGAGACTAGCCACCCAGACAGCTGATGAAACTGTGGGTTTGCACACCAAAGAATTTCTGCACAAACTGTCAGGAACCGTCTCTGGGAAGTTAATCTGCATGCTCGTCATCCCCACCAGGGTCTTGACCTTACTGCTGTTTGGCGTCGTAACCAACTTCAGTGGGCAAATGCTCACTTTCAATGGCCACTGGTACGCTGGAGAAGTGTACTCTTTACAGATGAATCCTGATTTCAACTGTACCGGGCAGACTGCGTGTGTCATATTGGCAAGCGGTTTGCTGATGTCAACGTAGGGACCAGAGTGCCCCATGATGACAGTGGGGTTATGATATGGGCAGGCATAAATTGGACAACGAATTCAATTGCATTTTATCGATTGCAATTTGAATGCACAGAGATACCGTGACAACATGCTGAGGCCCATTGTCGTGCCATTCATCCATCACCTCATGTTTCAGTATAATGCACAGTCCCATGTCGCAAGGATCTGTACGCAATTCCTGGGAGATTAAAATGTCCTTTCATCCATGGCCTGCTCACCAGACATGTCACCCATTGAGTATGTTTTGGATGCTCTGGATTGACGTGTACAGCAGCGTTTTCCAGTTCCCGCCAATGTCCAGCAACTTCGCACAGCCATTGAAGAAGAGTTGGACAACATTCCACAGGCCACAATCAACAGCCTGATCAACTCTATGCAAAGGAGATGTCGTGCTGCATGAGGCAAATGGTGGTCACACCAGATACTGACTGATCCACGCCCCTACATTATTTATTTATCTGTGACCAACGATGCATATCTGTATTCTGTCAAGTGAAATGCATAGATTAGTGCCAAATCTATTTATTTATCTGTGACCAACGATGCATATCTGGAACTTTGACTAACAATTCCAATAATAATAATGATTTGAGCCTACTTATACATAATTACACAATCATAAGCTTCCTATTCTACCTTCCTGAATAAATCATTAATTTAGGTTGTTTAAAAATGAATGCTAAAATAAGAGCTCCATAATGTTAATCATAAATTAATAAATAAGTGCTATGCTTATAGCACACTATATTTCTATGATCATATAAAACATGCGTTTTGTTAATATGTAGGTGTATGTAGCCTATAACAATGTTGGAAAAGATTTGTTTCATTTGGTCTTGTATTCTGTTAGCACAGTATGTATTAATTCATATGATCTCATATTAGAAGTGATGTTCTCTACCCTGACAGTTGTTTTAACTTGGTAATTTCGTTAGACATGTTTTTCACTCAAGTGTTGGAAAATTGCAATTCATGATCACAATTGCAATATCTGGCCAAATCGTGCAGCCTTACTGCAGAGACAGATTTGGCCTTTTCCTAGTGTGTCGTTTCAAGCACCACCAGTTGAACAACTTTTTGTTTATTTAATCGCGGCATGTGCATTGGTCAGGAACAGTGGAAACTGGGAATTTGTCTTTTACAACTTGTCCCATTCAGCTGTGAAACTCTGAATTGCACAATTCAATCTGAAAATGTACCATATCAGCAATATGTTTCATGTCCTACCTGAAATTAAACCTGTCTGAACCTCTGTTGTGGTAATGTCACAGGTGCATATTTTTCTAAGGCACATCCCAATCTTAGGAGATCAGATCATAACATAGTATGTAGAGTCAGATCAGCTGAACTGTGAGTACATCCGTTTCTGTGAGGATCTCGTTATTCCCAAAAAGAAAGTATCAACGTCTTCCCCAATAATAAACCGTGGGTAACTCTGGAATTAAAAATCATGTTTTTGAATCGGGTAGCAAGTGCAAGGCAGCATACAAAGACAAATATGAAAACCTTTTCAAGGACAGTGGGAAAGCCTGGCAAGGGCTACAAACCATTACAGGCTACAAACCAAAGAGCCATTGTAAACTCAGCAAAAAAGGAAACTTCCCTTTTTCAGGACCCGGTCTTTCAAAGATGATTAGTAAAAATCCAAATAACTTCACAGATCTTCATTGTAAAGGATTTAAACACGTTTTCCCATGCTTGTTCAATTAACCATAAACCATTAATGAGCATGCACCTGTGGAACGGTTGTTAAGACACTAACCACTTACAGGGAGTAGGCAATTATGAAAACTTAGGACACTAAAGAGGCTGTTCTACTGACTCTGAAAAACACCAAAAGAAAGATGCCTGCTCAGCTGTGTGAATGTGCCTTAGGCATGTTGCAAGGAGGCATGAGGACTGCAGATGTGGTCAGGGCAATAAATTGCTATGTCTAAGACAGCGCTACAGAGAGACAGGACGGACATCTGATCATTCTCACAGTGGCAGACCACGTGTAACAACACCTGCACAGGATTGGTACATCCAAACATCACACCTGCAGGGCAGGTACAGGATGGCAACAACTGCCCAAGTTACACCAGGAATGCACAATCCCTCCATCAGTGCTCAGACTGTCTGCAGTAGGCTGGGAGAGGCTCGACTAAGGGCTTGTAGGCCTGTTGTCTGGTGAGGACCTGCCTTACATTACCGGCAACAACGTCGCCTATGGGCACAAACCCACCTTCGCTGGACCAGACAGGACTGGCAAAAAGTGCTCTTCAGTGACTAGTCTAGGTTTTGTCTCACCAGGGGTGATGGCCAGATTCACATTTATAGTTGAAGGAATGCGTGTTACACCGAGGCCTGTACTCTGGAGCGGGATCGATTTGGAGATGAGGGGCCGTCATGGTCTGGGGCGGTGTGTCACAGCATCATCGGACTGAGCTTGTTGTCATTGCAGGCAATCTCAACACTTAGGGCCACTAACCATTTTGTTAGCTATTTAAGTAGTCCTACTCATACCTACTCATTTGTTTACTACAGGTGATGGATAGTCAAATGCAAACACGGCAACACTTGTCATGCTACAACACTACTTGTGGTTTGCAGGCATTGTCATCTTGTTGCCAGGTGTTTCTATTTTGCAAAACAAATGGCCCATTGTAGGAGACTAAAGTCTTGTATAGGACTGGATGGTGTGAAGGTTACTCCAGGGTTTTAGACTGGAGAAACTGGAGCTACGGTATGTATCCCAGCCCTACTACACTGTCAATAAACAAAACAAACTAAATGGATGCTGTGCAGTAATATGTTTCCTTGCGGTCCTTATTAGTGACTCAGTTTTGTGGTTATTTACTGTTTTCCGTTAACCCCGTAGAGTCGATTGGCACACTGAGTCAATCTAAGTTAAAAAAAAAAAAAAAAAATCCCATCAAAATGTGTCAGTTTAAACTGAAGATATCTGTCACGGGACTCATCTGAAGGTATCCGGTACCGGTAAAAAAAGGAATGGAAGTATGAAGGTAGATTTGTGAGTTATTTTTATATCTGCTAGATTTAGGACAGATGCGTCAACCTGGTTTCTTATGATACATTTTTGGACTGTCCTTTTTGCCATTTATGAATGTGTTATTCAATGTGTTTCTGTGGGATTTAGTAGTAAAGGCCAAAATCTATATATTGTTTGGATACCTGAGGGGTCCCAAAATTCTAAATCAAATCGCTGAATGATCGATAGACCATCTTAAAACAATTCCATATGTCAGTTTAGCACTCCCGCCTCCTCCAATGTCTTAGACTCTAAAGAATTAACAAGGAACGCACCTTGTGGATGTCCCAGGAGTGTAGATTATGCTAAAATGTATACTATTTTGTTATCTCTCTCTCTTTCTCTCCAGCATACTGGCGCTTCTGGCTATGTGTCTCCGTTGTCTACGAGCTATTCCTTATCTTTGTGCTGTTCCAGGTGGGTCGATTGCACCAACACACACACACACACACCCGAGCACTGAATTGTTTGTGCTATTATAGTTGCAATAGAATTGTTGTTTGAATGAATAATCACTCCAATCAGCTTTGAAATAGAGGCAAGTTCTCTCTGAGAGCACTGCCAACTAGGTATCAATGACATGATTAGATGTGGAATGGATCTGAAGGGACTTAAAGGGAAGAGAACACATCTTCCAGAAACTAGTTAACTTCTCTATGTACATTGAGAAGTTATGTTCAAAGTATACTGAACAAAAATCTAAACGCAACTGCAGCAATTTCAACAATTTTACTGAGTTGAAGTTCATATAAGGAAATCAGTCAATTGAAATAAATAAATTAGGCCATAATCTATGGATTTCACACGACGGAGCAGGTGAGCAGCCATGGGTGGACCTGGGAGTCAGGAATTAGTTTTTTTCCCCACAAAAGGGCTTGATTACAGGTAGAAATGCTCCTCTGTTTCATCAGCCGTCTGGGAGGCTAGTCTGATGATCCCGCAGGTAAAGAAACCAGATGTGGAGGGCCTGGGCTGGCGTGGTTACACGTGGTCTGCGGTTGTGAGGCTGGTTGGACGTACTGCCAAATTTTCAAAAACGACATTGGAGACGGTTTCTGGTAGAAATTAACATTCCATTCTCTGGCAACAGCTCTGGTAGACATTCCTGCAGTCAGCATGCCAATTGCACACTCCCTCAACTTGAGGCATCTGTGGCATTGTGCTGTGTGACAACTGCACATTTTAAAGTGGCCTTTTATTGTCCCCCAGCACAAGGTGCACCTGTGTAATGATCATGCTGTTTAATCAGCTTCTTGATATGCCACACCTGTCAGGTGGATGGATTATCTTGGCAAAGGAGAAATGTTCACACACAGGGATGTAAAAAAATGTTTGCACAACATTTGAGAGGGAAGCCTTTTGTGTGTCTGAAACATTTCTGGGGTCTTTTATTTCAGCTCATGAAACATGGGACCAACACTACATGTTGCATTTGTTTTTGTTCAGTATACATAGTATTTAGTACTTGTCTATCTATTTGTGTATACTTAATTTACCCTCATTCATTAGACGGTCCGTGATGGGAGACAGTTTATGAAGTACATTGACCCCAAACTGGGGGTAGCCCTGCCGGAGAGGGACTATGGCGGCAACTGCCTCATATACGACCCGGGGAACACCACCGACCCCTGGCATAACATCTGGGTAAGACACGTGCGCGCACACATTAACCTGTAGCACAACAGCAATGGTGGCACCTGCAGGGACTGTGACACTAAAGACATTTCTCTTTCTCGGTGTGTCTCTCTCTTTCGCTTTCTAGGTGACTCTCTCGCTTTCTGTCTGTCTCTCTGTCTTGCTCGATGGAGTAATACTTCACTCAGGGCTCCTACTGGGTTCCCTTAAGCCAACAGACTGCCCTAGTGGATGGAACACTCAAATGTTGGCTTTCTGTGGGCTTTTTAATTTTGTAACCATAAATTCCACTCATTAATCACTAATTTCCACAGATATTTCAATCCACTGTTGTCCGCGTCAAACAAGGTTCTCAGTTCTTTGTCAACATGGTTGTAAAAGGGCCGTCCCAAAGATCACTGACACAGGTTAAAAAATATTACACAAATGCTATTTTTGCAGGACAAGATGGATGGCTTTGTCCCCGCTCACTTTCTTGGCTGGTATATTAAGGTGGGTCTGAGTAGTGTACTGTATTTTAAGCCTATATTTCATGCTTGATTAGCATTAATACTGGATTAAAGGTAGAGTGGGCAACTGCTTACAGAAAGCCACAACATTCACGTCTCCTATCTCCCTCCCTTCTTCTGTCAGACACTTGTGATCAGAGACTGGTGGATGTGTATGATCATCAGCGTGATGTTTGAGTTCCTGGAGTACAGTCTGGAGCACCAGCTTCCCAACTTCTCTGAGTGCTGGTGGGACCATGTATGTACCTCTTCTTCATAACACACGAGGATATGTTTGTCCACTGTTGAGTTTGGATAATGGGTGTTTGATACTAGGAGGCAATTCAAAGCAACTGACTTTACTGAATTTCAAGTGTCTGTCAGTTGAATGTAAAAAATAAATAATTGTTTTTGACCTTTTATTTAAGTAGGCAAGTTGAGAACAAATTCTTATTTACAATGACGGCCTAGGAACAGTGGGTTAATTGCCTTGTTCAGGGGCAGAACGACAGATTTTTACCTTGTCAGCTCGGGGCTTCAATCTAGCAACCATTCGGTTACTGGCCCAACACTAACCACTAGGCTACCTGCCGCCCCGTCAGTAGATCGGTCTCCCTGTAAGTAGATACTGAATGATGTGTTAGTCAGTAGATACTGAATGTTATGTGCAGAAAGCTTGAGTTAGGATTTTGTCTTTAGAGAATGCGGAATTGCCATGTCTTGTTCTGTGAATCCTAAATGTCATGTCCGTCTTTCAGTGGATCATGGATGTGCTGGTGTGTAATGGCCTGGGGATCTACGCTGGGATGAAGACCTTAGGCTGGCTGTCTATGAAGCCCTACCAGTGGCAGGGACTGTGGAACATCCCCACATACAAGTACGCTGCCCACCTCCTGTCACCTTGGTTACGCTTCCTTAAGCTTGTGCACAAAGAAGTCCCAATGTCATAAGAGTTATAGATATGGCTGTTGTTTACTTAACTAATATTCTCCCATCAAAGAGTTTGTAGTAGTTTTTTTATTTTTATAGAATGTTCTCATTTCTTATTCGGGATGGATAGTGTACGATATGTGTGTGTCTGTTAATCAGGGGGAAGATCAAGCGCATGGCCTTCCAGTTCACACCCTACAGCTGGGTCAAGTTTGAGTGGAAGCCTGCCTCCAACCTACGCAGGTGGCTGGCTGTCCTGGGAATCATCTTCATGGTGAGACTCTCTCATTCCTCTCACTTAACTCTTTGTCGACTG
This sequence comes from Oncorhynchus mykiss, assembly GCF_013265735.2. Lineage (NCBI taxonomy): Eukaryota > Metazoa > Chordata > Actinopteri > Salmoniformes > Salmonidae > Oncorhynchus > Oncorhynchus mykiss. Next base: position 48,667,211 of record NC_048566.1, on the reverse strand, counting down.
TCACTCTCTGTCTAGGTTGCGCTCACTTTCACTCTCACCCACACTAAATCTGTCGCTTATCTCTCTCTACTCAAGTCTTCCTCCTCTGACCTGTAATCTCTCTGCAATCTCCCTGCCTGTCTCTCCATCTCTCTCTCCCTTCTCTCTTGTTCTCTCCGTTAGTTCCTGCTGGCGGAGCTGAACACCTTCTACCTGAAGTTTGTGCTGTGGATGCCTCCGGAGCACTACCTGGTGTTGCTTCGCCTCGTCTTCTTTGTCAACGTGGGCGGAGTGGCCATGAGGGAGATCTACGACTTCATGGACGACCCGTGAGTATTAGTAACACTATGTATTGTGTGCAGTGTGTCTTTACAACTGACGAGCAATTAAATCCTCCGTCTCTGTCTACTCCGTCCTCCCTCAGGAAGTTCTATAGGAAGCTGGGGCAGCAGGCGTGGCTGGTGGCGGCCATCACCGTGACCGAGTTCCTCATTGTAGTCAAATACGACCCCAGGACCATCATGCTGCCCATCCCCTTCTTCGTCACCCAATGCTGGTTCCTGGGCATCGTCCTCATCCTCAGCTGGACATTGTGGCGCTTCTTCATCCGGTAAGCTGCCAACCAGTCTGCCTGTCTCCTCCTCTGTTGTAGAACATAGCAATAATGACAAGAATGTGTATATACCGTAAAAGAGGTCTTCAGCAGTGTTCGGGTCATGAACTGGAGTCGTTCTGGTCTTTTCTGTTACCTGTGCCATGCAGACGTGCTTTGGTAACACTTATCAGTTAATTAAATGAATGGAATGTTAAGAAATGCCTTGCATGAAATTCATGTTTATGTTGATTCTTCATGGAAGCTTATGTTCATTAGCTGCCCATTTTATTATTTTAGTAATGTAATATGTTATCATTTTTTTTTTTTTTTTTTTTTTTCCTGTTCATGGTATATGGTATAATGGTTATGTTTTTTGCGTGGTTGAGTGTGCAATTTTTCTTTTATGTTGCCCCCCTCCCCTCATGCTGGACGTGACTGGGTATATTAGCCCCGCATGTTAAAGCTTCTCGTCTGTTTTCTCCACCCCTCCTGCTGTCCCTTCTCGTTCTTAGCGGCAATGTTCATGTCCAGTGAGGTAGGTGTAGGAGCGAGGCTGTGCCTCTTCTCCTACGTAGCGGTGGTCTGCCGTTGGTGCCATCATCACCCACCACCTTACCTTCTCTGGATCCAAAATGGATCCATGTTTTCCTCCACAGAATCAATCCATCTCATGATGCGTGTTGTTTTCGGTTCTGCCGTGTCGTACTACTATCCTCTTCCTGTTTTTTTGTTTTGTTTTCTGACCTCACACTCGGGCCTTTGTCTTTTTTCTCTCTCAGATTGTTCCTCAATTAGAAAAGGGTTTGATCAGTGAAAACACTAAATGAAGTGGAAGTTGTCAACTGCACACTTCAAAGTGCCATTCTGGAACATTTGGAAAGCTATGACTAACTACAGTGCATTCGGAAAGTGTTCAGACTCCTTTTTCCACAATTTGTTACGTTTACAGCCTTATTCTAAAATTGATAAAAGAGAAAATCCTCATCAATTTACACACAATGGCCCATAATGACAAAGCGAAAACAGGTTTAGTAATTTTGGAAAATTGTATTTAAAAAAATATATAAAAACATACCTTATTTACGTAAGTATTCACTCTAAATTGAGCTCTGGTGCATCCTTTTTCCATTGATCATCCTTGAGATGTTTCTACAACATGATTGGAGTCCACCTGTGGTAAATTCAATTGATTGGACATGATTTGGAAAGGCAAACACCTGTCTGTATAAGGTCCCAGTGATGACAATGCATGTCAGAGCAAAAACCAAGCCAATAGGTCAAAGGAATTGTCTGTAGAGTGCCGAGACAGGATTGTGTCTAGGCACAGATCTGGGGAAGGGTACCAAAACATTTCTGCTGCATTTAAGGTCCCCAAGACAAGTGGCCTCCATCAGTCTTAAATGGAAGAAGATTGGAACCACCAAGTCTCTTCCTAGAGCTGGCCTCCACGCCAAACTGCGCAATCGGGGAGAAGGGCCTTGGTCAGGGAGGCGACCAGGAACCTGGTGGTCACTCTGACAGAGCTCCAGAGTTCCTCTGTGGATATGGGAGAACCTTCCAGAAGGACAACCATCTCTGCAGCACTCCACCAATCAAGCCTTTATTTTTAGAGTGGCCAGACGGAAGCCACTCCTCAGTAAAAGGCACGACAGCCCACTTGGAGTTTGCCAAAGGACTCTCAGACCAGGAGAAACAAGATTCTCTGGTCTGATTAAACTTTTTGGCTTGAATACCAAGTGTCACGTCTGGAAGAAACCTGGCACCATCCCTACAGTGAAGCATGGTGGTGGCAGCATCATGCTGTGGGGATTTTCTTCAGCAGCAGGGACTGGGAGACTAGTCAGGATCAAGGGACAGATGAATGGAGCAAAGTACAGAGATCCTTGATGAAAACCTGCTCCAGAGCACTCAGGACCTCAGGCTGGGGTAAAGGTTTACCTTCCAACAGGACAATGACCCTAAGCACACAGCCAAGACAATGCAGGAGTGACTTCGTGACAAGTCTCTGAATGTCCTTGAGTGGCCCAGCCAGAGTCGGGCCTTGAACCCAATCGAACATCTCAGGAGAGGTCTGAAAATAACTGCAGCAATGCTCCCCATCCAACCTGGCAGAGCTTGAGAAGATCTACAGAGAAGAATGGGAGTAACTCCCCAAATACAGGTGTGCCAAGCTTGTAGTGTCATTCCCAAGAAGACTCGAGGCTGTAATCACTGCCACAGGTGCTTAAACAAAGTACTGAGTAAATGGCCTGAATACTTATGTAAATTAGTAATTTCAGTTTTTATTTTTAATACATTTGCAACCATTTCTAAACCTGTTTTTGCTTTGTCGTTATGGGTTATTGTGTGTGGATTGATGAGGGGGGGGGGAAACAATTTAACAATTTTTGAATAAGGCTGTAACTTAATGAAATGTGGAAAAAGTGAAGGTCTGAATACTTTCCGAATGCACTATGACTCATTCCTCAGACACCAACACAGTTTATAAAGTATGACATGGCATGAGCTGGTGGTGTGATGCTGTGTCAATGATTATTTCCTGTAACATGCCATGTCACCCTGCAAGAAGTAGAAAAATGACTTAACTCAAGGCTGGTTTTCTAAAGCTGACGTGTCATGTTATCTCTGAGGACTTTTCTAACGATTCTCCCTGGCAAACCCAGTGTGGCCAACCCCCCTTCTGGACAGCTACCCCCCTTCTGGAGAGCTACCCTCCTTCTGGAGAGAGAAAGAGAGAGCTACCTTCCTTCTGGAGAGAGAGATGGCTACCCTCCTTGGGTGCATGCAGTTTCTCAACTCTAGTCCTTTAGTACCCTCAGCGGTCAACATTTTTGCTTGAACACACATAATTCTACAAATCAGCAGCGCAGGAGCCGGGTAAGCTTGATTAACTGAATCCGGTGTGTTAAAGCAGGGCCGGAGCACACCCAGTAGCTCTCAACAAGAGGGTTGGCCGTCCTGGCTGTATTACAGGAGCTTCAGCCTGTCAGTCAGCATGCTGACCCCACCCGCCATCCTCTGATAGCCAATCAGATCAGCAGCTCCTCACCCTGCACCTTCCACCAACTGTCTTCAGTCATGGTTCTGAAGCGTACAGAGGAATATATATATATATATATATATTAGCCGCATGTAGTCTGGACATGCCGTCTTTAAACAGACTTGACAAGTGGTCTCCTCCCCCCCAACTGTATGTCTTACTATTCTACACTGTCCCTTAGGGAGGATGGGGTGAGCGTGTTCATAACCATTGGGGGTGCTTTAGAATCAGGGTATTTGTAAGTGTGTGAAGAAATGTGCTAACGTTTAGGCCTATGTAGGCTGGTGAACATCCTTATACGTGTGTGTGCGCCACTGTGTCCCCCTTGACTCTCCTCCTCTGCTCTACCCGCAGTGACATCACTCTCCGCTACAAAGACGCTCGCCGACGGAAGCAGGAGGTCACAGGGGACTGCGGCCGTCCCCATGGCAACGGTGGCACGGCAACCCCGTCGGGACGCAGCAAACTCAACGGCATCTCCGAGTCTCTCCGACACAGGAAGTCCTGAGAGGCGGAGCCTGCCGCTGGTAGGGGGTGGGGAAAGGGACACAAAAAAAAGAGCCGCAGCGCCATACACACGCAGGGCGTCTGGATCACAAATGTAGAGGTGTGTCTGGGGGAAGGGGGATGTTGTTCTTGTGCCTACCTGAACAGTGTCATAGTCATTCCTGTGCTGGCTTTTCACTGTTAACACTAATCACAGAACAAAACACCGAACAGGGATTTGGGGTTGTGGTGTCAGCTAGCTATCCCATACTACAGGGATTTACCTCATGTACGTTCATTGTGTAATCGTGCTGGGAACTTTACGGGGGCGATTTTATTATTTTGTTATATGTTGAAATTTAATTGGGTCCAAAAAATCACAAAGGGTTGGGACAGATGATGGATTTTGTTTTCACAGTGGCAGAATTATGTTAACTTAAAATGTAATCAGGATGAATTAAGGGTTGGGAGGGAGAGGAACCGAACCCCCCCAAGGGGCCAGCAAACATACTTACTTACAAGCTAAATAACAGCCAAAGCTTTGAACAAATCCCTGTTCAAGCCATTTTCTGCTAAAGCAGGGATTCCCAAACTCGGTCCTGGGACTCCCCCGGGTGCATGTTTTATCCTCTAGCACTACACAGCTGACTCAAATGATCACCGTTTGATGAGGAGTTGGTTATTTGAATCAGCTGTGTAAAAAACAGAACGTGCACCCAGGGGGGCGCCCCAGGGTCGCGTTTGGGGAAACCCTGGTCTAAACCATTAGGGCTGTGCCACTCAACCTGCGCTAGGGCAATTAAGTCCCAATGCCGTGGATTGCAATCGTTATATCCTAGTAACATGTGGTAATGATGGCTGTAACATGACAGACGATGGTATTCAAACCAAATTGGATGCAAAGGAGGGATGCAAAGCTGGCCAAAACAAGCTTTTAAATACAGAATGAACATCTGTACAATTCTAAATATGCTTAAAGAATGCAGGGCACACACAGCCATTGGAGAAATGTGAACCATGTCTGACACACCTGTATTTAATTAGGCTCTTTAACGTCTTAATTAATCACACTGGCGTCATTCATGGGAAATACGTCTCAGAATAGCCAAAAGCCAGGTGACGGGTAACAATTAGTGTGGGCTTTCAAGTTGAAGTGGTAGCTACAGTATTATATAACCCTTTGGCCCTCACCGCACTGTTCATCATGGGTGACTATCAAGCCTAGATGACATGAAGGGACTTCTTTTGCGTGGAGAGGTGTCCACATTGTGGATGTTGGCTACAGACTTAATCCACTTGTGTTGGTGATCACCCTCCCAATAAATAAGGGAGAAAAAAAGCACATCACAAAGATAAGACTAAAATGGGCAGCCTTTGCACTGCTCGGGGCTCAATGGTGACTCTTGCTGGGACATGAACTTCGGCACCTTGATTCCATGTGTAATTACAAGCACCATCCAATGTAAAATAACTAGTTGTGAGTCGCAATAGGTATTTGTGTGTATGTCACTGGATGGAGAGTAGAAGACTTGTGCTAAATAGTTCCAAACTGCCTGATGTGACCTAGAACATGCTTAATGCCATTTATAATATATTGTGAATGTAAACCAGCAGCTCTAAACCTTAAAATAAGGCGGCTTCTCATTAAACACCAATTATTTAACATGTTATGTGGTGGTTATAAACTGGGCTGTAGTGCAACGTAGAATCAGAGGAGTTTGCCATTGAAGTCTATATATATATATATATATATATATATTTCTCAAAATGTTCCTTTTTTTTAATTGTCATGCTTTTCCTCTCTCCTTCCAGAAATGTTTCTGAAAATTATGGCGTATATGTATACATGTGTGTTTGTGTGTATATATGTCTGTATATATATTTGTGTGTATATATGTATGTGTACATGCATACATACATTATATATACATATATACACACACACACATATATATATATATATATATCTCTCTCTCTATATATATCTGTCTGTCTGTCTGTGCACAGTACCAGTCAAAAGTTCACACACCTACTCAAGGGTTTTTCTTTATTTTTACCATTTTCTACATTGTAGAATAATAGTGAAGACATCAAGTTATGAAATAACACATATGGAATCATGTAACCCATTTTTGTTTTATTTAACAAATCAAAATATATTTTAGATTTGATTCTTCAAAGTAGCCACCCTTTTCCTTGACGGCTTTGCCCACTCTTGGCATTCTCTCAACCAGCTTCACCTGGAATACTTTTCCAACAGTTTTGAAGGAGTTCCCACATGTGCTGAGTACTTGTTGGCTGCTTTTCCTTCACTCAGCGGTCCAACTCATCCCAAACCATCTCAATTTGCTTGAGGTCGGGTGATTGTGGAGGCCAAGTCATCTGATGCAGCACTCCATCACCCTTCTTCTTGGTCAAATAGTCCTTACACAGCCTGGAGGTGTGTTGGGTCATTTATCCTGTTGAAGAACAAATGGTATTCCCACTAAGTGCAAACCAGATGGGATATCTCTGCAGAATGCTGTGGTAGCCATGCTGGTTAAGTGTCCGTTGAATGTTAAATAAATCGGACAGTGTCACCAGCAAAGCACCATAACACCAGTTCCGTGCTTTACGGTGGGAAATACACATGCGGAGATCATCCATTCACCCACACCGCGTCTCACAAAGACACGCCGGTTGGAACCAAAAATCTCCAATTTGGACTCATCAGACCAAAGGACACATTTCTACCGGTCTAATGTCCATTGTTTGTGTATCTTGGTCCAAGCAAGTCTCTAATTCGTATTGGTGTCCTTTAGTAGTGGTTTCTTTTCAGCAATTTGACCTTGAAGGCCTGATTCACACGGTCTCCTCTGAACAGTTGATGTAGAGATGTGTCTGTTACTTGAACTCTGAAGCATTTATTTGGACTGCAATTTCTGAGGCTGGTAACTAATGAACTTATCCTCTGCAGCAGAGGTCTTCTTTTCCTGTGGTGGTCCTCATGATAGCCAGTTTCATCATAGACCTTGATGGTTTTTGCGACTGCACTTGAAGAAACTTTTAAAGTTCTTGAAATGTTCCGTATTGACTGACCTTAATGTCTTAAAGTAATGATGGACTGTTTATCTTGCTTATTTGAGCTGTTCTTGCCATAATATGCACTTGGTATTTTTCCAAATAGGGCTATCTTCTGTATACCACCCCTACCTTGTCACAACACAACTGATTGGCTCAAAGGCATTAAAAAGGAAAAATTCCACAAATTAACTTTTAACAAGGCACCCCTGTTAATTGAAATGCGTTCCTGGTGACTACCTCATGAAGCTGGTTGAGAAAATGCCAAGAGTGTGCAAATCTGTCAAGGCAAAGGGTGGCTATTTTGAAGAATCTCAAATATAAAATATTTTATTGGTTTGACAGTTTTGGTTACTACATGATTCCATATAGTTTTGATGTCTTCATTATTATTCTACAATGTAGAAAATAGTGAAACATTAAGAAAAACCCTTGAATGAGTGTGTGTTTTAACTTTTTACCGGTAGTGTGTGTACAGTGCCTTTGGAAAGTATTCAGACCCCTTGATCTTTTCCACATTTTATGTTACGGCCCTATTCTAAAATGGATTTAAAAAAATAAAAAATTAAATCTACACACAATACCTCATGTCAAGGCGAAAAGTTTATTTTATTTTTTGCAATTGTATATATCTAGAAACTGATGCCTTGTTTACCTAAGTATTCAGACCCTTTTCTATGAGACTCGAAATTGAGCTCAGGTGCATTCTGTTTCCATTGATCATCCTTGATATTTCTACAACTTCATTGGAGTCCACCTGTGGTAAATGTTTAAATTGATTGGACATGATTTGGAAATATAAGGTCCCATAGTTGACCGTGCATGTCAGATCAAAAACCCTACCATTAGGTCGAAGGAGTTGTCCGTAGAGCTCCGAGACGGGATTGTGTCGAGGCACAGATCTGGTGGAAGAGTATCAAAAAATGTTTGGAGCATTGTAGATCCCCAAGAACACAGTGGCCTCCATCATTCTTAAATGGAGGAAGTTTGGAACCACAAAGACTCTTCCTAGAGCTCTAGAGTTCCTCTGTGGAGATGGGAGAACCTTCCAGAAGGACGACCATCTCTGCAGCACTCCACCAATCAGACTTTTATGGTAGGGTGGCCAGACGGAAGCCACTCCTTAGTAAAAGGCACATAACAGCCCGCTGTCAGACCATGAGAAACAAGATTATCTGGTCTGATTGAACCAAGATTGACCCTTTACTTAGTACTTTGTTGAAGCACCTTTGGCAGCAATTACAGCCTCATGTCTTTTTGGTATGACGCAACAAGCTTGACACATCAGTATTTTGGGAGTTTCTTCCTCTTTGCAGATCATCTCAAGCTCTGTCAGGTTGGATGGGAAGTGTCGCTGCACAGCTGCTTTTAAGTCTCTTCAGAGATGTTTGATCAGGTTCAAGTCCAGGCTCTGGCTGAGCTACTCAAGGACATTTAGATACTTGTCCCGAAGCCACTCCTGCGTTGTCTTGGCTGTGTGCTTAGGGTCGTCCTGTTAGATGGTGAACCTTCACCCCCAATCTGAGGCCCTAAGCGCTCTGGAGCAGGGTTTCATCAAGGATCTCTGTACTTTGCTCTGTTCATCTTTGCTTTGATCCTAATTAGACTCCCAGTCCTTGCCGCAGAAGAACATCCTACAGGATGATGCTGTCACCACCATGCTTCACCGTAATGATGGTGCCAGGTTTCCTCCAGACCTGATGCTCGGCATTCAGCCCAAAGAGTGCCATTTTGGTTATCAGACCAGAGAATCTTTAGGTGCCTTTTGGCAAACTCCAAGTGGGCTGTCGTGCCTTTTACTGAGGGGCTTCCGTCTGGCCGCTCTATCATAAATGCCTGATTGGTGGAGTGCTTCAGGGATGGTTGTCCTTCTGGAAGGTTCTCCCATCTCCAGAGGTACTCTGGAGCTCTGTCAGAGTGACTGTCGCGTTCTTGGTCACCTCCCTGACCAAGGCCCTTCTCCCCCAATTGCTCAGTTTGGTCGAGTGGCCAGCTCTTGTAAGATTCTTGGTGGTTCCAAACTTCTTCCATTTAAGAATGATGGATGCCACTGTGTTCTTGGGGACCTTCAATACTGCAGAAATGTTTTGGTACCTTCCCCAGATCTATGCCTCGACACAATCCTGTCTCGGAGCTCTACGGACAATTCCTTCGACCTCATGGCTTGGTTTTTGCTCTGACATGCGCTGTCAACTGTGGGACCTTTATATAAACAGGTGTGTGCCTTCCCAAATCATGTCCAATCAATTGAATTTGATCAATGGAAACAGGATTCAGCTGAGCTCAATTTTGTGTCTCGTTGCAAAGGGTCTGAATATTTATGTAAATAAGGTATTTAGTTTTTTTTATTTGTAATACATTTGCAAAATTTTCTAAAAACCTGTTTTCACTTTGTCATTATGGGGTATTGTGTGTGTGTGTAGTTTGATGAAGGCTGTAATGTAACAATGTGGAAAAAGCCCAGGGCTATCAATACTTTCCAAATGGGGGGGGGGGGGGGGGGGTGTGTGTTTTTAAATTGGTTTCAGAACATTTTGCCCCCTTTGAATGTGCAGGCTGCCTGTACAAAGTACAACAAAAAAATGTTTAGCTGAAGTATCCCTAAGTCTGTACCTGTTTTCTTGTACTATGTTATGTTGGAGTGTCTTGAAGATGACACTAAGATTTTTTTTTTTTTAATTATTATTATTTTAGACGTGGGCCTGGGAATTCAGTCTACCGTGCCCGTTGCGAAGGATCAGGATTTTGGGCCAATTCTATTTCAATTCAGGAAACTCTGATGATGATGATGATTGAAATTTAAAGTATTGGCTTGATAATTGCTCATTGTTTTCTATGTTTACTTTTCAAGCTGACGGCACTGAAATGAGATTGATCCCCAAACCTGCTTATTCTCCAAAACCCGACCCCCAAGCAACAGAGACTAGAGTCTGGTTTCAATGATGCGCTCTTTTGGCTTAGAGGAACTATGTCATTGCCTACGTTGATATGGGGGGAGATCTGGTGACTCTCCCAACAAATCACGAGGCAGACATGCCAAAACCTTGTGACGCAAAGGTTGCAGCCAAAATCTATTTTGTATTTTATTCAAGTGGATAAAGTAGTGGCATAAGCAGTGATGTGGTTCCCCTATGCCAAAAGAGTGTCATTGAAACCAGAACTTAGTCATTGACCACATTTACATGCACACCAATCTCCTGTTGTTTTTCGTGCAGTGCGCAGGCTCAATCTTACAAATCATGGGTGTTGTGTGATATATTTTCATTTGATTTGTCAAAGAAATCTCTTCCAAAAGGTAGGCTACCTGCACAGTTCGTACGACCAAAATAATTCAGTCATTCATTTAGCTGATTCTCCGTACTGGACCCGAGAGATTAATAAAAAAAAGTATAATATTAATATTCTTCATTCTTGTTCCCAAGACATTTGTTGTATAATTTTACTGCTAGTGATAGTATTATATGACACTGCATGTGAGAGGTTATAGGCCCTACTGTAAGTCTGTTTCTGTTACAATTCCATTTAACCTATAACTTAAATGAGGAATATTCCGTTTATTAATTCCAGAATAAGACCTTTAGCGGGATATGAGCTACTATCCGGAATACTGTGCCCATGTAAATTTGGTCACTGTGCTTCCTAGGGTCGTGTTTCTGAGACTCGAATCTGTTTGACTTGCCTAGTTAAATAGGTAGGTAAAAAATGTAAAAAGGCCTATGGCGTGTCGGGTAAGTGAACTCCCACTCTTAGCCACAAGAGGGCAGCAGATCCCTTCTGTCTCAGTCTCTGCCTGTGCGGTTGGTCTGAGAGGGCTGTTAAAGCCATTTTCTACAGTTTGAATAAATGTGAACATGTAAAGGATAGTAAACAAAAAAATGAAATGCTGCTGTAGCATGTTATTTTATAAAGTTTTCAATAAAATCTAATGACAAATGTGAACATTTGTTGTCCTGGCTTTATTTGTGACTCATGAATTATGCATGGTGCAGCTCACATGGCAAATTTCCACTGAGAATTTACACCGATGTTTTACCAAAAAGGTGCAGACGTTTGTGTTTCCACCTACACGGCCCGGCTCTAGTGACACACAAGGCCGTGGCCTCAGCGGACCTGCTCTGACAGCGGGGTCGCTGGTACTTTTCAGCTGGCATTTATATAACAATGGAATAACTGTGAACATGGGTTCACACCTTCCACGGTTTACACCATCTCACAAAGCAACTCCACCAACACTGCTCTCCCAGTTCTCTCCCCTGCATCCAGCAACTTGAGGGAGGTCTGTCAAATGTTCAGACTGCTTTGCTGTTACCTGGTTGGCCAGGGACTTTATTGAAGTCTCATCTCACTCGACAAGTAGCTGCAGATGACCCTATGCCTGTTCGCTCTTATGGGAATGATCTTAATACCCTCTGACTTTACACTTCATAGAGGGCTCACGCTTATGAAACTAAATGTGACAAGTATGATAGAAAAAATTGACACAATTGACACAGGTTTAGGGCTCATGCCTGACATTCTGGTTCTCTAGGAAACATGGTTGAATGGTTCCTTCTCTGATAAAGACATTGAAGTGATTCATGTATTTAGATGTGACAGATTAAAGGAAGGAGGGGCCATATGTAAAATCAAATTTCATGGGGTCCAAATCTTTTTGTTCCCAAGAAATGTGAGATCCTGGCTGTAGATTTTCATAAACCAAAATGAACATCTTCACTGAACAAAAATATAAACAACAATTTCAAAGATTTTACTGAGTTACAGTTACTTAATTATAAAAAATAATAATTAATTAGACCCTAATCTATGGATTTCACGACTGGGAATACAGATATGCATCTGTTGGTCACAGATACCTTAACGGTAGGGACGTGGATCAGAAAACCAGTCTGTATCTGGTGTGACCACACTTTGCCTCATGCAGCATGACCCATCTCCTTCATATAGAGTTGATCAGGCAGTTGATTGTGGCCTGTGGAATGATGTCCCACTCTTCAAGGGCTGTGCAAATATTAGATATTGGCAGGAACTGGAACACGCTGTCGTACACGTCGGTCCAGAGTATCCCGAACTTGCTCAATGGGTGACATTTCTGGTGAGTATGCAGGCCATGGAAGAGCTGGGCCATTTTCAGCTTCCAGGAATTGTGTACAGATTCTGTGACGTGGCCGTGTATTATCATGCTGAAACATGAGGTTAGGCGGCAGGTGAATGGCATGACAATGGGCCTCAGGATCTCCTTACAGTATCTGCATTCAAATTGCCATCGATCAAATACCATTGTGTGCGTTGTCCGTAGCTTATGCCTGCCCATACCATAACCCCACCTCCATGGGGCACTCTTCACAATGTTGACGTCGTCAAACCGCTCACCCACACGCTACACTGTCTGCCATCTACCCGGTACAGTTGAAACCAGGATTCATACCCAAAGAGCACACTTCTTCAGTGGCCATCGAAGGTGAGCATTTGCCCACTGAAGTCGGTTTTGACTCCGAACTGCAGACCGATGAGTATGACAAATATGCAGATGAGCTTCCCTGAGACGGTTTCTGACAGTTTGAAGAAATTCTTTGTTTGTGCAAACCCACAGTTTCATCAGTTGTCCGGGTGGCTGGTGTCAGATGATCCCGCAAGTGAAGGAGCTGGATGTGGAGGTCCTGGGCTGGCATGGTTACAAGTGGTCTGCAATTGTGAGGCCGGTTGGCTGTAGGGCTGTTGCAGTGACCATATTACCGGCAGTCATGAGTCATGACTGCAGTAAAATTCCACGTGATCAAAATTACAGGTGACCGTTGAGTCACAGTAATCTCCTTTTATGCACTCTGGACATACTTTGGTAGTACCCAACTTGCTACTGTAACTACCATCAGGTCCTAATGGCCTGGTACTCCGGGCTCTATTGTCCCTTTAACCACTTTGACATCAATGCAAATGCATTTGAAAATCACATCAGACACATTTCATAAAAACAGTATAGTGCTTTTAAAACTCACATCAGTTTGAAGAAAGAAGTTCAGCAGCAGGTTGAAACAGTGTAAAACATTGTTGTGGATGTTTCAAAGCCTAACACAATGAAATGCACAGCCTTTCAAAGGTGATGATTAATTCAAAACACTAATGCATATTAGAACATATGATTCAAAGTGTTCAGACCCTTTGACTTTTTACACATTTATGTTTTACAGCCTTATTCTAAAATGGATTCAATTGTTGTTTTTCCTCACCCATCTACACACAATACCCCATAATGACAAAGAAAAAAATATATATATATCCAAATTGTGCAAAATTTATTACAAAAAAAACACATTTACAGAACTATTCAGACCCTTTACTCTGTACTTTGCTACAGCCTTGAGTCTTCTTGGGTATGATGCTACAAGCTTGGCACACCTGTATTTAGGGAGTTTCTCCCATTCTCTTCAGATCCTCTCAAGCTCTGTCAGGTTGGTCACAAGAGTCACCACCTTTGTGAATGAGAGAACATAGGCCGCCTTCCAAACCTTGGGGATAGTGCCAGATATATAATCGTCAGGTAAAACCTATGGGTTGATAATTCGGCAATCGGGCAGAGAGATGCAGTAAAAATGGATTAAGCATATCAGCTCCAGTAGATCTTTATTTGCATTAATGCAGGGCAGGGATTTAGCACATCACAGATAGTAAATGATTGAAATAAAAACAAAGATTCACCAGCAATTGAAGGGGTTAAACCGACAAGTCAGCTAGAGGCTGGCAGAGGGAAGAGCAGTCGATTAACTGACCAAGGTCAACTACACCACTGTTTCTCTCAAATAAAAAGCCTGCCGAGATAGAATGACGATCACTGGATGGATCACAGGCTGGATGGCGAGCGTTGCTGCACAGCTAAGTTCAGGCATCTCCAGAGATGTTCGATCAGTTTCAAGTCTGGGCTCTGGCTGGACCACTCAATGACATTGTCCCAAAGCTACACCTGCGTTGTCTTGGCCATGTGCTTAGGATCGTTGTCCTGTTGGAAGGTAAACCTTCACCCCAGTCTGGAGCGCTCTGGAGCAGGTTTTCATCTCTGTACTTTGCTCCATTCATCTTTCCCTCGATACTGACTAGTCTCCCTGTCCCTGCTGCTGAAAAACATCCCCACAGCATGATGCTGCCACCACCATGCTTCACTGTAGGGATGGTGTCAGGTTTCTTCCAGACGTGACTCTTGGCATTCAGGCCAAAGAGTTAAATCCTGGTTTAATCAGACCAGAGAAGCTTGTTTCTCATGGTCTGAGAGGCTTTGAGTGCCTTTTGGAAAACTCCAAGCGGGCTGTCATGTGCTTTTTACTGATAAGTGGCTGGCCACTCTACCATAAAGTCCTGATTGGTGTTGTCACGTCTACCCCCGCTCCCCCTCTCTGGTGCTTGTTGTTGACAGTTGTCTTATTATTACGCACACCTGCCACCATTGTTACGCGCACCTGCTCCTCATAAGACTCACCTGGAGTCAATCAATTCTGTGATTACCTCTCCTCTACATCTGTCACTCCCTTTGGTTCTTTCCCCGGGCAGTATTAGTTATTTTTCTCATGTCCCGACGCTACTCGTTTTGTATGGTTCCATGTTCTATTTATGGTTCAATTCACACCCTGTACTTGCTTCCTGACTCCCAGCGTCTGCGTTACAGGTGGAGTGCTGCAGAGGTGGTTGTCCTTCTGGAAGATTCTCCCATCACCACAGAGGAACTCTGGAGCTCTTTCAGAGTGACCATTGGGTTCTTGGTCACCTCCCTGACTAAGGCCCTTCTCAGTTTGGCCGGGTGGCCAGCTCTAGGAAGAGTCTTGGTGGTTCCAACTTGCTTCCATTTAAGACTGATGGAGGCCACTATGTTCTTGGGGACCTTCAATACCGAAGACATTTTTTGGTACTCTTCACCAAATCGATGCCTCGACACAATCCTGTCACGGAGCTTTATGGACAATTCCAACTCAGGTGAGTTCTGTGGCTCTGTCCTCTGCTTCAACATGGCAGAGGCTGGATCATTCCTGCGATTGTGATAGGGAGTTCGATGGTGAGGCATATATCTGTACCTAGGGCAAAGACCTGGTTGCTTCCCAAGGCTGTGAGTCTGTCACTGGGGGCTGATACTGTCGTGGTTAATGTGGGGTCAAATTACATTATGAAGGTCAGCTCAGAACAGCTGACGATGGATTTTAAAGTCCCTACTTAACCAACAAATGCCCCATAATATCTGGCCCTCTGCCCTCCCTAAATCGTGGCATTGAACGTTTCACCTCCATAACTGGCCATGAGACTATTGCAGCTCTGTGGGTGAAACATTTATTAACAATTTTGACACCTTCAGGAATTAAAGCTTGTTTATAAGGAGGATGGGATCCACCCAAATTACTTGGGTTCCTGGATCCTTTCACAGCAGTATAAGGCTGCGTTGAAACAATGACTTATCAATGGCCCAATTCCAGCTCATTTAATCCCTACCATTATGTCACTGAGTTGTCAAAATGCTTCCGCAAATGTACATTTTCCCAGAGACGTTGGAAGACACAATGTAAATAACCTAATTTATGTCCCTCTTACTGCCCGTAATGCCTCTGCTGATCCTACAGCTATTGTATGTAGTAATCATATGCCTATGAACCATAGTAAATCTGTATGCATTGAGGTGGTGTGCCCTAGTAGGAAGACCACTGTGTGCAGCTCACCCTGCACCAATAAAAAATAACCAGAGTATGTCTACCTCTGCTAAGCTTCCCAGTAAAGCAAGAAAAATAATCAAGCATCCCAGAAAAGTGTTAAAATAGACCATGTTAACATATGTAGCTTAAAAGAAACAAGGTTCATGAAATCAATAATTTGCTAACAGATGACATTCATATTTTCACAATCTCTGAAACTCACTTAGATAATACCTTTGATGATAGTGGTAGCAATACATGGTTATAACATCTACCGAAAAGACAGACATTCCAAAGGTGGAGGTGTGGATGTTTATATTCAGAACCACATTCCTGTAAAGCGTAGAGAGGATCTCATGTTAAATACTGTTGAAGTAATATGCATACAGGTTCATCTGCCTCACCTGAAGCCCATTCTGGTAGGAAGCTGCTATAGACCACCAAGTGCTAACAGTCAGTATCTGGATAAAGTTTGCAATGCTTGATAATGTATGTGATGTCAATAGAGTTATACTTTCTGGTTGATTTAAATATTGATTGGCTTTCATCAGCCTGCCCATCCAAGAAAGCTTCAAACTGTACCCAGTGCCTGCAACCTGGTTCAGATTATCAGTCAACCTACAAACAGCACAGGAATGAAATCATCAACATGTATTTATCATATCTTTACTAATGCTGCAAAAAAATTAGTTTGAAGCTTTGAAGCAGCATCCAAATCCATCGGGTGTAGTGATCACAATATAGTAGTCATATCTAGGAAAACCAAAGTTCCAAAGGCTGGGCCTAATATAGTGTATAAGAGATCATACAATAAGTTATGTAGTGATTCCTATGTTGATCTGAATAATATTTGTTGGTCTGTTGTGTGTAGTGACGAGCAACCAGACCCTGCACTTGACACACTTATGAAATTGCTTATCCCAGTTTACTAATAAGCATGCACCCATTAGGAAAATTACTGTAAAAACTTAAATCGATGTGTATCGATGAGGAATTGAAATGGTTGAAAGGGATGAGGCAAAAAAGATGGCAAATAGGTCTGGCTGTATACAACCGATTGGCAAAAGTACTGTAAATTGAGAAATCATGTGATTAAACTGAATAAAAAGAAGAAACTACACTATGAAACAAAGATAAATGACAAAGAATGATAGTAAAAAGCTTTGGAGTACCTTAAATACAAATTTGTGCAAAAAGGCAAACTCCGATCCAACATTCATTGAATCAGATGGCTCATTTTCAATCACAAAATCCACTTATATTGACAGCTGCTTTAATGCTTTTTCATTGGCAAGATTAGCAAACTTTAGCATGACAGTGTCAGCGTTTGTTGCTGGCATATCTGACCAAATTATGAAAGACAAGCATTGTAATTTTGAATTATGTCAAGTGAGTGTGGAAGAGGTGAATTTTTGTTGTTGTATATCAACAATGACAAGCCAACAGTGTCTGACAATTTGGATGGATAATAGCTGACGATATTGCCCCTCCTATTTGCCACATCTTCAATGTAACCCTACTAGATAGGAGGGAAGCCAAAGGAGGGAAGCAAAAGTTATACCTCTACCTAAGAATAGTAAAGCCCCCTTAATTGGCTCAAATAGCCGACCAATCAGCCTGTTACCAACCCTTAGCAAACTTTTGGAAAAAATTGTGTTTGACCAGATACAATGATATTTTACAGTAAACAAATTGACAACCGACTTTCAGCACGCTTATAGGGAAGGACATTCAACAAATACAGCACTTACACAAATTCCACATCATGGTACTGTAGTTTAACTGAATCACTTCCGAGAAAGACAATTCCTATTGATGACCCCATAGAGAAGTCAAATTTGAAAATTCCTAATAAGACACTTTAGTCATCACCGTAGTGCACAAAACAGCAATTTAATTATTTATTTTCTTCATCACTCTCAGCCAAAGATATTTACATTTTATATTCATGCTCTGAGGTCAAGATCCCAGCTAGCCAGGGGCTCTGACAGAGTATGTTCACACAATACTGCTATCCAGCGCAGGCACGGTAATCCCAGTAAGAAAGATGGCAGCAACCACAAAATGGCATATGCGAACCTGAGTAGATTACGTTGAAAACAAAGGTTAGCCATCATAGTTCTTATTATACCCAAAGACTATGGATATACAGACAAGCTGCATGTCTCTCCTCCCTAATAATGCGATTCGTTGTCCACAAAGCGGAACAGTGGGCTGTCTAGTTCCCACCTATCCTTTCAAATCAAATCAAATTTTATTTGTCACATACACATGGTTAGCAGATGTTAATGCGAGTGTAGCGAAATGCTTGTGCTTCTAGTTCCAACAATGCAGTAATAACAAGTAATCTAACTAACAATTCCAAAACTACTGTCTTGTACACAGTGTAAGGGGATAAAGAATATGTACATAAGGATATATGAATGAGTGATGGTACAGAGCAGCATAGGCAAGATACAGTAGATGGTATCGAGTACAGTATGTACAAATGAGATGAGTATGTAAACAAAGTGGCATAGTATTAAGTGGCTAGTGATACATGTATTACATAAGGATACCGTCGATGATATAGAGTACAGTATATACGTATGCATATTAAGGTAGCATTGTTTAAAGTGGCTAGTGATATATTTACATCATTTCCCATCAATTCCCATTATTAAAGTGGCTGGAGTTGAGTCAGTGTCAGTGTGTTGGCAGCAGCCACTCAGTGTTAGTGGTGGCTGTTTAACAGTCTGATGGCCTTGAGATAGAAGCTGTTTTTCAGTCTCTCGGTCCCAGCTTTGATGCACCTGTACTGACCTCGCCTTCTGGATGATAGCGGGGTGAACAGGCAGTGGCTCGGGTGGTTGATGTCCTTGATGATCTTTATGGCCTTCCTGTGACATAGGGTGGTGTAGGTGTCCTGGAGGGCAGGTAGTTTGCCCCCGGTGATGCGTTGTGCGGACCTCACTACCCTCTGGAGAGCCTTACGGTTGAGGGCGGTGCAGTTGCCATACCAGGCGGTGATACAGCCCGCCAGGATGCTCTCGATTGTGCATCTGTAGAAGTTTGTGAGTGCTTTTGGTGACAAGCCGAATTTCTTCAGCCTCCTGAGGTTGAAGAGGCGCTGCTGCGCCTTCTTCACGATGCTGTCTGTGTGAGTGGACCAATTCAGTTTGTCTGTGATGTGTATGCCGAGGATCTTAAAACTTGCTACCCTCTCCACTACTGTTCCATCGATGTGGATAGGGGGGTGTTCCCTCTGCTGTTTCCTGAAGTCCACAATCATCTCCTTAGTTTTGTTGACGTTGAGTGTGAGGTTATTTTCCTGACACCACACTCCGAGGGCCCTCACCTCCTCCCTGTAGGCCGTCTCGTCGTTGTTGGTAATCAAGCCTACCACTGTTGTGTCGTCCGCAAACTTGATGATTGAGTTGGAGGCGTGCGTGGCCACGCAGTCGTGGGTGAACAGGGAGTACAGGAGAGGGCTCAGAACGCACCCTTGTGGGGCCCCAGTGTTGAGGATCAGCGGGGAGGAGATGTTGTTGCCTACCCTCACCACCTGGGGGCGGCCCGTCAGGAAGTCCAGTACCCAGTTGCACAGGGCGGGGTCGAGACCCAGGGTCTCGAGCTTGATGACGAGCTTGGAGGGTACTATGGTGTTGAATGCCGAGCTGTAGTCGATGAACAGCATTCTCACATAGGTATTCCTCTTGTCCAGATGGGTTAGGGCAGTGTGGTTGAGATTGCATCGTCTGTGGACCTATTTGGGCGGTAAGCAAATTGGAGTGGGTCTAGGGTGTCAGGTAGGGTGGAGGTGATATGGTCCTTGACTAGTCTCTCAAAGCACTTCATGATGACGGATGTGAGTGCTACGGGGCGGTAGTCGTTTAGCTCAGTTACCTTAGCTTTCTTGGGAACAGGAACAATGGTGGCCCTCTTGAAGCATGTGGGAACAGCAGACTGGTATAGGGATTGATTGAATATGTCCGTAAACACACCGGCCAGCTGGTCTGCGCATGCTCTGAGGGCGCGGCTGGGGATGCCGTCTGGGCCTGCAGCCTTGCGAGGGTTAACACGTTTAAATGTCTTACTCACCTCAGCTGCAGTGAAGGAAAGACCGCATGTTTTCGTTGCAGGCCGTGTCAGTGGCACTGTATTGTCCTCAAAGCGGGCAAAAAGTTATTTAGTCTGCCTGGGAGCAAGACATCCTGGTCCGTGACTGGGCTGGATTTCTTCCTGTAGTCCGTGATTGACTGTAGACCCTGCCACATGCCTCTTGTGTCTGAGCCGTTGAATTGAGATTCTACTTTGTCTCTGTACTGGCGCTTAGCTTGTTTGATAGCCTTGCGGAGGAAATAGCTGCACTGTTTGTATTCGGTCATGTTACCAGACACCTTGCCCTGATTAAAAGCAGTGGTTCGCGCTTTCAGTTTCACACGAATGCTGCCATCAATCCACGGTTTCTGGTTAGGGAACGTTTTAATCGTTGCTATGGGAACGACATCTTCAACGCACGTTCTAATGAACTCGCACACCGAATCAGCGTATTTGTCAATGTTGTTATCTGACGCAATACGAAACATCTCCCAGTCCACGTGATGGAAGCAGTCTTGGAGTGTGGAGTCAGCTTGGTCGTACCAGCGTTGGACAGACCTCAGCGTGGGAGCCTCTTGTTTTAGTTTCTGTCTGTAGGCAGGGATCAACAAAATGGAGTCGTGGTCAGCTTTTCCGAAAGGGGGGCGGGGCAGGGCCTTATATGCGTCGCGGAAGTTAGAGTAACAATGATCCAAGGTCTTTCCTCCCCTGGTTGCGCAATCGATATGCTGATAAAATTTGGGGAGTCTTGTTTTCAGATTAGCCTTGTTAAAATCCCCAGCTACAATGAATGCAGCCTCCGGATAAATCGTTTCCAGTTTGCAGAGAGTTAAATAAAGTTCGTTCAGAGCCATCGATGTGTCTGCTTGGGGGGGGATATATACGGCTGTGATTATAATCGAAGAGAATTCTCTTGGTAGATAATGCGGTCTACATTTGATTGTGAGGAATTCTAAATCAGGTGAACAGAAGGATTTGAGTTCCTGTATGTTTCTTTCATCACACCATGTCACGTTGGCCATGAGGCATACGCCCCCGCCCCTCTTCTTACCAGAAAGATGTTTGTTTCTGTCAGCGCGATGTGTGGAGAAACCCGTTGGCTGCACCGCTTCGGATAGAGTCTCTCCAGTGAGCCATGTTTCAGTGAAGCAAAGGACGTTACAGTCTCTGATGTCCCTCTGGAATGCTACCCTTGCTCGGATTTCATCAACCTTGTTGTCAAGAGACTGGACATTGGCAAGAAGAATGCTAGGGAGTGGTGCGCGATGTGCCCGTCTCCGGAGTCTGACCAGAAGACCGCCTCGTTTCCCTCTCTTTCGGAGTCGTTTTTTTGGGTCGCTGCATAGGATCCACTCCGTTGTCCTGTTTGTAAGGCAGAACACAGGGTCCGCGTCGCGAAAAACATATTCTTGGTCGTACTGATGGTGAGTTGACGTTGCTCTTATATTCAGTAGTTCTTCTCGACTGTATGTAATGAAACCTAAGATGACCTGGGGTACTAATGTAAGAAATAACACATAAAAAAAACTAAACTGCATAGTTTCCTAGGAACGCGAAGCGAGGCGGCCATCTCTGTCGGCGCCGGAAATTCTTTGGATTGGTGGAGTCATCTCATTATTGCAATCCTTTTTTGAAAATGAAATGAGGGTTGTTGACATCAACCGCCTGCATTCAATATAGAGAGATACTATGCTACTAGCCTCATGCCATGAAAATGCCATCTCCATACAACTGATAGTGTTTTTCTTTATCAAAGTTGCCGGGGTGTCCAATGTTCCCTCTAAGCTGCCTGCGGCACAGTAGAAATATCATAATGTTCAGAGAAGCACAAGATTGAACTCAACTTTCTGGTGTTTTCCCTGTTAGTTAACGTTTCCCTTTACTGTGGGAATAGTTGTAAGCAGAACGCATCGAAGTAGGATTCTATTGCATTGACAGGCACAACTCTTACCCTACAAAGTCCGGAGCCTGCTGGTTTTCTGTTCTACCTGATCATTGCATATGCCTGGTGTCCCAGGTCTAAATTGGTCCCTGATTAGAGGGTGACAATGAAAAAATGCAGTGGAACTGGCTTCGAGGTCCAGAGTTGAGTTGAGTTTGAGGGCTCTACGCATACAGGTGCGCCATACCCAATCAGAGCTTCAGTAGGACTATATGCAAATAAACCATTGCCATATATGAATCTGTGTCATTCACTTTGAACTGGACTGTAAATGCGCTTGTTTTGAGATCAAAGCGAGAACTGCATCTAGCCACGTGTGTACATTTGTTCATATCCTTCGCTAGTTAGTGAGTTATTAGCCCAGTTATAGATCATTTGTAGTCAGCAATGGGGGAGTGATTGCTTCCTACAAGAGCACAACGTGTGTATTTCTAGAGATTTTTGAAACGTGAGTCAGGTAAAGAGCTTTTTTTGTTGTCTTAAAGGGGCAGTGTTGTATTTTGTGTCAGGCTTGAATAAGCTAAGTAGCCAATAGGCAGAGGGTAACATTATTTGTCTGATTCTCTAATAATGGTATGGGAATAACGATGCATTTTATTTTGTGGTTTCTTGTATCAAACAAAAACATTTTCAGTCACCTCCTTGTCCGAAGGACAAGTGGATGAACAGGTTAATGTCAAGCTCTACATGTTTTTTTTTCAAAGGTCTCATGGAATGTAGGCCTACGTTGAACACCAGACATTGCCTGATACTCTAGGCTGAACATCCCGAATTCAACGGGCCAGTCAATTGGGCATTTCTGCAGTATATTAGAGCATGTCCAATTCATGATGGTTAATGCCCATTGTAAGACATTGCAAATGGACAGTGTACAATTGTACCAATGTATTTAATGAGGGATTTACAGGTGAAGTCAGAAGTTTACATACACTTAGGTTGGAGTCATTAAAACTCGTTTTTCAGCCACTCCACAAATTTCTTGTTAACGAACTATAGTTTTGGCAAGTTGGTTAGGACATTACTTTGTGCATGACACAAGTCATTTTTCCAACAATTCTTTACAGACAAATTATTTCACTGTATCACAATTCCAGTGGGTCAGAAGTTTACATACACTAAGTTGACTGTGCCTTTAAACAGCTTGGAAAATTCCAGAAAATGATGTCATGGAAGCTTTATAAGCTCCTGATAGGCTAATTGACATAATTTGAGTCAATTGGAGGTGTACCTGTGGATGCATTTCAAGGCCTACCTTGACATCATGGGAAAATCAAAAGAAATCAACCAAGACCTCAGAAAAAAATTGTAGACCTTCACAAGTCGGGTTCATCCTTGGGAGCAATTTCCAAACACCTGAAGGTACCACATTCATCTGTATAAACAATAGTATGCAAGTATAAACACCGTGGAACCATGCAACCGTCATACAACTCAGTAAGGAGATGCTTTCTGTCTACTTTAGATGAACGTACTTGGTGCAAAAAAGTGCAAATCAATCCCAGAACAACAGAACAAAATTACCTTGTGAAGATGCTGGAGGAAACGGGTACAAAAGTATCTATATCCACAGTAAAACTAGTCCTATATCGACATAACCTGAAAGGCTGCTCAGCAAAGTAGAAGCCACTGCTCCAAAACCACCATAAAAAAGCCAGACTACGGTTTGCAACAGCACATGGGGACAAAGATCGTACTTTTTGGAGAAATGTCCTCTGGTCTGATGATACAAATATAGAACTGTTTGGCCATAATGACCATCGTTATGTTTGGAGGAAAAAGGCGGAGGCTTGCAAGCCGAAGAACACCATCCCAACCGTGAAGCATGGGGGTGGCAGCATCAGGTTGTGGGGGTGCTTTGCTGCAGGAGGGACTGGTGCACTTCACAAAATGGATGGCAACATGAGGAAGTAAAATTATGAAGATATGCAACATCTCAAGATATCAGTCAGGAAGTTAAAGCTTGGTCGTAAATGGGTCTTCCAAATGGACATTGACCCCAAGCATACTTCCACATTTGTAGCAAAATGTCTTAAGGACAACAAAGTCAAGGTATTGGAGTGGCCATCAGAAAGCCCTGACCTCAATCCTATAGAACATTTGTGGGCAGAACTGAAAAAGTGTGAGCAAGGAGGCCTACAAACCTGACTCAGCTACACCAGCTCTGTCAGGAGGAATGGGCGAAAATTCACCAAACTTATTGTGGGAAGCTTGTGGAAGGCTACCTGAAATGTTTCACCCAAGTTAAACAATCTAAAGGCAATGCTACCAAATTCAAATTGATGTAAACTTGTATGTAAACTTCTGACCCACTGGGAATGTGATGAAACAAAATAAAAGCTGAAATAAATAATTCTCTCTATTATTCTGACATTTCACATTCTTAAAATAAAGTGGTGATCCTAACTGACCTAAGACGAGGAATTTTTACTGGAATTAAATGTCAGGAATTGTGAAACTGAGTTTAAATGTATTTTGCTAAGGTGTACTTGAACCTCCGACTTCAACTGTAACATCACCAAATGGAAAGGCTGAAATCCACACCAACGAGCGATTGGACAGTGTCCATTACACATATGCTATGTTGTCGTTGTGAACAGCTCTTCTGCAAGTTGACAGTGTCCATTGCCAGTGTATCTCCATAAGGACTTCCCATTACGAAATGAACATGCTGAATCAACATCAATGAGAAATTATTACTTCCTTTGACTTCCTATAGACCTTCTAGGTTGATTCAAAGCTTAACATAGTGATAAATTATATATCACTTGGATGTTTCTTATGCAATTTGGACATGGTTCACTGACTTGGGTTCAGAAGCCGACTTCCTATGATCATATATGGCAAATGAACAAAACATCAGCCTTATGGACAAAATCAATAAAATAAGACAAATGTGTGTCCATACAGCATATGTATAATTGACCAAATAAAATGTCACCCTTGGGACCTATAGCGCTCCATTTTTATGGAATGTTCTGTCTATCCATGTGAGAAATACAGACTCGGTCTCTCGGAGGACCTGAGCCATAGAACTACCTGGCCTGTTGACTCCTTGCTGTCCACCTGGCCGTGCTGCTGCTCCAGTTTCAACTGTTCTGCCTGCGGCTATGGAACCCTGACCGGTCTCAACCTTTAAGTCTTTATTGAAGACTCATCTCTTCAGTAGGTCCCTTGAGTGTAGTCTGGCCCAGGAGTGTGAAGGTGAATGGAAAGGCACTGGAGCAACGAACCGCCCGTGCTGAGTCACTGGCTCTCTCACTCGCTCTCGCTCTCTCTCTCTCTGAGGACCTGAGCCATGGGACCACCTGGCCTGTTGACTCCTTGCTGTCCACCTGGCCGTGCTGCTGCTCCAGTTTCAACTGTTCTGCCTGCGGCTATGGAACCCTGACCTGTTCACCGGATGTGTTGCCTGTCCCAGACCTGCTGTTTTCAACTCTCTAGAGACAGCAGGAGCGGTAGAGATACTCTTTAATTATCGGCTATGAAAAGCCATCTGACATTTACTCCTGAGGTGCTGACCTGTTGCACCCTCTTTTTAATGAAAATATGTCAACCATTATTTGATTATGTTGGTATCCCTTCGTCTAGGGCCTAACAACACACGTGCCAATATCCTCCAAGCACCGGCTTCTCGGGCATTATCACGTAAATAGAGTCTTCTGTCTAGCCTGAAACGAATGGTTGTTATGTTGTGGAACAGAGCAATAGGCACTTGCCATTTGGTTGAGACGAACATTAGTTTAGAAAGTAATTGTTTACTTTGTGTATATTGGTTGGCTTTGCTAGTTAGCAAGCTGAGATGTATTTGCTCAAATTGGCTAGCTAGACGCT
Source organism: Oncorhynchus mykiss (assembly GCF_013265735.2). Taxonomy (NCBI): domain Eukaryota; kingdom Metazoa; phylum Chordata; class Actinopteri; order Salmoniformes; family Salmonidae; genus Oncorhynchus; species Oncorhynchus mykiss. The sequence goes on along the minus strand of NC_048566.1, from coordinate 48,641,538 downwards.
AATGAATAAGATCTGCTGTGCAGCTGCTTCTCTCTGGCTGTTGCCGTGCCCAGATGAAGTGAGAGCAAACTGCTACTGAGATAAAAAGTTAAGATCTCTATCTTGAGTAGCTAGATTTCAAGGTTGAACAAATGCTATATATATATATTTTATTGGCTTGCTAAATGAGCTGGTTTTCCTGAAAGTGTCTATCCGATAAAGTTGTTGTTCTTATGCTTATGTTCTAAATTCCCAATCTTGCCCTCAAACCATTCATGGTCACCTAATAATCCCCAGTTTACAATTGGCTCATTCATCCCCCTCCTCTCCCCTGTAACTATTCCCCAGGTCGTTGCTGTAAATGCAAACGTGTTCTTAGCCAACTTACTGTAACGGTTTTCTTGATGAGAAGGAGAGTCGGACCAAAATGCGGCGTGTCTATTGCAATCCATGTTTAATGAAGTAACACACTAAACACAAACACTATCAAAACAATAAACTTAACGAAAACCGAAACAGCCTATACTTGTGTCACCTAACACAGAACAATGACACTAAGGACAATCACCCACACCAACTCAAAGAATATGGCTGCCTAAATATGGTTCCCAATCAGAGACAACGATAAACACCTGCCTCTGATTGAGAACCACTTCAGACAGCCATAGACTTGAACACCCCACTAGCTACAATCCCCATACATACACACCACATACAAAAACCCATGCCACACCCTGGCCTGACCAAATAAATAAAGATAAACACAAAATACTTTGACCAGGGTGTGACACTTACCTGGTAAAATAATGGATAAATAAAATTATGCAATGTCCAGGAAGTGTTATAGCCACAACATCAAAATCAAGTACTCAAACATCTGCAGACCAGCGAGGATGAGGAAAGCTTATAGAACAATAACTTCTAGCTAGTTGTATATCTGATATACACTACCATTCAAAAGTTTGGGGTCACTTAGAAATGTCCTTGTTTTTGAAAGAAGAGCACATTTTTTGTCCATTGAAATAACATAAAATTGATCACAAATACAGTGTAGACATTGTTAATGTTTTAAATGACTATTGGAAATGGCTGAATTTTAATGGAATATCTACATAGGCATACAGAGGCCCATTATCAGCATCCATCACTCCTGTGTTCCAATGACACGTTGTGTTAGCTAATCCAAGTGTATAATTTTAAAAGGCTAATTGATCATTAGAAAACCCTTTTGCAATTATGTTAGCACAGCTGAAAACTGTTCTGCTGATTAAAGAAGCAATAAAACTGGCCTTTAGACTAGTTGAGTATCTGGAGCATCAGCATTTGTGGGTTTGATTACAGGCTCAAAATGGCCAGAAACAAAGACCTTACTTCTGAAACTCATCAGTCTATTCTTGCTCTGAGAAATGAAGGCTATTCTATGTGAGAAATTGCCAAGAAACTGAAGATCTCATACAACGCTGTGTACTACTCTCTTCACAGAACAGAGCAAACTGGCTCTAACCAGAATAGAAAGAGGAGTGGGAGGCCCCGGTGCACAACTGATCAGGAGGACATTAGAGTGTCTAGTTTGAAAAACAGACGCCTCACAAGTCATCAACTGGCAGCTTCATTAAGGTATTTTAGTTAATTCTGTTTCTAAAGTGCTTTATGTTGGATGTGAGTAATTGAGCAGGTCTATAGTATAATGCATTGTTTTGAAATGTTTATTACATATCTATTCACAACTCACTCATTATTTTATGTTGCCTTTTTATGTATGCAAAAATTATATGTTTTTTACTGTTACCTTTTACATGCTGAAATGGTCTCATTACTTTTGGGCTAGACTATGATCTGTAAATATATACTGTAAATGTCTACCCTTTAAAAAAATTTGTTGATGAATGAAATTAGCACCATTTTGAATAGTTTGTTGCTACTGTTTGGTAAGGAAGTGGGAAATGTGGAAAACATCAGAGGAGGAAGGGAGAATGATGAGAAATCAGAACTTGGACAATGTCAGGGAATAAGCAGGTAAATGTACAGCCTATCAGTGACAAAAGAAACGGTGCAGAGATGTAGCCTTAAGATAATATTAGATATTTACATTTTATGTACTGGACACAGGGCTAGCCAGCAATTCTCAAAACATTGGATTACCAACTTGAGCAATGAATTCTCAATTTGCAGCACGTTTTCACATGATCGTATATACACTGAACAAAAGTATAAATGCAACATGTAAAGTGAAATAAAAGATCCCAGACATTTTCCATACGCACAAACAGCTTTTGTCTCTCAAATATTTATAATTTCCTTTTTAGAAAATATTTTCATCCAGCCTTTCTGGTTTGGAAAGTATGGTGACTAATATTGCTTTAATTTATCCATCAAACACATGGAGTTTTTGAAAAAGTAGGTACTTTTCTCAAAACAACCCCATCTGGTGAATAGAAAGTGTGATTAAAATGTGTTTCCACATGCAGCTTAATACTTCAGACAAGGAAAAATTATGGATAGCTAATTCAAGTGAAAAGCGATAAACTATAATCTTGGAATGGAGCACTAGAATTGTATTGTTGTCATCACCGGGAGTCTATTAGTCAGTCAGTCATTCAATTAGTCAGCTAACCACTAGGACACTTTTATGATATCAATAGCAATAGACTTTGATTGTATTGTTTCATAGAGTCATCATAGATTTGGGGTAAAATCAGTCACAGCAGCCTATTTTCAAGTTGGCCACCATTCATTTCAATGTGGAGGAACTGAATAGATTTTTCAATGCCATACATTTATAAATATTGGTGTAATAAGACCAACAAAGGCTGAAAATGTGTGTTACTGTAAGAAAAATGCTAAAAGATTTTGTCACGACTTCCGCGGAAATTGGTCCCTCTCCTTGTTCGGTGGTCGACGTCACCGGTTTTCTATCCGCCACCGATCCACTTTTCATTTTCCATTTGTTTTGTCTTCATTGTACACACCTGGTTTCCATTCCCATAATTATGTTCCCTATTTAACCGTCTGGTTTCCCCATGGTTTGGTGCGTGTTTGTTCATTGTAAGTTGGTCTGTATTTGAGCTTGATTATTTTCCTTCTTGGAATATTTGTGTCTCTGTGTCCTGCGCCTGACTCCACCTTACCTGCTACACCTAGATGTCTTACAAAGATGCACCAGAGATATGAGTTATATGTATTTAGCAACATTTTACGGGAGCGTCTAAATTACTCAAATGTAAATGTACTGTTATAATGGTAGAAATATGACACATGATAAAACGCTGAAAATAAGGTCTGAGGTTAATACGAGCTTAGGAGATATTTTATGTTTTCTTCTATGAGATAATATCAGTCATTTAACATGACCTTCATCAATTGTGAAGCCTATATGTGCTTTATGTGCTTTTTTTCAATACATAGATGTTTTAAAAAATCCCAAACTATGATGTTAGTTGATGAAGATGATCTCATAGAACAAAATGTATAACATTTCCTAAGCCTGTATTTACCAAATTAGTCTTTTTGGGCCATAATCAAAAACCCCTACAAAAACGCCATTCATTACCCCATTACCCCATTACCCCGGGCTGTCGAATGAACCTTGGCCGAGTTAGTCCCTACAAAAATACGCCATTACTATTTCTCTATAGCTGGGACAGGGAGCTGGCTGGATGTAGTGGTACCCACTGGTGGCCTTTACTATGGGCGGGGCTGATCCTCCCTCCCTGGGTTTCCTCTGCCCATGCAGGGAGCTGGCTGAATGTAGTGGCACCCCTGCTGGCCGTAGGCGGGGGTTAGGACCCTTCCGGAGATTGGCCCACACTCACTGGGCTAATCTCCCCCATCTCCTTGCGGCAGGGAGCTGGCTCGATAAAGTAGCCTCCTGGTGGCCGCGGGCGGATGTCGGCCTTCCCTGTCCGGGGGTCAGCTCCCGTTCTCTGGGTCGGCCCCAGCCCTCTCTGGGTGTATTTAGTGGTGTCCCCTGGTGGCCATTTGTAGGGGTTGGGCTCTCTTGCTGGTGGTCGGCCACCCCTTCCTGGCAGTCTCCCCCTCTTCCATGGTGCAGAGAGCAGGGTGGATGTTGTGGCGCCACCTGGTGGTCAGGGGCATGGGGTCAGCCCCCCCTCTCCGGGTGTTGGCCTCTCTCTCCCTGGGTAGGCCCCATTCCTCTCTGGCACTCTCCCCCAATCTCCCTAGTGCAGGGAGCTGTCTGGATGGAGAGGCGCCCCCTTGCTCCCTTGGCAGAGTGCGGAGATTGCACCCTATCTGGGGGTCGGCCCCCCTTCCCTGAGTTGGGCCCAGCCTTCTCTGGCTGTCTTCACCCCCCTTTCTCTGGTGCAGGGAGTTGGGTGGATGCAGTGACTACCCCTAGTGGCCGTGGGCGGGGGTCGGCCCCTTTCCTGGGTCGGCCTCAGCTCTCTCTGGCCCTCAACCCCCATATCCCTGGGGCAGGGAGCTGGCTGGATGTAGTGACGCACCCTGGTGGTCACTGGCGGAGGTCAGACAACGTCCCAGTGGAAGGGAGCTGGGTGGATGTATTGACGCCCCCTGGTTGCCGTTGGTGGGGGATTCCCCCCCCCCCCCCCCCCCCCACTCTGGGGGACAGCCCCCCCTCTCTTGGTTGACCTCAGCCCTCTCACCTCATCTCCCTGGTGCAGGGAGCTGGCTGGATGTAATGGTGCCCCCTGGTGGCCTCTGGGGGTTGGGTCTCCCTCCCTGATTCAGCCTCCGCCCTCTCTGGCCCTCTCCTCTATATTGCTGGGGAAGAGAGCTGGCTGGATGTAATGGAGCCCTCTGGTGGCCTTGGCCAGCCCTCGTCCCCAGTGGTCGGCCCACCCAGTCTCTGGGTGGAATCTCTGGATTACAGCGTTCTAATCACCTGTAAATACACACTGGACAGGTGTAATGAATACAGTGGGGCAAAAAAAGTATTTAGTCAGCCACCAATTGTGCATGTTCTCCCACTTAAAAAGATGAGAAAGGCCTGTAATTTTCATCATAGGTACACTTCAACTATGACAGACAAAATGAGAAAAGAAATCCAGAAAATCACATTGTAGGATTTTTAATGAATTTATTTGCAAATTATGGTGGAAAATAAGTATTTGGTCAATAACAAAAGTTTATCTCAATACTTTGTTATATATACTCTTTGTTGGGAATGACAGAGGTCAAATGTTTTCTGTAAGTCTTAACAAGGTTTTCACACACTGTTGCTGATATTTTGGCCCATTCCTCCATGCAGATGTCCTTTAGAGCAGTGATGTTTTGGGGCTGTTGCTGGGCAACACGGACTTTCAACTCCCTCCAAAGATTTTCTATGAGGTTGAGATCTGGAGACTGGCTAGGCCACTCTAGGACCTTGAAATGCTTCTTACAAAGCCACTCCTTCGTTGGGGGTGTGTTTGGGATCATTGTCATGCTGAAAGACCCAGCCACGTTTCATCTACAATGCCCTTGCTGATGGAAGGAGGTTTTCAATCAAAATCTCATGATACATGGCCCCATTCATTCTTTCCTTTACACGGATCAGTCGTCCTGGTCCCTTTGCAGAAAAACAGCCCCAAAGCATGATGTTTCCACCCCCATGCTTCACAGTAGGTATGGTGTTCTTTTGATGCAACTCAGCATTCTTTGTCCTCCAAACACGACGAATTGAGTTTTTACCAAAAATATTTTGGTTTCATCTGACCATATGACATTCTCCCAATCTTCTTCTGGATCATCCAAATGCTCTCTAGCAAACTTCAGACGGGCCTGGACATGTACTGGCTTAAGCAGGGGGACACGTCTGGCACTGAAGGATTTGAGTCCCTGGCGGCGTAGTGTGTTACTGATGGTAGGCTTTGTTACTTTGGTCCCAGCTCTCTGCAGGTAATTCACTAGGTCCCCCATGTGGTTCTGGGATGTTTGCTCACCGTTCTTGTGATCATTTTGACCCCACATGGTGAGATCTTGCGTGGAGCCCCAGATCGAGGGAGATTATCAGTGGTCTTCTATGTCTTCCATTTCCTAATAATTGCTCCCACAGTTGATTTCTTCTAACCAAGCTGCTTACCTATTGCAGATTCAGTCTTCCCAGCCTGGTGCAGGTCTACAATTTTGCTTCTGGTGTCCTTTGACAGCTCTTTGGTCATAGTGGAGTTTGGAGTGTGACTGTTTGAGGTTGTGGACAGGTGTCTTTTATACTGATAACAAGTTCAAACAGGCGCCATTAATACAGGTAACGAGTGGAGGACAGAGGAGCCTCTTAAAGAAGAAGTTACAGGTCTGTGAGAGCCAGAAATCTTGCTTGTTTGTAGGTGACCAAATACTTATTTTCCACCATAATTTGCAAATCAATTCATTAAAAATCCTACAATGTGATTTTCTGGATTTTTTTTTCTAATTTTGTCTGTCATAGTTGAGGTGTACCTATGATGAAAATTACAGGCCTCTCATCTTTTTAAGTGGGAGAACTTGCACAATTGGTGGCTGACTAAATACTTTTTTGCCCCACTGTATATGTAAAAATTACTATAAAAAGCGTTCTAATCACCTGTAAATACAAACTGGACAGGTGTAATGAATACATGTAAAAATGACTATAACAAGCGTTATAATCACCTGTAAATACACACTGGACAGGTGTAATGAATATATGTAAAAATGACTTTTGACACTTTAAAAAGCAAGCGAAAAATGATAATTACAAGTGTTAAGATAGGTCCAGGTAAGACGATTTGAACCTTTTTTCTTTTCATATGCTCCTCACTTAATTTCGTCCGCTCAATTCCATTTTCTGGGCACACTTTTTGTTTGAGCTCTTTACTCTCTCAGCTCGTCAACATGATTCTCTACGGCTTGGTTCTTTGGGGGGAATTCTCAACTCTCCACCTCCTCTCAACATTATTTTCCATGTTCTGGACATGCCCCCTTGCGCTTTCAAATTGTGAGAAGGAAATGACACCATATCAGTGCCTGGTCTGGTAGAGTGTAGGCAGCTGCATGCTGGAATGACCCTTAATGGGTGTATGGAGAGAAGCTGGACGATCAGGCATTGGATGATTTCTCTGTGACGGTTTTGATTGAGCGGTGTTCTCGACTGTGTGTCACTTCTAGCCAGTCTGCGTGCTAAGTTATCGTGTGAAACTTGACTGGGAGAGCTAAAAAGGCTTGACCTAATCTTGATAGAATCATACTGTTTCAGTTTAATTTTAACGAAACACATATAACAAACACCCATCTCAGCTAAATTAAAATCAAACAAATTTCATGTCACTTTTTACCAATACATATTAGGTCTAGAACTCATTATGACATCTGTTTGGCTATCATATGATGCCAATAAAATTGAGTTTCATTAGTAAGGCTTATTATAATTACTGTTACTGTTACTGTATGTTTATTATTAGGCACCAAACAGACTATACAGGTTTTTCATTTACCAGTAAATCTATACTGAAAAAAAACATCCTCTCACCGTCAACTGCGTTTATTTTCAGCAAACTTAACGTGTAAATATTTGTACGAATATAAACAAGATTCAACAACTGAGACATAAACTGAACAAGATCCACAGACATGTGACAAACAGAAATGGAATAATGAGTCCCTGAACAAAGGGGGGTCAAAATCAAAAGTAACAGTTAGTATCTGTTGTGGCCACCAGCTGCATTAAGTACTGCAGTGCATCTCCTCCTCATGGACTGCACCAGATTTGCCAGTTCTTGCTGTGAGATGTTACCCCACTCTTCCACCAAGGCACCTGCAAGTTCCCGGATATTTCTGGGGGGAATGGCCCTAGCCCCCACCTTCCGATCCAACAGGTCCCAGACGTGCTCAATGGGATTGAGATCCGGGATCTTCGCTGGCCATGGCAGAACACTGACATTCCTGTCTTGCCGGAAATAACGCACAGAACAAACTGTATGGCTGGTGGCATTGTCATGCTGGAGGGTCATGTCAGAATAAGCCTGCAGGAAGGGTACCACATGAGGAAGGAGGATGTCTTCCCTGTAATGCACAGTGTTGAGATTGCCTGCAATGACAACAAGCTCAGTCCGATGATGCTGTGACACACCGCCCTAGACTATGACGGACCCACCACCTCCAAATCGAACCCGCTCCAGAGTACAGGCCTCGGTGTAACGCTCATTCCTTCAACGATAAACGTGAATCCGACCATCACCTGTGGTGATTCAAAACCGCGACTCATCAGTGAAGAGCACTTTTTGCCAGTCCTGTCTGTTCCAGCGACGGTGGGTTTGTGCCCATAGGCGACGTTTATTTTGGTGTTTTTCAGAGTCAGTAGAAATTGCCTACCATCTGTAAGCTGTTATGGTCTTAACGACCGTTTGACAGGTGCATGTTCATTAATTGTTTATGGTTCATTGAACAAGCATGGGAAACAGTGTTTAAACCCTTTACAATGAAGATCTGTGAAGTTATTTGAATTTTTACTAATTATCTTTGAAAGACGGGGTCCTGAAAAAGCGGCGAGTGTATATTTCCTTATTATAACTCATTGCTATCATCATGGGATGACAATAAAATAGTTTTTGGCTCAATAATCTACTCTTGTAGAATCTGGCAGCAAAACAGCTTAGAATGGGAACTGCTGGGCTCTGTATTGTATTGTCATTCTATTCAATGACAATGTCAACAATAAAATCCATCAATATGACTTTTACCAGTAATCTAGTGTAAATCCATTGTAGGCAACATAACATAATATGTTATGTTATGTTGCCTATTATGAAAAGACAGTCAAATTAACCTAATGACTTTTACATAAACTTTGACTGAAACTGTAAAGTGTGTTAACATGCTCAAAATCAACCTCTGTCATCTCTGAGACTTTGAACACCTTAAAGAAAAATCTGGCCTTAATTGGCCACGTGTATTCTTAAATCTCAACCAGGCACAGTCAGAAGAGGAATGGCCACTCCTCTCTAGGTTTCCCCCTAGAGCTTAGGCTTCTGCCTTTTCTAGGCAGTTTTCCCTAGCCCCTATGCTTTTTGCTTGCTCTTGGTGGGTTTAGGCTGGGTATCTGTATAAGCACTTAACTCCAGATGTAAAAGTGCTTTATAAATAAGATTGATTGGAAGGTTTGGGCAGTGTTGAGATTACCACCACCTTACACATGTCAAGAACATGTTTTCTTATTTAAACTCCATTGGTGACTACTCACCTGTGGTGTGGTGCTATGTAGTGTGGACTTTACTCAGGGTAGATTCAGGGTTTTTGGAGTCAAACCCAAGGTCATGCTCCTATTCCACCGGACTGTTATAGAGAGCTTTCTATTATATGGCATTTTAGCCTGGTTTGTGAAATGATCAGTTAGTTCAAAATTACTGTCCAGACATCAATGAATATGATGGGTGCGGACAATCATGGGACAGCCAAATAATATAATCTCAGACAAATAATATAATCTCAGACACTTCCTATGTACTCCACCCAAAGTTTCAACTTCTCTTCTCAGGCAGATGCAACAGTTTCTCAATGTAAACTGATCAGATAGGACTCCTTCATCTCGTTAGTAACACTCCTAATCAGCAGTGTGCAAGGGGAGACATGTATTGTATAAATCATGATTTTGGTGGGCTATTTGTTGGTGAATGGAAGCAAGTCCCCGCAGCAATGTTCCAACAGCTAGTGGAAAGCCTTCCTAGAAAAGGGGAGGCTGTTATACAGTAGCAGCAAAGGGGTGACCAACTCCATATTAAGACCCATGATTTTGGTCATGTAGTGTATGTCAAGGGTAAATCTGATGCAAAGCATCACTTCTCACACTGAGACTTGTTTTTTGGACTGTCCCTGCCAAATACACTTAATATCGCCTATTCAGTTAAGCTAAACAATCTTGAACCACAGATTTTACATGAAGTAAAAGTAATGATAGAGGGAGTCTAAATCACACATCAATGTTTAGCCTGGTCTGAGGGTGTGGTCATGTGGTGTATAACCAGGACTCCCGAAACAGTGCTTGCAGTTGAGAATAATCAGGTTTTATTACCTATTCTTTACAATTCTAAACTTTGGTGGAAGGTGAAGTGGAACAATAATCAAACTCAAAACACAATTTGCCTTTAGGCTTGAGTATCACCTATATGTAACATGCCTCCCCTACCAAATCCTACTTCTACCTCTGAATCCTCACCATGTTCTCATCTACGGAGTCCTTTACTATATATAAAGGAAATGATGACACAGTCCCGCTTCTTGCCGAAGTGTTTACAGCGATCCTCTGTTGCTAAGTTCCAGGCTGGGTCCTTGAGGAAGATGAGAGGCAGCTGTGAGGTTGACTTTAGGTCTACCCCTCCGGTTCTGAATGAACGCTGCTTGTTCAATGGGCTGATTGGTGCGTTGCTCTGGAACTCCTTTCCTTTTTGTAGTACTGTCCAGATGTACAAACTTGAAAGCTTCTTCCCGAGAGACCGACCAGACACAGAGAGGGAGAGATTTACAGACACAGAGGAAAGAAGAGAGTGGGGGAGAGAGAAAAAAAAAGACGAGAGATTTCCATATACAATATTGGAAATGTGTTTTATGCAGTGGTGTAAAAATAGTTGGGGGTATATGTACTTTACTATTTAGATTTTTGACAACTTACTTTTACTCCACTACATTCCTAAAGAAAATAATGTACTTTTTACTTCATACATTTTCCCTGACACCCAAAAGGTCTTGTTATGTAATGAATCCTTAGGACCGGAAAATGGTCCAATTCATGCACTTATCAAGAGAACATCTGTAGTCATCCCTACTGCCTCTGATCTGCTTTATTTGTAAATTATGTCTGAGTGTGCCCATGACTATCCGTAAATTTAAAAAACAAGAAAATTGTGCCGCCTGGTTTGCCAAATACAAGGAATTTGAAATGATTTATACTTTTACTTTTTAGACTAAAGTATATTTTTGCAATTACATTGAACAAAAATATAAGTGCAACATGTAACATTTTCCACATGCACAAAATGCTTATTTCTCTCACATTTTGTACACAAATATATTTACATCCCTGTTAGTGAGGATTTCTCTTTTGCCAAAATAATCCCTCCACCTGACAGGTGTGGCAGATCAAGAAGCTGTTTAAACAGCATGATCCTTACAAGTAGCGGTGTGTGGGGTAAATTCACTGGGGAAGCCAAGCCCCCCTGTATGTGTTGTGATAAATGTGTTTGATGTTAATTAATGTGCCTTGCGACCGTGATATATAGACCTAAAGGCCGAGACAAAAAGAAGACAGTGGCAGGATTAATTCAAGCATACAATCGCATAGAGTAGGCCAGAAGGCAAAACTGAAGAACCTAACCTAAAACAATGGCGGAGGCGCAAAAGTACTTCAGTGCAAAGGTGTTTATTTACATAGTGATTCCGGAAGAAAAACAGTACTGCCACCAAAAGTATACATTATGGGGACAGCTAAACAGTGCTGCCCCATCAACCTCCCCCCATATATACTTTGTACACGAACCGCCGCGAACCGCTTGGAATAAGAAATCATGAATGTATTTATGTGTTAATGGCATTTGCTGTTTCTCTGTCGGAACTAGCCCTCCTTCGGGAAGAATGTTGGTTTCCTTTCAGCGGCACGCTTGTAAGGTTCTGGTGTCCAAAAGGAGGGGTCCCCTCTTTCCATCTTCTCACATCTGTTCACTCTGTACGATGCTCCTAGTGTGATGGTTAGCCAGCCGTGTCTATGGTTCCCCTCGGTAATGAGATTAGGAGCATACAGTGATTTGAGACCCATAGTTGGATGGGATGGTTTGCAGCGTAGTATAATGGTCACACTTCGATTCGCTTTTCTCAATATCTGACTTAGGGCAGCTAATCAGCTGTACCAGTGATTGTCTGGGGAGTGAGCTTCTAGCCTACACCTCATCTTGATTATTCAGACCACTTTACACACACACACACAGCAGCAACCTGGCAATGTTCTGGTCTGAAACGTTAATTCTTATCCAGTCCTTTTAATATGCACTCTGGTCAAAAAGGATGGTTCCATCACACTGACATGCTCTTCTGACTTCACCCAGGGGTGGCTACTTAATGTGCACAGGATATGATTAGGATATGATCTTATGACTCCCAAAATCACATTCACATCTTAACAAAAATACTTTAATAATTTTTAATATCGTCTGCACAATGTATTGAATGGAAACTTGACAGATAAAGGGGGTATCCTTTCCAAGTTACAGTATTTTGCCCATACAACTTTAAATGATATCACAAAATGAATAACAATATGACATTATTTTCTTACATCTCCCCACTGACCATTCACCCCAATCTTTATGTTCGAATTATTGTTCCATTATCCACTTTTTGGATGTTAGAGATTTGGGCGATTTGGGAGATGTAGTCAATACTGGAGGCTGAAGAGAGAAAGTCTCCCTCACTTGTAATTTAAGACAGGGTGTAAACGGTCAACCATCCAGCAGCTCCCCCTCTCCCCTCTATGGGAGAGAAAGAGGCCTGGTTACTGCCCCCTCCCCCATTCTGATCTGACCCATTCTGATCCTCACAGGACAGTTATGGCAGTCCCCCTCTGGTGGGTCAAATCTTGGAAAGATTCTGCAAGTTGCAACCCACCACAACAATGACCACAGGATATCCTGCTTTGTGTATCATTGTAGTGGTCCCCCTCTGGTGGTTTACCCTGACCACAAGAATGATCCGGGGATATCCTGTTTGTGGATAGTCAATCCGGATCTGTTGTCCTGTTATCCAGGCTGGTGGATCTAGGCAGTAACTTAGGCAGACGCTAACAACACACAAATACTCACAAAATACATCATTACATTTCTTCCCCAAACGAGCGGCATTGTGGCACTAACTGGTGGTTGATTGGGGAACTTGTTTGTGGCTCTATCACTTCCTAAGTTTCAAAGAAAATGAAAATATAATTAAGAATAAAACACAAACAAAAAGGTATACAAAATACAGCTACCACACCTTAATCATCTAATTGGACTCTATTCTATATACGTCCATGGTCTTGGCTAAATAACTTTATCATGGTATTTTGTTCAATGTCATATCTAGGGCTGCCCTAGTTGAAGATGTGGTTTCAGGCACTCTCTAGAATGCCAAACTGTGTGGCGAGGCTGACATTGATGACTCTACAGGCTGACCTAGCGAACTTTGGGGTGGAGTTTGTGGATGCCGTAGATTGATCACCTGAGGGGGTTTCATCATCTATTGCAAATTTTCAGAACATCGGAATTGATTCCGTCCCACAGGTGATCCTAACTTAAGGTCTTCCATTGCACGTGTGCATCTGTGTACATAGTAGATGCACACACCAATGGAAATAAGACCAAGGATCATGGTAGTAGTCAGGATAATGTCTGGCACTGTCCAAGAGCGTGTGACTGACCAGTCTTTTGGCTTATAGTCAGTCGAGTCAACTAAAAATGCCTCGTCCAGTACGCTAAAGTCAACAGTCATTGGGTTCTCGTACTGAACTTGGTTTTGAATGGTTGGTGATAACTCAAGGGAACGTTTAGCAGAAGCATCAGGCATTTCAATATCTGTGTCTATCCTGTCATCGGAAAGTTGGTATCTGGCTAGGTTGTCTTTGTGGACAATCGTCCACTCTGGTACCTTAACCTTTTCACACGTACCAACACACGGGTGTGATCATTCTACAGAGAGCCTTTTAATGTCTCTATTTGGTTTGGTCAGGGTGTGATTTGGGGTGGGCATTCTATGTTTTGTTATCTACGATTTTGTATTTCTATGTTTTGGCCGGGTATGGTTCCCAATCAGGGACAGCTGTCTATCGTTGTCTCTGATTGGGAACCATACTTAGGTAGCCCTTTTTCCCTCATTTCTTTGTGGGAAATTTACTTTTGTTTATGACACACAACCTGTAGCTTCACGGTTTGTTTTGTAGTGTTTATTGTTTTGTTCGGCGTCTTTTCTAAATAAAGGAATATGTACGCTCACAACGCTGCACCATGGTCTTCTTCCAGCAACGACTGTGACAGAACGTTCCACCACCAAGGGACCATGCAGCGTGGTAAGGAGGAGCAGCGTGTTCAGGATTCATGGACTTGGGAGGAAATCCTGAACGGGAAAGGACCCTGGAGGCAGGCTGGGGAGAATCGCCTTCCACTGGAGGAACTGGAAGCAGCTAAAGCTGAGAGGCGACGCTATGCGGGAACACGGCTGGCAAGGAAGCCCGAGAGGCAGCCCCAAAATATTTTTTGGGGGGTGCACACGGGGAGTGTGGCAGAGTCAGGTTGGAGACCTGAGCCAATTCCCCATACTTACTGTGGCGAGCGGCGTACTGGTCAGGCATCGTGTTATGCGGTGGAGCGCACGGTGTCTCCAGTGCGCGTTCATAGCTTGGTGCGCTACATTCCAGCTCCCCGCATCTGCCGGGCTAGGGTGAGTATCCAGCCAGGATGGATTGTGCCAGCCCTGCTCTCCAGACCTCCAGTACATCTCTACGGCCCAGTGTATCCGGTGCCTCGGCCAAGGACTCCTGTATGTCTCCTCAGCCTGGTGAGTCCTGTGCCTGCGCCAATAACTAATCCTCCTGTATGTCTCCCCAGCCTGGTGAGTCCTGTGCCTGCTCCCAGAGCCAGGCCTCCAGTGACGATCCATGGAACGAAGCCTCCAGTGACGATCCATGGCACGAAGCCTCCAGTGATGATCCATGGCACGAAGCCTCCAGTGATGATCCATGGCAATTAGCCTCCAGTGATGATCCATGGCAAGAAGCCTTCATTGATGATCCATGGCATGAAGCCTCCAGAGATGATCCATGGCACGAAGCCTCCAGTGATGATCCGGTGCAAGAAGCCTCCAGTGATGATCCATGGCAAGAAGCCTCCAGTGATGATCCATGGCACGAAGCCCTTTTTCCCTCCGTTCTTTGTGGGAAGTTGACTTTTGTTTATGGCACATAACCTGTAGCTTCACGGTTTGTTTTGTAGTGTTTATTGTTTTGTTCGGCGTCTTTTCTAAATAAAGGAATATGTACGCTCACCACGCTGCACCTTGGTCTTCTTCCAGCAACGGCCGTGACAATTTAATTTGCCAGTAGAAAGTCGATAATCAACTGTACCACCACGAACGCCGCAAGCAGCATTTTGTACTGTCTCGCAAATTTAGGAGCTGCTCCGGGTAGTGTGGGAATACGCACCACATGAATACGCACCACATGAACCCTGCAGTCCACCGAGTCTGTCGATCAGATATCTTTGTGTTTGTTAAACAAGTCCTGCAACTGTTGTCATTCTGTGTCATTGACAAGTGTGTCTGCTTCTGACATTAGCTGTAGTACTTGTAAACGGAAGCCAGGATATGGTTCAGCGAAATCGTACAACTATTCATCAGCTGGAGATGGCTTGTCAGTGGTGGGTGAACCACCAGCTGTTGCCTCTTCAGTGTGAACTTCAGAAGCAGAAGGAGATGCGGTATCTTCCTCCGTGACAATGGAGTATATCAACATGTCTTGGTCTGGTTATCAACATCCAGTGTTAACGTTGATGTGTCTTCAACTGGTAATACGGGAGTTATTGCGATTGCCTGTGATGAACAAGCGGAAAGCTCCTCTCCCTCACCACATGGGTCTAAGGAGGAAGGAAGTGGCCCAATCACAGGAACAACCAACTTGAAATCATGGAAGGAATAATCTATCAGTGTTCCTAGCTGAGTGTACCGAGAAATGGAAACATCCGCTTGGGTCAGATTGCACCTAGAGGTAAGTGGATCTAGCGTTTAGCTCCGGACTGGGCACCGGCGCAGAGGAAGGCTCCGGCAATGGAGCGGGACTGGACGCCGTTCTTGGACTGAGCACCGGTGCAGAGGAAGGCTCCAGCCATGGAACGGGACTGGACGCCGTGCCTAGACTGATCACCGGCGCAGAGGAAGGCTCTGGCCGTGGACCGTCACTGGATGTTCCGGGCCATGGACCGTCACTGGATGCTCTAGACTGTAAATCGTCGCTGGAGGTTCTGGGCTGTAGACAGTTGCAGGAGACTCCGGACTGTACACACGCACTGGTGGACGAGTGCGGGGAGCCAGCACAGGACGTACTGGGCTGGGGAGGCGCACTGGAGGCCTGGTGCATGGAGCCGGCACAGGTTGCACCGAGCTGGTGACACACTCTTCAGGGCGAGTGCGGGGAGCCAGCACAGGACTTACCGGGCTGGGGAGGCGTACTGGAGGCCTGGTGCATGGAGCCGGCACAGGTTGCACCGGGCTGGTGACACACTTCAGGGCGAGTGCAGGGAGCCGGCAGGGGACGTACCGGGCTGGGGAGATGCACTGGAGGCCTGGTGCGTGGAGCCGGCACAGGTTGCACCGGACTGATGAGACGCTCCTCAAAACGCCTGCACTGCAGCATACTCCTAGCCAACATCTCTCTCTCCGATATCCCTCCTCAAACTGCTCCATCAACTCCCAGACGGTCTCTGGCTCTCTCCTCAGCTCGGCCGACCGCCCCTTGTGCCCCTCCCTCCCCCCCAAAAACTTGGGGTTGCCCTTGGGTTGTTTGTGGCCGCGGACCCCAGCATCGTCGCTGTCCTCCTTTACTCCTCGGCGACACCCTCCAAGGAAGGGTCTCGCATCCACCTAGTATCTCTTCCCATGACCAACTCTCCTTCACCTCCTGGGCACACTGCTTGGTGCTGTTTAGGTGGGATATTCTGTCACGTTCATACGACGGTCGTGACAGCAGGGTATCAAGTTGTGCGTCCCTGTCTTTTACTAGGTTGTCAGATTGATCTAGTTTTGTGTGTACTTCGTCATATTTATTTTTGTCTGAATCGAGTTCTTGCTGTAGAACAGGTATTCTAAAAGTGGGTAGCCCCAAAAGTAGGCACAATGCCGTCGGGGCTATGCCAAATAAAAATGTGATTTACAGGTTTTTTTTAAACAAAAAAACAACAATTCATCACATTTTCAAACAGTCCATTTATATTTTCCAATGGGACTATACATTTGGGTGAGGTTTTTTTCTCAAACACAGGAAGCCTAGTCAAATTATTAACATTCAATCACATTAACTCTTACTCTCTTGCAGGAATTCCACTAACGGTCCGTATGTAGCCAAATGTTGCCGCTGCTTATTCCGTTTGCTCGAAAAAATTGATAAATGGTTAAAAAAAAGTAAGGCCCGCAATCATAAAGACACATACTAGCTTTACTGTTTACTATTACCAGCAGTACTATACCTACACCTGTCGACAACACAAGTTGTTCTGCATCCATGAGCACATCCAATGCTAGCGTCAGTAATTCTACATTTGTTGTTCGATGGACGTTGGACCATCGAAGAGGCACGAATATGAACTACATGGATTTGGGGTTCACTTATATTGGGAGTAGTGCCTTTCCTCATTCAGTGTGTTATATGTGCTAAAGTACTATCTCACAACTCGATTAAACCTTCACTCTTGCGCAGACGTTTAGAAACAAAACATGCCAATTTGAAAAAAAAGCCACGGGAGTACAATAAACATGACTTAAATTAAACATGAAAGCTTGTCTGCCTATTCCTTATGCCATACTAAACTGTTACTGAAGGTAGGTAAGAATAATGTGTGTAATGTATGAACTGACATCGCTAAGTTAACTTGTGTGTCGACCCACATTGCTAACTTAGCTGACAACGAAGCAGGGAGGGGAGATGAGAGTGCGTGTTGATCTGTTAGCTTACCAAATGCTGCCCGCGGCCCGTGACGTACTTCTCCACAACGCATAAGTCCACAACGCATATTGCATGTAACAGACAGTTACATGACCTACAGCATGGTTAAGCAAGTTTAATGTTTCTGACATTTTCGGATCACTAAACAACTATTGGTTTAGAACCACAGAGAGTTACAGATCAAATCAAATCAAATTTATTTATATAGCCCTTCGTACATCAGCTGATATCTCAAAGTGCTGTACAGAAACCCAGCCTAAAACCCCAAACAGCAAGCAATGCAGGTGTAGAAGCACGGTGGCTAGGAAAAACTCCTTAGAAAGGCCAAAACCTAGGAAGAAACCTAGAGAGGAACCAGGCTATGTGGGGTGGCCAGTCCTCTTCTGGCTGTGCCGGGTGGAGATTATAACATGGTCCTAGGGCTCAGGTCCTCCGAGAGAGAGAAAGAAAGAGAGAAGGAGAGAATTAGAGAACGCACACTTAGATTCACACAGGACACTGAATAGGACAGGAGAAGTACTCCAGATATAACAAACTGACCCTAGCCCCCCCGACACATAAACTACTGCAGCATAAATACTGGAGGCTGAGACAGGAGGGGTCAGGAGACACTGTGGCCCCATCCGAGGACACCCCCGGACAGGGCCAAACAGGAAGGATATAACCCCACCCACTTTGCCAAAGCACAGCCCCCACACCACTAGAGGGATATCTTCAACCACCAACTTACCATCCTGAGACAAGGCTGAGTATAGCCCACAAAGACCTCCGCCACCGCACAACCCAAGGGGGGGGGGGGCAACCCAGACAGGATGACCACATCAGTGAATCAACCCACTCAGGTGACGCACCCCCTCCAGGGACGGCATGAGAGAGCCCCAGTAAGCCAGTGACTCAGCCCCTGTAAGGTTAGAGGCAGAGAATCCCAGTGGAAAGAGGGGAACCGGCCAGGCAGAGACAGCAAGGGCGGTTCTTTGCTCCAGAGCCTTTCCGTTCACCTTCCCAATCCTGGGCCAGACTACACTCAATCATATGACCCACTGAAGAGATGAGTCTTCAGTAAAGACTTAAAGGTTGAGACCGAGTGTGCGTCTCTGACATGGGTAGGCAGACCGTTCCATAAAAATGGAGCTCTATAGGAGAAAGCCCTGCCTCCAGCTGTTTGCTTAGAAATTCTAGGGACAATTAGGAGGCCTGCGTCTTGTGACCGTAGCGTACGTGTAGGTATGTACGGCAGGACCAAATCAGAGAGATAGGTAGGAGCAAGCCCATGTAATGCTTTGTAGGTTAGCAGTAAAACCTTGAAATCAGCCCTTGCTTTGACAGGAAGTCAGTGTAGAGAGGCTAGCACTGGAGTAATATGATACATTTTTTTGGTTCTAGTCAGGATTCTAGCAGCCGTATTTAGCACTAACTGAAGTTTATTTAGTGCTTTATCTGGGTAGCCGGAAAGTAGAGCATTGCAGTAGTCTAACCTAGAAGTGGGCCAAAGCATGGATTCATTTTTTTGCATCATTTTTGGACAGAAAGTTTCTGATTTTTGCAATGTTACGTAGATGGAAAAAAGCTGTCCTTGAAATGGTCTTGATATGTTCTTCAAAAGAGAGATCAGGGTCCAGAGTAACGCCAAGGTCCTTCACAGTTTTATTTGAGACGACTGTACAACCATTAAGATTAATTGTCAGATTCAACAGAAGATCTCTTTGTTTCTTGGGACCTAGAACAAGCATCTCTGTTTTGTCCGAGTTTTAAAAGCAAATTGCAAAGAAAATAGGAGCTGCCTCCACTTTTCCAGCACCATTTACAATTCAACATTTCAACATCATCAAACCACCTATGCTTAGTCTAATACAGTGACAAGTAAAAGATACCAAAAACAATTTAGTCCAATCAGCATAAGCTAAATATGTGGCTGTCCGTGGTTCTGATTTCTGTTTGTGTGCGCATTCGTACAAGTAGAAAACCATGTTGACTCACCCTACTTGTAGAGAAACGCCCATACCATCCTCCTCTCTTTCATGTTGATGAAACGGTCTTTCACTCTATCATACAGTACACGCTTTTATTTGTTATTGTCCTAAGCTACCTGGCTAAAATGTTTGCTCGCTAGCCGAACTTCCATTAATGGGCAACGTTAGCTAGTTAACATTAGCCTTTTACATCTAGCTACTGTATATTGCTACTGAATATTGAACTTCCGTCCTCTCAGGCCAGGGGCACAACAATGGATGAATGAATTGTTGTATCAGAATCGGGGTTATAATCATTGGACAGTATGGAGAATTAAGTAAAACCACAAGTCCAAATCCCTATCTCCATCCATGGCTAATTTAGGAAAGGGTCAATTTTAGATAGCTAGCTAGCCACTGGAGGACAACAGCACAACAAGATGCAACAATTCAAGTTGTTTTTGTTAATGACGTATACTCTCAAAGCGATTTGATAGGAGAGATGCCAAATCCAAGCTGGCTTCTTTTTTTTCTTTTGCCAGGACCATTCACAGTTGAGCTTGCTCAGTTTAGCTCAACGCTGATTGGTGCATTATTTATACTTATTTTTTGTCAAGGGAGGCCACATGCTCGCTGGCTTCTTTTGCATTCAATGTTATTGGCGGAAACAATGTTGTATTGACCAGACAGTATCAGATAGATGGCCTACACATAGAGAGATAGAGGGGCACTGTTTCGCTCGCTCGGATGCTTTCTCCTGTGAGATACATTCAGCCTCTTGTGAATTGAAGGAAAATTATGAAACACAGACGACAGATACATTATAACTTTTTAGATATTTTTGGGGAAGCCTGGCTTTCCTTGGCGTCCATGAGTACACGCCACTGATCATTACACAGGTGCACCTTGTGCTAGGGGACAATGAAAGGCCATTATAAAATGTTCAGTTTTGTCACACAACACAATGCCACAGATATGTCAAATATGTATGTCCAACTGGCCTCACAACCACAGAAACGTGTAACCACACCAGCCCAGGACCTCCACATCTGGCTTGTTCACCTGTGGGATCGTCCGAGACCAGCCACCCGGACAGCTGATGAAACCGAGGAGTATTTCTGTTCTTTAATAAAGGCCTTTTGTGGAGAGAAACTCATTCTGATTGGCTGGGCCTGGCTCCCCAGGCCCACCCAAGGCTGCACCCCTGCCCAGTCATGTGAAATCCATAGATTAGGGCCTAATGAATTCACTTAAATTGACTGATTTCCTTATATAAACTGTAACTCAGTAAAATCGATGAAATTGTTACATTCATATTTTTGGTCAGTATATATTTACTTTTGATATTTAAGTATATGTAAAAACAAATACTTTTAGACTTTTACTCGACTAGTATTTTGGTCAGTGACTTTCACTTTTACTTGAGTAAGTTTCTATTAAGGTAGCTTTACTTTCACTCAAGTATAAAAATTGGGTACTTTTTCCACTACTGGTTTCATGTGTATGTTGCCTGAGTGGGACCTCCAGGAGAGTGAGGAAGTGTGTGAACTGAGAGACACCCATACTTTATGACGCCGTCTTCACAATGTAGTCTGAGTCCCATGTGGCTCAGTTGGTAGAGCGTTGTGCTTGATTGTGGGTTTGATTCCTACAGGGGAACAGTATGAAAACATATGCACTTGCTTTGGATCGCTCTGGATAAGAGTGTCAGCTAAATTACTTACATTTAAAATGAGCAGGCTAGATCTTAGAATCAACATTGCTGAGTTGCGACTAATCAAATCAAATGTTATTGGTCGCATACACGTTTAGCAGATGTTATTGCCGGTGTAGCGAAATGCCTGTATTCCTAGCCCTAACAGTTCAGTAATATCTAACAAGACACACAAACCTACTCATTCCAGAGATTTTATTTTTATTTTTATTTTTTATTTTTTTAATTATTTTCTACATTGTAGAATAATAGTGAAGATTTCAAAACTATGAAATAACACATATGGAATCATGTAGTAACCAAAAAAGTGTTAACCTTTCTAGGGCAGGCGTTGCGCTAGCGGAACCCCTCGACAACATTCCGCTGAAAAGGCAGCGCGCCAAATTCTAAAATATTTTACCGAAATATGTAACTTTCACACATTAACAAGTCCAATACAGCAAATGAAAGATAAACTTCATATCAAATCAAATCAAATCAAATTGTATTTGTCACATACACATGGTTAGCAGATGTTAATGCGAGTGTAGCGAAATGCTTGTGCTTCTAGTTCCGGCAATGCAGTAATAACAAGTAATCTAACTAACAATTCCAAAACTACTGTCTTGTACACAGTGTAAGGGGATAAAGAATATGTACATAAGGATATATGAATGAGTGATGGTACAGAGCAGCATAGGCAAGATACAGTAGATGGTATTGAGTACAGTATGTACAAATGAGATGAGTATGTAAACAAAGTGGCATAGTATTAAGTGGCTAGTGATACATGTATTACATAAGGATACCGTCGATGATATAGAGTACAGTATATACGTATGCATATTAAGGTAGCATTGTTTAAAGTGGCTAGTGATATATTTACATCATTTCCCATCAATTCCCATTATTAAAGTGGCTGGAGTTGAGTCAGTGTCAGTGTGTTGGCAGCAGCCACTCAGTGTTAGTGGTGGCTGTTTAACAGTCTGATGGCCTTGAGATAGAAGCTGTTTTTCAGTCTCTCGGTCCCAGCTTTGATGCACCTGTACTGACCTCGCCTTCTGGATGATAGCGGGGTGAACAGGCAGTGGCTCGGGTGGTTGATGTCCTTGATGATCTTTATGGCCTTCCTGTGACATCGGGTGGTGTAGGTGTCCTGGAGGGCAGGTAGTTTTCCCCCGGTGATGCGTTGTGCAGACCTCACTACCCTCTGGAGAGCCTTACGGTTGAGGGCGGTGCAGTTGCCATACCAGGCGGTGATACAGCCCGCCAGGATGCTCTCGATTGTGCATCTGTAGAAGTTTGTGAGTGCTTTTGGTGACAAGCCGAATTTCTTCAGCCTCCTGAGGTTGAAGAGGCGCTGCTGCACCTTCTTCACGTTGCTGTCTATGTGAGTGGACCAATTCAGTTTGTCTGTGATGTGTATGCCGAGGAACTTTAAACTTGCTACCCTCTCCACTACTGTTCCATCGATGTGGATAGGGGGGTGTTCCCTCTGCTGTTTCCTGAAGTCCACAATCATCTCCTTAGTTTTGTTGACGTTGAGTGTGAGGTTATTTTCCTGACACCACACTCCGAGGGCCCTCACCTCCTCCCTGTAGGCCGTCTCGTCGTTGTTGGTAATCAAGCCTACCACTGTTGTGTCGTCCGCAAACTTGATGATTGAGTTGGAGGCGTGCGTGGCCACGCAGTCGTGGGTGAACAGGGAGTACAGGAGAGGGCTCAGAACGCACCCTTGTGGGGCCCCAGTGTTGAGGATCAGCGGGAAGGATATGTTGTTACCTACCCTCACCACCTGGGGGCGGCCCGTCAGGAAGTCCAGTACCCAGTTGCACAGGGCGGGGTCGAGACCCAGGGTCTCGAGCTTGATGACGAGCTTGGAGGGTACTATGGTGTTGAATGCCGAGCTGTAGTCGATGAACAGCATTCTCACATAGGTATTCCTCTTGTCCAGATGGGTTAGGGCAGTGTGCAGTGTGGTTGAGATTGCATCGTCTGTGGACCAATTTGGGCGGTAAGCAAATTGGAGTGGGTCTAGGGTGTCAGGTAGGGTGGAGGTGATATGGTCCTTGACTAGTCTCTCAAAACACTTCATGATGACGGATGTGAGTGCTAGTAGTAGTCGTTTAGCTCAGTTACCTTAGCTTTCTTGGGAACAGGAACAATGGTGGCCCTCTTGAAGCATGTGGGAACAGCAGACTGGTATAGGGATTGATTGAATATGTCCGTAAACACACCGGCCAGCTGGTCTGCGCATGCTCTGAGGGCGCGGCTGGGGATGCCGTCTGGGCTTGCAGCCTTGCGAGGGTTAACACGTTTAAATGTCTTACTCACCTCGGCTGCAGTGAAGGAGAGACCGCATGTTTTCGTTGCAGGCCGTGTCAGTGGCACTGTATTGTCCTCAAAGCGGGCAAAAAAGTTATTTAGTCTGCCTGGGAGCAAGACATCCTGGTCCGTGACTGGGCTGGATTTCTTCCTGTAGTCCGTGATTGACTGTAGACCCTGCCACATGCCTCTTGTGTCTGAGCCGTTGAATTGAGATTCTACTTTGTCTCTGTACTGGCGCTTAGCTTGTT
Organism: Oncorhynchus mykiss; assembly: GCF_013265735.2. NCBI lineage: Eukaryota > Metazoa > Chordata > Actinopteri > Salmoniformes > Salmonidae > Oncorhynchus > Oncorhynchus mykiss. The sequence continues at coordinate 48,617,700 of NC_048566.1, read as the reverse complement.
TGATAGCCTTGAGGAGGGAATAGCTGCACTGTTTGTATTCTTTTGACACCTTGCCCTGATTAAAAGCAGTGGTTCGCGCTTTCAGTTTCACACGAATGCTGCCATCAATCCACGGTTTCTGATTAGGGAATGTTTTAATCGTTGCTTTGGGAACGACATCTTCAACGCACGTTCTAATGAACTCGCACACCGAATCAGCGTATTTGTCAATGTTGTTATCTGACGCAATACGAAACATCTCCCAGTCCACGTGATGGAAGCAGTCTTGGAGTGTGGAGTCAGCTTGGTCGGACCAGCGTTGGACAGACCTCAGCGTGGGAGCCTCTTGTTTTAGTTTCTGTCTGTAGGCAGGGATCAACAAAATGGAGTCGTGGTCAGCTTTTCCGAAAGGGGGGCGGGGCAGGGCCTTATATGCGTCGCGGAAGTTAGAGTAACAATGATCCAAGGACTTTCCACCCCTGGTTGCGCAATCGATATGCTGATAAAATTTAGGGAGTCTTGTTTTCAGATTAGCCTTGTTAAAATCCCCAGCTACAATGAATGCAGCCTCCGGATAAATCGTTTCCAGTTTGCAGAGAGTTAAATAAAGTTCGTTCAGAGCCATTGATGTGTCTGCTTGGGGGGGGATATATACGGCTGTGATTATAATCAAAGAGAATTTCTCTTGGTAGATAATGCGGTCTACATTAACAAACTTCTTGTTAATCTACCCATCATGTCTGATTTTAAAAATGCTTTACAGCGAAAGCACAGCATATGATTACCGGCAAGTCAAAAAAAACACAGCCATTTTTCCAGCCAAAGATAGGAGTCACAAAAAGCAGAAATATAGATAAAATTAATCACTAACCTTTGATGATCTTCATCAGATGACACTCATTGGACATCATGTTACACAATACATGTATGTTTTGTTCAATAATGTTTATATTTATATCCAAAAATCTCAGTTTACATTGGCATGTTACATGCAGTAATGTGGTGAAAACATCTGGTGATTTTGCAGAAATACATTGATAAAAGATACAAGTGTTATTCACAGAATTAAAGATAGACTTCTCCTTAATGCAACCGCTGTGTCAGATTCAAAAAAAACTTTAAGGAAAAAGCATAATCTGAGAACGGCGCTCGGAGCCCAATCCAGCCAGAGAAATATCCACCATTTTGGAGTCAACAGAAGTTAGAAATAACACAATAAATATTCACTTACCTTTGATGATCTTCATCAGAAGGCACTCCCAGGAATCCCAGTTCGACAATAAATAACTGATTTGTTCCATAAAGTCCATAATTTTTGTCCAAATAGCCACTTGTTGTTAGCGTGTACAGCCCAGTAATCCATCTTCATGAGGCGTGAGCACTTTTTCCAGACAAAAACTCGAAAAGTTCCGTTACAGGTCGTAGAAAAATGTCAAACGATGCATGGTATCAATCTTTAGCATGTTTTTAACATGAAACATCAATAATGTTCCAACCGGAGAATTCCTATGTCTGAAGAAAAGCATTGGAACGAGAGGTAACTCTGTCGCGAGCGCGCGTCACAAGCCTGCGACACTCTGCCAGACCACTGACTCAAACAGTCTCAGCCCCTCCTTTATGGTAGAATCCTCATTCAAGTTTCTAAAGACGGTTGACATCTAGTGGAATCCGTAGGAAGTGCAACATATCCAATATCCCACTGTATCTTCAATAGGAGCTGAGTTGAAAAACTATAAACCTCAGATATCCCACTTCCGGGTTGGATTTTTCTCAGGTTTTCGCCTGCCAAAGGAGTTCTGTTATACTCACAGACATCATTCAAACAGTTTTAGAAACTTCAGAGTGTTTTCTATCCAATCCTAATAATAATATGCATATATTAGCATCTGGGACAGAGTAGGAGGCAGTTCACTCTGGGCACGCTATTCATCCAAAAGTGAAACTGCTGCCCCCTATCGCAAAAAGGATTTATACAAATCAAAATATATTTTATATACAGTACCAGTCAAAGGTTTGGACACACCTACTCATTCAAGGGTTCTGCTTAATTTTTACTATTTTCTACATTGTGGAATAATAGTGAAGACATCAAAACTATGAAATAACACGTATGGAATCATGTAGTAACCAATTATTTATTTTTTTAATCAAAATATATTTTAGATTTTAGATTCTTCAAAGTAGCCACACTTTGCCTTGATGACAGCTTTGCACACTCTTGGCATTCTATCAACAAGCTTCACTTGGATTGCTTTTCCAACAGTCTTGAAGGAGTTCCCACATATGCTGGGCACTTGTAGGCTGCTTTTCCTTCAATCTGTGGTCCAACTCATCACAAACCATCTCATTTGGGTAGAGATCGGGTGATTGTGGAGGCCAGGTCATCTGATGCAGCACTCCATCACTCTCCTTCTTGGTCAAATAACCCTTACACAGCCTGAAGGTGTGTTGAGTCATTGTCCCGTTGAAAAACAAATGGTAGTCCCACTAAGTGCAAACCAGATGGGATGGCATATCACTGCAGAATGCTGTAGTAGCCATGCTGGTTAAGTGTGCATTGAATTCTAAATGAATCACAGACAGTGTCACCAGCTGTCACACCCTGATCTGTTCCATATTATTATTATTATTATTATTATTATTATTATTAGTGTATTTATACCTGTTTTCTCTGTTTATCTGTTGCCAGTTAGTCTTGTCTTGCCAAGTCAACCAGCGTTTTCCTGTTTTTCCTAGTCTCTCTTTGCTGCCCCTGACCTCTAGCCTGTCTGCCACCCTGTACTGTTTGGACTCTGACCTGGTTATGAAGTCTTGCCTGTCCAGGGGTTCAAGGCATTAATGGAGCAGTTCCGTGAATTGCCTCACTGGCAGCATGCCACATCTGGGAGCTCCCAGTCGCTCAATAACCCCCTTACCAGTGGTGGGTTTGTTCAGCCTACCTCGGCTACCCGAGAACCCTGCTTACTTCCTCCGGGGCAATATGCTGGGGATCCTGGAACCTGCCGGTCGTTTCTTTCCCAGGGATCCCTTATTTTTGAACTACAGCCATCTTTGTTCTCTTCAGATCAGTCAAAGATAGCGTATCTTATTACGCTAATGTCTGGAAGGGCGCTCTCCTGGGCTACGGCTGTTTGAGAGCAACAATCCGGTGTTTTCTATAGTCTGGGAGATTTTATGGCAGAGGTGATCTGGACAGTAATCTGGACAGTAATCTGCCGAAATTCTCAGGGCAGGTAATGGGGTTTGAAAAAGAGAGAGGCCTGTTCAGTTGAAAACAGCTCTGATCCAAAACTTTGAATTCTGAGTCAACAACACAGATGTTCTCAAGTGATGTTCTCAAGTGATAAATTGAATTTATGTGTATGAGCTATTTTAGGATGTTTTTAGGCCATGTATTGTTATTGCATTCCATGCATTGTTTACAATACAGGGCTTTCCGTAACAGGGCTTGTATTACAATTTCACGGAAAACACAAGAAAACTATTCTTTTGACTTTGTTGTTCTCTGTCAGTAGATAATCTCATCATGTTGATATTGTTTGTGTGTTTGTGCATCGACAGAGAATGAAAGGCCTCTTTATGCTACGAAGCACCGCATCATCATTACTCTGAGAGCCATAAGCGAGGGACACTGAGCAAAGTGGCGAAACGGAGGAATCAAAATGATGCTTGTGACAGCATGATTTGATAGGAAGTTACCGTGGCAAGGCCAAGGCAAGGCTATCATTTACTTGCTTTGTCAGATAATATCAGTGTTAACGAGACAGTGATGTCAATGGAAAGAGGTTTGAGCATGTGTGACAGAGCGCTTTAGGAGGAAGTGGTAATAGCCTTGTCTTTTCTGTGGTTCAATTAGCGCTGAAAAGTTTTTGTGTTACTTTGTTGACTTTTGAACCTTATATAATTTTTGTGCATCTCTGACGATGTTCTATCAATTCCCAGGGTAATTTAATGTTTTCTTGTGTATCTGAGCTATTGCGGTTCTAGCAGGCAGAAATACAGCCAGTATGACAAGTTTTGCATCAGAATGACCTACCCTCAATAGAGAATCTTATATAGCGTTGGGAAAGTGTGACATAGTCACTTTTTTTTATTGACTTCAAGTACAAAAGGCACGAAAACAAAATTGAAAACTGATGAAACAATCTTAAAGTTCAGTGAAGCACAGAAAAGGTGGATACATAAGTGGAGACTGAAAAATGTCACTTTCCCAGCATATACTGGCATATGGAAATGTTGTAGAAGTTTGCTACCTTGACTCTAAAACACATGTGGGATAATCTCATGAGGTGTGCATTTAAACCTAACTAGCAACTTGTTATGAATGTAATTTAAATCAATCAGAGGTTAAAACAAACACATTTTGTCCGATCTAGTTTCAGATTTCAGGTACCTTGATTTCAGGTACAATTAATGTGTTCATGTTTCGATATTATGCATGTTTCCACACATTGAACAAACCACGAACTGTTGAGGTAGCCTTCACATGGCAACAGTGGCAGTTATTATCTGTCAATCTATCTATTAATAGTATGTATGCTCTATCTGACTTAAGAGTTTTTTTTTTAAAACAGTGGTGAGTCAGTATGTGCACAGTAAGAAGAAGTCACCCAGGTTTACAGAGAGGCTGAATGTCACTCACACTGGCTTTCCTTCTGTTTGCTGTCAGGCACTCCCACATAAAAATATACTACAGTTTACTATAGAATAATACAGTACTTACTATAGAATTATATAGAGAACTGTAATATACTGTAGAATACTATACTACATTCTGTAGTATCCCTTAATCGTGTATCGCTTACTATACAATGTTGTGGTATACTGTAGAATACTATACTATACACTAGTATCCCTCGGCAGTGTAGTGTTTGGTTAGGTCAGGGTGTGACTCGGGTGGGAAAATCTTTGTTTTCTATTTCTTTGTGTTTTTGGCTGAGTATGGTTCCCAATCAGAGGCAAAAACTCTACATTTTTTAAACTATATTAATACTACATTATTTTATTTGCATATGTTCCACCCATTCCCATCCCCTATATCCCAATTTGTGCCCCCCATTAGTTAGCAACCTGCATGCCAAGTACAGACCAACTGTATATTGTGTTCGCTACAGGTTATAGAAAAGAGCAGAAGTGTCTGCTGTCATACAGGTTAAGGAACATTTGCTCTTACTATTTGACAAGTACATTTCCTCAACAATTTTTCAGTTTTTGATTTGTTAAAAAAGTTTGAAATATCCAATAAATGTCGTTCCACTTCATGATTGTGTCCCACTTGTTGTTGATTCTTCACAAAAAAATACAGTTTTATATCTTTATGTTTGTAGCCTGAAATGTGGCAAAAGGTCGCAAAGTTCAAGGGGGCCGAATACTTTCGCAAGGCACTGTATGTAAATAAGTTATTTCTGTTTTGTGTTTTTAATACATTAGCAAAAATTTATAAAAACCTGTTTTTGCTTTGTCATTATGGGGTATTGTGTATACATTGATGTTGTTTTTATTTAATTTGATCAATTTTAGAATAAGTCTGTAACGTAACAAAATGTGGAAAAAGTCAAGGGGTCTGAATACTTTTCGAAGGCACTATATCTAGTCTATGTGTGTGTATGGGGTGTCAGTGAGGTATGTGTGAGTGTGTGCGTAGAGTCTTATAGTGCTGGTGCAAGAGAGTCAGTGCAAATAAAACGGGGGTGAATGCAAATAGTCAGGGTAACCATTTGATTAACTGTTCAGCAGTCTTATGGCTTGGGTGATAGAAGCTATTCAAGAGCCTTTTGGTCCCAGACTTGGCTCTCCTGTACCACTTGCCAAGCGGTAGCAGAGAGAACAGTCTATGAGCCTTCCTCCCTCACTGCCTGGTATAGAGGTCCTGGATGGCAGGGATCTCGGCCCAAGTGATGTACTGAGCTGTACACACTACCCTCTGTAGCGCCTTATGGTTGGATGCCAAGCAGTTGCCATACCGACTGGTAATGCAGCCAGACAAAATGCTGTCAATGGTACAGCTGTAGAACTTTTTAGGATCTGAATGAATACTACAGTAAAGTCAACAAAAACGCTACAGTGAATACTATAGTATACTTCAGCAAAACACTACAGTGAGTACTATAGTATATAAATATACTAAGACTACAGCATTTAGAGCATAGTATATTATAGTATTTTTTATATGGACTGGCAGGGCACTCTCTCAAGACAGGAAGTGACAGGACCAGGGGCCCTCGGGGCACGATTGTGTTGTCCAGGCTTGTGCATGTCAAGGCGTGACATTTACCAGCAGGGTCTGCACTCAGAGAGAGTCAAATGTGATTTTGTAGCATTTAGGAAGAGCCTGGGTCTAGTATTGAACATTTAATGGCTGTTTTGGAAATAACGTGTCATGGGTAAAATGTGCCAGTATGTGTTACATGAACACTGGGGTAGCGACTGAAGCAGAGGTACTGTAGAATGGAAGGAATGAGAGTGTGTGACTATGAGAAAGTGTATGTTGGTACCAGACCATGATTTGGCATGTCTCCCCTGATTGAGACTCAGTATTATAACATCAATCAGTTAAATGCAGTACATCAAACCTATGTGTACATCTATGTTTAAGGTAAAACCGACAGTGTTTTAGCATACAGAATTGGGGAATGGTCCATGGACAAACGTCACATTATTCGACACATTTGCGACCCACACGATGAGTTTGATCAGCGTGACACATGAGAGACAATAGGAGACACCTGCAATGCACAAAACAGCACTTTACAGCTATCCAAGCTCCACAGCCTACGGCTCCCTCCCGCCTCTCTGTCCCCGCCTCCCCTGCATCCTCCCTGGGCTGGCAGAGCTGAACAGCTGGTTGTGCAAATATTAGCTGAGTGCAGGACCATGGGCTCACTGAAAGGACAAGAGGGGGCTGTGTTACAGGGTCCACCTGTAACGTGTGTGTGTGTGTGTGTGTGTGTGTGTGTGTGTGTGATTCACAGGGATGTCACTAAAGATGGGAATGTGTTTTTAAAATGTTAGACGTCATTCAACCGTTTGGTCTCAATGTGGTCAAGTTTAGATTTATCTGTCAGATATAGCAGATACTTAGCAAGCTCAGTGGGGGATTGTTTGCTTCGCACATGTGGCGATTGGAGATAAATGTCTGCGGCCGGATGATGTTCCGGGCAGTCCAACACCCTATTGTATTTATCTGTATCTCTGGTTTAGTTTAGTTTATTAGGATCCCCATTAGCTACTGCACATGCAGCAGAGATTAAACCCCCCCCCCCCACCAAAAAAAAAGATATATATATATATATATATAAGTTTGAGATTGAAAAGACACCAAGAGACAGCAATGTTATCTGTTTTTAAAGCTAAACTTGCTTTTTGACTGAGTAACCTCTGGTCAGAGCATTCCACAATGGCTCTATACATAACTGAGTTACGTATTAAATCAGTTTTTGTTTTGGGTATAGTGAAGAAACCCATAGTGGCGTGTCTGGTGGGGTATGTATGTCTGTTTGAAGTGTATGCAAATAGATTATACAAGTAGTTAGGCATTTTCAACACAGAAATGTTTCTTAAAAAGACTACAAGAGAAGTAGTCAATTTACCCGCAACACTCAACCATGAAAGAATATAATGCATGTTTTTGATGTTAGTTATATGTGTGCAGTGAAGGTCAAGGCATGCTGCTTTGTTTTGAGCCAGTTGCAGCTTTGCTAGGTCTTTCTTTGCTGCACCTGACCATATTACCGGACAGTAATCAAGATGGGACAAGATCAAACCCTGAACAACTAGTACAGTTGGTCTTTGTGTCAAAAACACAGATCATCTTTTTATAACAGACATACCTCTCTCTATCTTCACAACAACTTTGTCAATATGACTTGACTATGATAACTATCCAATGTCACTCCTAGGAGTTCAACTTGTTCAATAGTCACACCTTTTATAAACCTCCAGCTGAGGTTTAGGTCTATGATAATGCTTTCAACCAAATACAATGCTTTTGGTTTTAGATGCATTTAAGATGAGTTTATTGTTAATTACCCATTATGATACTGACTGTAGCTCCTTGCTAAGAGTCTCAGTGAGCTCACTGGCTATAGATGCTGAGAAGAAAAAAATTGAGAAGAGTAACGGCCCAAGACAACTGCCCTGAGAGATACCGCACTGTACATATCTGATGTTAGAGAAGCTTTCATTGAAGAATACTCTCTGAGTTCTATTGGATAAGTAACTTTCTAACCATGTGATGGCAGATTAATTTTTATCAGAACAAATTATCATAACGTATTATAATCAATAACATCAAAGGCTGCCCTGAAATCTAATAATACAGCTCCAACTATCATCTTATTGTCAATTTATTTTAGCCAGTCATCAAGTCATCTGTCAGTACAGATGCCCTTCCCTATATGTGTGCTGAAAGTCAGTACAAAAATAGCATTGTATTTGTTCAAACTAACATTTCTCCATCAATTTACTAAGAACAGGCAGCAAAGGGTGCTTTACTATTTTTAGGCAGTGAAATAAATTACTTTAGCTTCCTTTCACGCCTGTGAACACACACACTCCTTTCGGCTTTTGTTAAAGACATGGTAAATAGGGTCTGCTACCATTCTCAATAGTTTCCCATCTAGGTTGTCTATACCTGGTGGCTTATATTTTTTGATGGATAACAATAGCTTTTCCACCTCTTCCACACATACTTCACCAAATTCAGAACAGCAATCCTTCTTTCATTATTAGATCTTCAATACAAAAATACAGTATGATGGTTCACTGTTGAATGTTGTCATTTCACTTCTCAGTTTGTTCAATTTACCAGTGAAATAGTAATTTAAATAATTAGCTATATCAAAATGACCCATCAGCTTCAGTGAACAATGGATATTAATTGGCTTTTCTGCACATAATATAATTTAAGGTGCTCCAAAGTCTTTTTTTTTCCATAGTTTTTTCCATAATTTGTCTTGTTTTGGTAATATAATTTATTCCGTTTAATCACAATTTACAGTATGTCAACCAATCAGCTTTTTAAAATGTATTTTTTAAATAATAATTATACAAATCCTCTAAGTGCTGCATCTGGATTCTCCTCCTGATAAACATTAGACCAACATACATTTTTTACAGAGTCCTGAGAGAACATTTTGTATGATATCTTATAACTTTAATCCCTGCCTTTGATATTTTGGCTTTCCTTATAGATGATAACTAGTCAATGTTCAGGTCACTAGGAAAATACATTTCTCTGTTAGCATCAGAAACCTTATCCAGCATCACACACATATGTTCCAGATAGTAACAGTTTGGACTTGGTGGCCTAAAGCAGCACCCTAAAAGAAGAGACTTCAGCTGAGGCAGGTGAACCTGCAACCAGAGCACTTCTACTTCATTTGTCATGAGATCCTCTCTGAGCTTTACAGGAATATTACTCGGAATATATACAGCAACATCTTCCCCTAGACATTCCTGTCTTTTCTATAGATGTTACATCCTTGTATTCCAACTGCTGTATCATCAAAGGTGCTGTCTAAATGAGTCTCAGAAATGGCTAATATATGATCTAAGAATAGCAAATTACTAATCTCATTTTTAAAAATTCTGCAAGCTCAATTCTTTTTTAATTAGTATTTCTGTTTTTAATTTGGCGCTCTGCAATTTCACTGGATGTTGGCCAGGTGGGACGCTACCGTCCCACATACACTAGTTAGGTTAAGAGTGTTGGGCCAGTAACAGGACGGTTGCTGGTTCGAATCGTTAAGCCGATTTAGGGGAAAGATCTGTTGATGTGCCCTTGAGCAAGGCACTTTACCCTAATTGCTCCTGTAAGTCGCTCTGGATAAGAGTGTGTGCAAAATGACTAAAATATAAATATGGAATTGGTCCCCCCTTTGCTGCTACACTACATGGTCAAAAGTATGTGGAGGCTGCTGAGGGGAGAATGGTTCATAATAATGGCTGGAGTGGAGTAGATGGAATGGTATCAAACCAGCCATTATGATGAACTGTCCTCCGCTCAACAGTCTCCACTGGTGGACACATGCTTGTCGAACATCTCATTCCAAAATCATGGGCATTAAGATGGAGTTGGTCCGCCCATTGATGCTATAACAACTCTTGTGGGAAGACTTTCCACTAGATTTTGGAACATTGCTGCGGGATCTTGCTTCCATTCAGCCACAAGAGCATTAGTGAGGTCGGGCACTGATGTTGGGTGATTAGGCCTGGCTCGCAGTCAGCGATCCAATTCATCCCAAAGATGTTTGATGGGGTTGAGGTCAGGGCTCTGTGCGGGCCACTCAAGTTTTTCCACACCGATCTTGACAAACCATTTCTGTATAGACCTCACTTTGTGCACAGGGGCATTATCATGCTGAAACAGGAAAGGGCCCCCAAACTGTTGCCACAAAGTAGAAAAGCACAGATTCCTCTAGAGTGTCATTGTATGCTGTAGAGTTAAGGTTTCCCTTCACTGGAACTAAGGGGCTTAGCCCAAACTATGAAAACAGCCCCAGACCATTATTCCTCCGCCAACAAACTTTACAGTTGGCACTATGCATTGGGCCAGGTAGCATTCTACTGTCATTCGCAAAACCCAGATTCGTCTGTCGTACTGCAAGAGGGTGAAACATGATTCATCACTCCAGAGAACGCACTTCCACTGCTCCAGAGTCCAATGGCAGCGAGCTTTGCACCACTTCATCCGGTGCTTGGCATTGTGCATGTTGATCTTAGGCTTGTGTGCGGCTGCTCGGCCATGGAAACCCATTTCATAAAGCCCCCGACTAACAGTTATTGTGGTGACGTTGCTTCTAGATGAAGTTTGGAACTCGGTAGTGAGTGTTGCAACCGAGGACAGACGATTTTTACCAATTCACAATAGCATCACTTACAGTTGACCGGGGCATCTAGCATGGCAGAAATTTTATGAACTGACTTGTTGGAAAGGTGGCATCCTATGAAGGTGCCACATTGAAAGTCACTGAGCTCTTCAGTAAGGCCATTGTACTGCCAAAGTTTGTCTATGGAGAATGGAGATTTTATACACCTGTCAGCAACGGGTGTGGTTGAAATAGCAGAATCCACTAATGTAATGGGCTGTATACATACTTTTGTATATATAGTGTACATTAGCTCATTTATACCCTTTCCTGTGTAGCTTATCTAAAACTGAATTCAGAATGATAATCCGTTGTATTGCTGTCCTGTCAACATTAGGGGTAGTGGAGTGGGGTATTGAGGTTGGGCTCTCTGGGCCGAGTTCTGGTCTCTCTGGGGGATGTGTTGCTTTCTCTGGGTGGAGAACTGGGCTCTCTGGTTGAGGGATTGTCTCTCTGGGCTGAGTGCTGGTCTCTGGATGGAGTGCTGGTCTCTGGATGTTGTGCCGTTCTCTCTGGGCGGAGTGCTGGTCTCTCTAGGCGGAGTGCTGGTCTCTCTGGGCGGAGTGCTGGTCTCTCTAGGCGGAGTGCTGGTCTCTGGATGGAGTGCTGGTCTCTCTGAGCGGAGCGCTGGTCTCTCTGGGCGGAGTGCGGGTCTCTGGATGTTGAGCCGTTCTCTCTGGGTGGAGTGCTGGTCTCTCTGGGCGGAGTGTTGGTCTCTGGATGTTGTGCCATTCTCTCTGGGCGGAGTGCTGGTCTCTCTAGGCGGAGTGCTGGTCTCTCTGGGCGGAGTGCTGGTCTCTCTGGGCGGAGTGCTGGTCTCTCTGGGCGGAGTGCTGGACTCTGTATGGAGTGCTGGACTCTCTGGGCGGAGTGCTGGACTCTGGATGGAGTGCTGGTCTCTCTGGGCGGAGTGCTGGATTTTGGATTGAGTGCTGGTCTCTCTGGGCGGAGTGCTGGACTCTGGATGGAGTGCTGGTCTCTCTGGGCAGAATGCTGGGCCCTATGAGTGGAGTGCTGGACTCTCCATGGAGTGCTGGGGTTTCTGGGTGAGGTGATGGTTTCTCCTGGCTAGTTTTTATATATATTGTGTGTGTGTGTGTGTGTGTCTGTGTGTGATTCACAGGGGCATCACTAAAGAAGGGGATGTGTTTTTAATATGTTGGACTCGTTCATTGGCCTCAATGTGGTCAAGTTTACATTCATCTGTCAGAGACAGCAGATACTTTACTTTGAGAGGGGAGGAGAGCAAAGGAAATGAAACGAGGAGAGAAAAGAAGAGGAATCGTGGGCTGCGTCACAGAGTTCATAACCCTGTATGGTTCTTCTGCCTTTGCTGATATAATCCAGGGCCCATAGAGCCTGCAGGCATCTCCATTTTCTGCTTGACTTCAACCTGCAAAGGTTGAAAGACATTATCTCTCTCTGTCTGTTTCTCTCACACACACACATCTACACACACACGCACAAACACAAACACTATACAAACGGGGTGTTCAGGCTCACACACAGTTTCTTTCATATTTCCTGGCTCTCTTCCTCTCTCAAACACACACGCACACACACACCTACAAATAAATTCACCATTGGAGATGGTCAACACGTCTCTAGCCCCTTATCACCTTCCCTCCCTCGGCCACCTCAATCCCACTGGGGTATTGGCTTTGTGAATGAAGTGGCCAGACTCCCAGATGGCAGTATTGATATGACGAGGGGGACAGGTGCTGGGTTCCCTGGGCTGCCTGCCTACACATCCACAGCCTTCCATTAGGCTCCCTACTCGTAACACGCTGGTAATGCTCTGTCTGTGCACTCTAATCAGAGACACACACTCTCCACGCAGGGTAATACAAAATACAAACACACACTGAAAGGCCATCAGACACACGCAGGTGCACACACACAATCTCTACAGTGGCACAGCCACGTCGGCCACATTTTCAGCCATTAGTCAGCTATCCACCACTAAGCAAGACATCATTCTGCACAAGATAAAAGAAGCACCCATTCACCTGCAGAGTTCAAACTAAAGGTTAGATCGCCCCAAAAGTCAGCTGGGGAAAATGTAGTCACTTTATCAGCTCCAATCCAATCTGCCCTCACAGCCCTTTGCAAATTAGATTGTGGTTGGGAAAAAAAGACACACACCAAACAAAAACCCTACAGGTTGATTTCTGTTCTGTCCCCCAACCAAAGCAGAAACATCAAGTGTTTTTTGTACCCCCAGCCGCTAACAGTTTAATGGCTAATATGATTAGGACGTGATGTATACTGCCCAGAGGCAGTGAGGGAAGTAAAGGGATTATCCATGTTGCTCGACTCCCATGCTGGCTGCCACAGCCAGAGTCCTGGTGCGGCTCGGGGCAAAGGGGTTAAGTCCTCCCCCCTGAACACACAGAATGGAAATGTTAAAGAGCAGCGCTGTGTAGCTAGAGGCGGAAGGAACGAAAGGCCTTTCCTTTATTTGGAGGGACAGATGAACGGAAGGAAAGAGATAAAACACAAATTGACATTAAGACATAAACCACAGAGATTTTCCACCCTGTTTGGGCTAATTTTCCACATGAAATTGGCATCTTGTTATTTCTTCTTCTTCTTGTTCCTTCCAAACCAGTATGGCATAAAAGGACGGGCAATAAAGAGGTTGACATTTACAGTGTTATACATGGGATCCATTTGTGGCTCCGGAGGCTGATAGAATTCATTGATTAGTTCATTTGGAGAAGAACTGGAAGTCTACAAGGAGGTCTACAACAGAGTCTCAGCATATTTGATTAGCTATAAGTGCATGAACTCTGTATTCACTCTTCGATGAAGCTGTTAAATACAAGTTGTACAAGAAAACAAGAGAACACTGCAGTAGCCTAGTAGCCATTTACTGATCCTGACTGGAAATGGCCTCTGTGATTCAATCCCAGAAAATGAAAACAGCCTGTGTTTGATAGGGTTCAAAATAATTTTCTCTCTAAAGAAGACGCTGAATGAGAAATAAACTGATATTGGTCCATCCTCCCCCCATTTCTCTCCAACCAAAATCCATTACTAGAACTAGACAAAGATGACATTTTGAAACTGCTCAGAGAGAGCTTTAAATGTCCAGCCTACCTTTCCCATATACTAAGTAGGACCTCAGTAATACGAACAGTTCAGGAATGGAGGTCGTTATAATGTACATTACCAGTCACACACCTACTCATTCAAGGGTTTCTCTTTGTTTGTGTTAGAATAAGAGTGAAGAATTCAAAACTATGAAATAACACAAATGGAATCATGTTGTAATCAAAAAAATGATAAACAAATCAAAATATATTTTATACTGATGACAGCTTTGCCTTGATGACAGTTTTGCACACTCTTGGCATTCTCTCAACCAGCTTCACATAGAATGCTTGTCCAACAGTCTTAAAGAAGTTCCCACATATGCTGAGCACTTGTTGGCTGCTTTTCCTTCACTCTGCGGTCCAACTCATCCCAAACCATCTCAATTGGGAAGAGGTCTGGTGATTGTGGAGGCCATCACTCTCCTTCTTAGTAAAATAGCCCTTTCACAGCCTGAAGGTGGGTTGGGTCATTGTCCTGTTGAAAAACAAATGATAGTCCCACTAAGCGCAAACCAGATGTGATGGGGTGTCGCTGCAGAATGCTGTGGTAGCCATGCTGGTTAAATGTGCCTTGAATTCTAAATAAATCACAGACAGTGTCACCAGCAAAGCACCCCCACAATATCAAACCTCCTCCTCCATGCTTCGCGGTGGGAACCACACATGCGGAAATCATCCATTCTGTGTCTCACAAAGACATGGCGGTTGGAACCAAAAATGTCAAATTTGGACTCATCAGACCAAAGGACGTATTTCCACTGGTCTAATGTCCATTTGTCGTGTTTACTGGCCCAAGCAAGTCTCTTCTTCTTATTGGTGTCCTTTAGTAGTGGTTTCTTTGCAGCAATTTGACCACGAAGGCTTGATTCATGCAGTTTCTTTTGAACAGTGTATGTTGAGATGTGTTCTTTACTTGAACTTTGTGAAACATTTATTTGGGCTGCAATTTCTGAGGCTGGTAACTCTAATGAACTTATCCTCTGCATCAGAGGTAACTCTGGGTCTTCCTTTCCTGTGGCAGTCCTCATGAGAGCCAGTTTCATCACAGCTCTTGATGGCTTTTACAACTGCAGTTCTTGAAATTTTCCTGATTGACTGACCTTCATGTCTTAAAATAATGATTGACTGTCGTTTCTATTTGCTTATTGTAGAGTTTTTCTTGCCATGATGCAAAGGGTGGCTACTTTGAAGAATCTCAAATATGAAATATATTTGGATTTGATAAACACTTTTTTGGTTACTACATGATTCCATATGTTATTTCGTAGTTTTGATGTCTTCACTGTTATTCTACAATTTGAAAATAGTAAAAATAAAGGAAAACCCAGGAATGAGTAGGTGTGTCCAAACTTTAGACTGTTACTGTATGTGATCCAACTTAAATTGACTGTTTCTTCAATATGTACACACATAATGCTTGAGGGACATAAATGGCACTATTTGTGGAATGACCCAAGTCACAGGGATTCTACTGTACCATGGAGCTAGATTTTTGGTTCACTAGATATTTTTCATACTTTTACTAACAGTGCAAGTTGATAACCTATTCAACTGGACAATTAGAGAGAATTCTGAATACGGGACTGTTTGAATGGACTGAAATGAACAGCTTTGTGTGAGTAAAGAGAACAACATACTATGCTACTGGAGCTCCGTCCTGGTGGCACAGTGGACTAGTGGACCACTTCCATGGATAAAGAGTAGAAGATCACATGTTTGAATCTCACTGATGTCATTCTACAATACAACAATGAATGTGTTTGCATGATTAATGCCTAAGCGAATTCATTTCAATGTGTCCTCTGAAGAAAAACAACAACCTGGAAATGGTTCCAATAATTTTTTCACCATTCATTTTAGAGCTACATCATATGAGGTCTGTGTTTTGTGTAGGCTTACCCTGGCGTGACGTTTTGATAACTGTGTAAATCTTTCTCAGACAAGGTACACTGGCTACTTTGAAGAATCTCAAATATTAAATATAAAGTATGTGGACATCTGCTCGTTTAACATCTCATTCCAAAATCATGGGCATTAATATGGAGTTTGTCCCCCCCTTTGATGCTATAACAGCCTTCACTGTCCTGTGAAAGCTTTTCACGTTCTTCCATTCAGCCACAAGAGCATTAGAGAGGTCGGGCACTGATGTTGGGTGATTAGGCCTGGCTCGCAGTCGTTGTTCCACTTCATCCCAAAGGTGTTCGATGGGGTTGATTTCAAGGCTCTGTGCAGGCCAGTAAAGTTCTTCCACACTGATCTCGACAAACCATTTCTCCATGGACCTCGCTTTGTGCACAGGGTCATTGCCATGCTGAAACAGGAAAGGGCCTTTCCCAAACTGTTGTCACAAAGTTAGAAGCACAGAATTGTCAAAAATGTCATTGTATGCTGTAGCGTTAACATTTCCCTTTACTGGAACTAAGGGGCCTAACCCGAACCATGAATAACAGCCCCAGACCATTATTCTTCCTGCACCAAACTTTACAGTTGGCACTATGCATTGGGCAGGTAGCGTTCTCTTGGCATCCACCAAATCCAGATTCGTCCGTTGGCCTGCTAGATGGTGAAGAGGGATTCATCACTCCAGGAATGCGTTTCCACTGCTCTCTGAGTCCAATGGCGGCAAGGTTTACACCACATAGATAACTACCTTAGCATTTTTGTATAATTACTTTTTAAATTCCCCCTTACCTTTGTAGCAAACTTAGCTAACCTTAGGTCTCTCTGTCAATCAGAATCAAGGATGGTTCTGTGCAATGTACTGGATTGAAAACCCCTATTCCAATAAGCACATTTTATCATTTTCCAACCTCTGTGAGAGGCTTCTCTGTGGTCATGTGATAAGGTAAACTCTGTTTGCTAGCTGCTAACAATCAATTTAGGTTAGCTCAAATATATGTGGTTAACAAGGTGTTTATGAAAATGAGCTATATTACCACCAAATGTAATTACTTGTACAATACATGTTACCTTCCTTACAAGTAAAAAGAAAATCAGCATAGACTAGCACAATGACTATTGTGATCTTTTAATTGACATGTGTTTAGTGAGCTAGCCAGCTATTTTTTCATTAGGTGACATGCCAGCTAGCGTTAGCCCACCAGGGAAGGGATATTTAGCTAGCTAGTTGACATTAACTCACCGTTCGTGTAACCAGACTTGCTAGCTAAGATTAGGCCGGCACCATGGCAAGGGTAGTTGGTTAGCTAGCATGTCACCACTTAGAAAAGTTTGACTACACGAACGGTCTAGTTATCTAAATTAGCTAATATTGGCTAGCTAGCTCACAAAGGACTTGTGGGATCAATGTTTTCCCCATACAAAACACAGAAACGGTTTTGCTCCATGAGTGCTTTGTCATTTGACTAATCAAATGACCTGTGAAGTCAGTTAGAAATGTCAGCAGGGAAGGAAATTAAGCTAACCCAAGGCATTTACTTTTCAGACTGGGCTAGTAGACAGTGTGCCCAACTACCCTGACACAGCAGTGAAATTTTGCCTTTCCTAACATCGCCTGCCACAGATGTAGGACCTGAATGTAGAAATCGTGGTCTGCTGGTCAGTGCCCAAAATCCTTATGTTACATCCCTGCAGTCTAATCCCAGTCTATTATACCATTACTATAGTCAAGTCTGTGGGTTATGGTATTTTCATATAGATGTTACCATTTCAGTAATCAACTTAGCTAGCTAGCAACAGTAACTCTTACTAGCTACAGACCCGAGTGACAACACTTGGGTCTGTAGCTACCATTTTCCGGTGGGAAAGAGATATGGCCCTGTATTCACCAGAAAAGGTAGCTCATCCACCATGGCAGAATAGGAAGATCCAGACTGTTGATTGGGAAACGAGAACAAACAATGAGACATGAGGATTGGGTGTTGAGTATGATAACAAATGCGTTTTCTGTCCAGATAAAGATGGTGATCCAGGATGGAAAAAAGGATATACCACTGACCAAATGTCTCTTTGTTTTCCAGTACAATGGGTGTGCATCCCTTAGGCCATCCAGTGCATGGACATTCTGTGCCAATGTGTCAGACCAGCCTTTGTGATTGAAATTGCGTTTAACTACGTTAGTTGGCTGCTTGGAGCAAAACTTGAATGTAATATGTCCTATTCTGGGTGCCTATTGTTTGTGTATGATCTTTATTCATTGTTCACTTGTTTTTCAACAATGTCAGGGATGACTGGGGCCTTCAGCAAGTAAGACACAGGGGGTATGAAGCATAACATAACACATCTAAATAACATGTATATCTGTTATTTGAACATAACAGATCTACATTTCCACTGTGCCTATAATATAATGCGATGTGGATTGTGTTGTACTACTCAATGAAACTGAGGAGATGTACTCAGACCAGCCTTTGTGATTGAATTTACACTAACTACATTACTTTAGTTGGCTGCTTTGAGCCAAACTTGTATGCAATGTAACCTATTCTGGGAGTCTAGTGTGTGTGTGTATGAATATTTTTGGACCATTTCCTTTCCTGAAAAGAGGTACTGACAGGAGGAGCACTTTGAGTCTGTCAGAGGTCGTCACGCTGGATGGGGATGGTGAAGGAGGCTTTGGCGGTCCACACAACGAAGAAGCACATCTCCCTTCCAGTGATGTGGAACTAACCTTGGACCTGGTGCCAGTAAGGATGGTCTTCACGGAGGCTGTAAGACCCTCCCTCCTTGATATAGAAATTCTTTGACTTCATTGCCTCCTCCCCTCCTCTACACCATGGGGACACTTGACCTCCACCACTGCTGTGTTTTGTCCCTGACCATGACCCTGAGTCTGCCTGCCATCCTGTACCTTTGCCTTAACCTGGATTATTGACTCCTGCCTGCCTTGACCTGGCTTTGCCTGCCCCTGTTGCTACAATAAACACTGTTACTTTGAAAGTTTGCATCTGGGTCTTACCTTGATTCCTAATAAAATATATAAATATCTCTTACATCAGTCACAGTCAATTCATGAATTCTTATCTACCTCATCAATCTCATTCTGAACGTTGTAATATCCTATAAATCTGCACAAACCCTAGTCTCCATGATGAGTCAGCGATACACAAATTATTTATTTACTAACTAATGAAATAATCACACAGAAATACATAAACACACACACAGGAGAGGTTATACACTGAGTATTAACATGATGCAATGAAAAGTCCCTAGTGGACTAACCCAATATGACGGCTGGTTACACAATGAAAGGGGGTGGGGAATGAAAGAGCGGGAGGAGGAGAGACAAAGAAATGCAACTATCGTACATACAGTTGAATAATACGCTCATTGTAAATGTGGATATTTAGCACCCTAACAACCGCCTAATTTGGATTTAGAAGTGCAAAGTATATATTTATGCTTGTATGTCTTTGTCTTCTCGCTCTGTTGAAATCACCCGATCAGTCTGTGGTGAATAGATTGACAGAAAGTCTCTGGTTGTGTAAGTCTCCGGATGTTCACCAGAGGTCACCATGTCCTTTGTAGTCATAGCTTCTTGGTCTTGGAGTGTCTGTTATTACGTATCTCCCAGAGGTGTACCACGCGGTGTTCAGCAGGCCTTGTCCTTCTCTCTGTTTGTTTAGAATAGATATCCTAGAGATACCTATAGTGGTGAGAGGAAATTGTTCTTTGTCTCTCGTCTTCGGTCGAGTTTCCTAGGCTAACAGTGCATAAACAGCTGCAGACTGAGTGTTCCTGTGTAGTCTTCTTCTTCTTTCAGAGGGTCTTATCAGTTTTTGGTATTGTAGTTTCAAACCATTTTGCCATATCCAGCTTGTGCTGATTTTCTGCTGGTCTTTAGTTTTAAACCATTTCTCAGCCATGTAGCCACCGCTTCACACTGTCTGGTCCAATATGTTAATTCTTCAGCGAGTCCTTTTAAGCACTCGCCTTGGAGGGCAGTTCCATCCTGTTGCCATAACGTCTGTGCTCATGTGGGCGTGGTTACTGACTTATAAAAAGCATTATCTCATTTAGAAGGCCAAAATCCCAATTCATCTTCTTACAAATAGTTTCTTATTTAATCATATAAGTTCCACAACATTTAGGTGTAAATCTGATAACTGGGACGTATACATTTGTAGAGTTACCGTTATTTGGTTATACTGTCCTTAATGATATCACAAAACAACAACTTATTTGACATGATTATTGTTTAGAGCCCCACAAACCATTTACCACATTATTTACATTAGAAATGTTATTTCAATGTCCAACCTTTTTGATGTTACAGTGCTGCAAAATCTATTTCTGTTGTAACAAAGGGATTTTTAACTTCCATTTCTGCAGAGTGGGATAGAGAGTTCCTGCAAGGTATTTACGGCCGTCATAAAACTGTCCAACCTCCCCCTTCCTCTCTGATCCTCACCCAGGAGGGAAAGTCATGACACCGTCTACCTCCCTTTCCTGATGGTGTACCAGTTGGGGTTGGTGTGCTGTCCAACTGTTGCCTGCCATATAGCCTCCTGCTGCTCCACCAACAGCACCATGCCAGCCAGGATGCCGGCATGCCCCATGTGCCCTTGTTTTTAACAATGTCCGGTACTGACAGGGAGGGTAGCGGTTGTTCTGGCTCAGGTTCAAGGAGACATGCCATTCCGCTGAACCTGCACCAGAGATGGTTCCATAGCCACTGAAGATCCTTCTCTGTGGGCTCTCTGGACAGAGGGTTGTAGTCTTCGGCCGGGTACAAATCCTGCACTGACTGCACTTGGTTTTGCATGGCTGGCTTCTTCCACTCGCATTCCACATCTGTTCGGCCGATATTGTGAACCGCCAAAATAGGCTGTGTGGCTACACTTTTAAGCTCCAGGGAGACATTTTCATGTGGTAGAGAGAATCCCCGGGTCACCTATACAGACCTGCCAAGAGGGAGGAGGTTAAGTGACACATGCCTTTCAATGCATGACTTTGAACACCTCGAAATGCATTCATTGTAAGACATTTGCTATATAAATACAGTTTGATTGATGACAATACATGTCACACCCTGGTCAAAGTATTTTGTGTTTATCTTTATTTATTTGGTCAGGCCAGGGTGTGGCATGGGTTTTTGTATGTGGTGTGTATGTATGGGGATTGTAGCTAGTGGGGTGTTCTAGCTAAGTCTATGGCTGTCTGAAGTGGTTCTCAATCAGAGGCAGGTGTTTATCGTTGTCTCTGATTGGGAACCATATTTAGGCAGCCATATTCTTTGAGTTTGTCGTGGGTGATTGTCCTTAGTGTCCTGATGTCATTGTTCTGTGTTAGGTTACACAAGTATAGGCTGTTTCGGTTTTCGTTAAGTTTATTGTTTTGATAGTGTTTAGTGTGTTACTTCATTAAACATGGATTGCAATAGACATGCCGCATTTTGGACCGACTCTCCTTCTCATCAAGAAAACCGTTACAGAATCACCCACCACAAAGGGACCAAGCAGCGTGTCAACAGGCAGGAACAGCCCAAAGTGGAGTACAGTATGGACTATACTTCTTGGGAGGAGATAGACAGGTGGGCGGTCGACCCAGGGAGAGTGCCGGAGCCCGCCTGGGATTCGATGGAGCAGTGCGCGGAAGGATATAGGAGAATGGAGTTTGCGAAGCAAGCAAGGCGGCGCGGACGGAGGCCCCATAGTCAGCCCCAAAAATTTCTTGGGGGGGGGGCTCAGGGAGAGTGTGGCAGAGTCAGGAGCCAGACCTGAGCCAACTCTCCCTGTTTATCGTGAGGAGCCAAGGAGGAGACCAGAACCAGAGCCGGTGTTGGAGGTGAGCGAAAGAGAGACTGTGAAGGAGTTAATGGGGAAATTGGAGGAGAGAGAAATGAGGGAGTCGCTGTGTTGGTGTTTTAAACATGGAATTCGCCCGACGGAGCGTGTCGGGGATTTGATGGCACCTGGGTCAGCGCTCCATACTCGTCCTGAGGTGCGTGTTAGTCGGCTGGTGAAGATGGTGCCAGTCTCACGTACCAGGCCTCCTGTGCACCTCCCAAGCCTTGCACGTCCTGTGCCAGCACCGCTCTCAAGATCTCCAGCACGCCTTCACGGTCTAACCCATCCTGTGCCACCTCCACACCCCAGCCCTCCGGTAGCAGCTCCCCGCACCAGGCTTCCTGTGCGTGTCCTCGGCCCAGTACCACCAGTGCCAGCACCACGCATCAGGCCTACAGTGCGCCTCGCCTGTCCAGCGCTGTCGGAGCCCTCCTCCTCTCCAGCGCTGTCGGAGTCTCCCGCCTGTTTAGCGCTGTTAGAGCCTTCCTTCTCTACAGCGCTGCCGGAGTCTCCCGCCTGTTCAGAACTGCCAGTTAGCATAGAGCTGCCAGTTAGCATAGAGCTGCCAGTTAGCATAGAGCTGCCAGTTAGCATAGAGCTGCCAGTTAGCAAGGAGCTGCCAGTCTGCAAGGAGCTGCCAGTCTGCAAGGAGCTGCCAGTCTGCAAGGAGCCGCCAGAGCTGCCAGTCTGCAGGATGCCGCCAGAGCTGCCAGTCTGCAAGATGCCGCCAGAGCTGCCAGTCTGCAAGGAGCCGCCAGAGCTGCCAGTCTGCAAGGAGCCGCCAGAGCTGCCAGTCTGCAAGGAGCCGCCAGAGCTGCCAGTCTGCAAGGAGCCGCCAGGGCCGCCAGTCAGCATGGAGCCGCCAGGGCCGCCAGTCAGCATGGAGCCGCCAGGGCCGCCAGTCAGCATGGAGCAGCCAGGGCCGCCAGTCAGCATGGAGCAGCCAGGGCCGCCAGTCAGCATGGAGCAGCCAGGGCCGCCAGTCAGCATGGAGCAGCCAGGGCCGCCAGTCAGCATGGAGCAGCCAGGGCCGCCAGTCAGCATGGAGCAGCCAGTCAGCCAGAGCAGCCAGTCAGCATGGAGCAGCCAGAGCAGCCAGTCAGCATGGAGCAGCCAGAGCTGCCAGTCAGCATGGAGCAGCCAGTCAGCATGGAGCAGCCAGAGCTGCCAGTCAGCATGGAGCAGCCAGAGCTGTCAGTCAGCATGGAGCAGCCAGTCAGCATGGAGCAGCCAGAGCTGCCAGTCGACCAGACTCTTCCAGATCTGCCAGTCGACCAGACTCTTCCAGATCTGCCAGTCGACCAGACTCTTCCAGATCTGCCAGTCGACCAGACTCTTCCAGATCTGCCAGTCGACCAGACTCTTCCAGATCTGCCAGTCGACCAGACTCTTCCAGATCTGCCAGTCGACCAGACTCTTCCAGATCTGCCAGTCGACCAGACTCTTCCAGATCTGCCAGTCGACCAGACTCTTCCAGATCTGCCAGTCGACCAGACTCTTCCAGATCTGCCAGTCGACCAGGATCTGCCAGTCAGCCAGGATCTGCCAGTCAGCCAGGATCTGCCGAAACCACCAGCCAGCCAGGATCTGGTAGATTCATCAACCTGCCTGAGCTTCCTCTCACTCCTGAGCTTCCTCTCACTCCTGAGCTTCCTCTCACTCCTGAGCTTCCCCTCAGTTCCGAGCTGCCTCAGTCCCGAGCTGCCCCTCAGTCCCGATCTGCTCCTCAGTCCAGTGGGGTTCTGGGTGAGGACTACTAGGCCATGGTCGGCGGCGAGGGTGGACTATCCAGGGACGCGAGGAGAAGGGACTAAGACATTGATTGAGTGGGGTCCACATCCCGCGCCGGAGCCGCCACCATGGACAGACGCCCACCCGGACCCTCCCTATTGTTTTGAGGTGCGTTCGGGAGTCCGCACCTTAGGGGGGGGGTTCTGTCACACCCTGGTCAAAGTATTTTGTGTTTATCTTTATTTATTTGGTCAGGCCAGGGTGTGGCATGGGTTTTTGTATGTGGTGTGTATGTATGGGGATTGTAGCTAGTGGGGTGTTCTAGCTAAGTCTATGGCTGTCTGAAGTGGTTCTCAATCAGAGGCAGGTGTTTATCGTTGTCTCTGATTGGGAACCATATTTAGGCAGCCATATTCTTTGAGTTTGTCGTGGGTGATTGTCCTTAGTGTCCTTAGTGTCCTGATGTCATTGTTCTGTGTTAGGTTACACAAGTATAGGCTGTTTCGGTTTTCGTTAAGTTTATTGTTTTGATAGTGTTTGTGTTTAGTGTGTTACTTCATTAAACATGGATTGCAATAGACACGCCGCATTTTGGACCGACTCTCCTTCTCATCAAGAAAACCGTTACAATACAGCTGTAGAATACTTAATAAACTGTAATTTTCACATGAGGACAAGTTCAGTTTTTCCATACGTTTTTAATTCTATTATCAATCATATAGTGGGAAGGATCCAATGAGACTGTGTGAATGCATGTACAACTCCGAATAAATAAATACTATGCCTTTGAAGATTTGTCTTGTCATGAAACTGCAATACAGGCTGGATGTCTAAACAAAGTATATTCTGGATGTCTATAGATTCTTTGATTCATTCTCATCAATGACAACATTCTAGAACTGAGTTGTCACTCATCGAAGTCTGGTATCTGGGGTAATCTGGTTAATGGTTATATAATTGATTAAGTGGGTCTTTACTTGTAGAATGTTGACAGCTGTACAGAACACATTGTATCCTCAAACTTAACTTAATAGCTACACTCAATGACACAGGATAAACTTTATCCCTCATTTTGACCCAGACCTAACCAGTAAATTGCCCCTCACTATAGCCGCACTTCGCCACATGGCCAGACTTAGTGGTCTTCTCCCCTTTAATGCTCTTACAGTGGCAAGAAAAAGTATGGGAACCCTTTGGAATTACCTGGATTTCTGTGTAAATTGGTCATAAAATTTGATCTGATCTTCATCTAAGTCACAAAAATAGACAAACACAGTCTGCTTAAACTAATAACATACAAACAATTATACGTTTTCATGTCTTTATTGAACACACCGTGTAAACATTCACAATGTAGGGTGGAAAAAGCATGTGAACCCTTGGATTTAATTACTGGTTGACCCCTCCTTTGGCAGCAATAAACTCAACTAAATGTTTTCCGTAGTTGCGGATCAGACCTGCAAAACGGTCAGGAGGAATTTTGGACCATTCATCTTTACAAAACTGTTTCTGTTCAGCAATATTCTTAGGATGTCTGGTATGAACTGCTCTCGAGGTCAGGCCACAGCATTTTAAATCGGGTTGAGGTCAGGACTGACTGGGCCACTCCAGAAAGCGTATATTCTTCTGTTGAGTCATTCTGTTGTTGATTTACTTCTGTGTTTTGGGTCGTTTCCTGTTGCATCACCCAACTTCTGTTGAGCTTCAATTGGAGGACAGATAGCCTTACATTCTCCTGCAAAATATCTTGAAAAACTTGAATACATTTTTCCGGGGATGATAGAAAGCTGTCCAGGCCCTGAGGCAGCAAAGCAGCCCCAAACCATGATGCTCCCTCCACCATAGTTTACAGTTGGGATGAGGTTTTGATGTTGGTGTGTCGTGCCTTTTTTCTACACACATAGTGTTGTGTGTTCCTTCCAAACAACTCAGAATATTTTTCCAGAAGCGCTGTGGAACATCCAGGTGCTCTTTTGTGGACTTACTGGACAGCAGTTGCTTCTTCCGTGGTGTCCTCTCATGAACAGCATTTTTGTTTAATGTTTTACGTACTGTAGACTTGTCAACAGAGATGTTAGCTTGTTCCAGAGATTTCTGGAAGTCTTTAGCTGACACTCCAGGATTCTTCTTAACCTCATTGAGCATTCTGACTGTGCTCTTGCAGTGATCCTTGTAGGATGGACACTCCTAGGGAGAGTAGCAACAGTGCTGAACTTTCTCCATTTATAGACAATTTGTCTTACCGTGGACTGATGAACATCAAGGCTTTTAGAGATACTTTTGTAACCCTTTCCAGCTTTATGCATGTCAACAATTCTTAATCTTAGGTCTTCTGAGATGTCTTTTGTTTGAGGCATGGTTCACATCAGGCAATGCTTCTTGTGAATAGTAAAGCCACATTTTGTGAATGTTTTTTATAGGGCAATATAGACAAGAACAATACAATAATTTGTGTGTTATTAGTTTAAGCACACTGTGTTTGTCTATTGTTGTGACTAAGATGAAGATCAGATAACATTTTCTGATTAATTTATGCAGAAATCCAGGTAATTCCAAAGGGTTCACATACTTTTTCTTGCCACTGTATGCTCATCCTTGAAAAATGCCTTAAGGTCTGAAATAGACACCAAAGTCAACATACTGTACAAACAATTATCTAGGCTAAGTAAAACAAATACAAAAATGTATCTAGTGCTCTGCTATCTGACTAGCTAAAATCTAGTCAGTGGCTTGCTAAGACAGAGAAAGTGGACATAAATTGTTGGATTGGGCACAGAAGGTGTCTGGGCACAAAGTCCTCTGATGGCGCTGGTGAACGGTAGCTGACATTGTCGGGCTAGAGATGATGTGTAGGCACTTCCTGCAGGAATTTGTAATATTGCTGAGGTCTTCTCTGTTGCTTAATAGCATTTTGAATGTTTGAGAGTAAATTGAGGGGATTATATTGAGAAAAGTCACCTTGTACGGGAGAGAACTACATGGTAATCAAAACGTCACACCAGGGTAAGCCTACACGAAACACAGACCTTCTATGAAGTAGTTCTACAATTCCAGACGCAAACTTGACAAAATGATTGGAACCATTATCGGGTTTTACAGCTAGGTTTTATGGTTATTATGACGCGTCCACTGTGCCAGACTATACGTTTGGAAAGCAAATGGCTACTGCTGAGAAGAGAAGACTAATTTGTCAGTTGAAGCTACTGTACCATTTTTTTCTCAACAAGTTGGACGAACAACACTATTTTTCAAAGTATTTTGAGACTATCAACATTATGGTGAGAAGAAGCCTTGGCTACTCCTATGCATGCTATCTTAATGATTGGGTGAGTCAGTTCCACTGGAGAGTTGATTCAGTAGCCTACTATAGCCTGGAATATTTATTTATATATATATATATATATATATATATATATATATATATATATATATATATTTATATATATATACATTATGTATATCGTACAATATGTGTGTCTCCCTTCTTTTTATTGTCCCTAGGCCAGGTCAAGACCAAGGCAGGAGACATGATCAGAATCTATTTTAATACTACACAAATTACCAAAATGACACTGTCAAACAGATAAATATAAACAACCTGGGCCCGGTTTGCTAAAAGCATCTTAGGCTAAGTACATTGCTAGAACCATAGGATCCCAAATGACGTAGAATTGCATGAAATGCATTTATAAAAGGCCAAGATTTCTGCCTGATGTGTGTCAATCCTAAAACCACTTCTGCATGCCACTAGGCAAATGCGATGATAGAATGCATTATTATAAAGGGATTGTGTGTAGGCTACATCACTCTGTTCAATGATTTTTATGTGTTCACGAGGTTGACAGTAGAGTTCAAAAAGTACTCACACTCAAAACCAGGAAAAGGAATAACCCAAGGAGGCCGAGGTACAAAGTAATATCAGTAATTTAATCCATGCTTGAAAGAATACATCAAGTGAACATGCAAGGTGCTATATAAAAATAACAAAGGAATGGAGCATATGTTTCTGCCTTCTGCCTTCATCAGTGCTGTACAAACAAATTAAAACACCTGCTGTGCGTAACAGGTACAAGCAGATAGTTGATCAGAGAATAGGGAGTCAATGCATATTAACAAGGATTATATATAAGAGTATCAAAAATGGACAATTCATATGTCACATATAATTAGGAAGAGACAACAGTCTGGGCTACATAACAATACCAGAAGCAATAGATATGAAATCCTCAAGTAGGCTATTTTGAGAGCATCAGGTACTGGTGGAATGTCTGCCAGTAAAATTACACTGGTCACTCAAAACATTTATAAAGTATTTATAAAGTATAAATAGCTTGAGATGAGGCCACAAAAAATACTTAAATAATGAGTAGTAAATGGTTTATAAGGACCTATTTTAAATATCTTATGAATGGAGTAAGAATAATTAATAAATTATGAATAAACTATTTACTAGTCCACTATAAATGATTTATTTTGTGGAGTAATCATAAATGTCTACCAACAATTAAATTACATGATCAATCTTATCCTCTTACGGCAGGCAAAATACAGACAGAAAGTTCCACCATCACCAAACGTTCCAATTGAACCCTTTCTTTCTTATTCAATTGCAATGAAGGTCTGGCAGTATAGCGTTGAGGAGGAGACCTCAGCTAATAACTCCCATAAACCTTCTGACTCATCGCCACCGCGCCTCACACCAGGTATCGAGTCCACCTTTTGTTTGAAAAGTCGCAGTCTGGCGAGGTGATATCCCTCTTTCATTCACCCTGTCGTGTTTGTTCAATCACCTCTCCTTTTTCTGGAAGTCCCCGATGGTCCGACAACAGACACAGGGACGATAATTATGACAATTATGTATTGATTCGACAGCAGCATCGTGGTATTGTGCGCGTCAGTGTAATTGTCGGACTTCAGACGAGGTAATTGCAGCAGGCGGCGACCAGCTGGGCGATTATTTGTCCATCCTCCACATTTCTTTTCTCCCTCTCTATTGAATGCTGCGTCGTCTTTGTGGCGCTCATTAGAAGCGTTCATTGGATGAGAAGAGAAGGAAACAAATAAATACTCTTTTCATTCCAATCAGGTTGCATAAGTATCACAATAAGCATATCAGTGGGCTATAATACATTACTGTCATTATTGCTCTGTAGTTGTTGATGTATGATTAGTGATATAGTGGGGCAGAGAAAATGAGACAACATAAACACCCATCCCTCCTTTAAGTCCAGTGAAATAGTTTCTCCAAATGGTAATACAAATGAGTTACTTAAAATGTTTGCTGAGGGGGAACTAATCCTGTAAGGGAGAACTAATTGTACTTTAATTGTACACACACACACAAACACACACACACACACACACACACACACACAGCACTTTTTCATTGGGCGATTGAGTGTATGAAAACAGAGAGACAGAAGGAGAGAGTGAAGACAGATTGAAAGTCATGAAAAGAAACAATCCTGGATTTTGCAATTGTCATTTAATCTCGCCACCATAAAGACCTTTATATATTTTGTCCCATGAAAATGACATGAAAACTGACCTGGTAATATTCTGTCATTATGCAAGCCTACCCAGTAAGAAATTGGAACTAATCATAGACGTCTACTTTTGGACCAAATCAAGGTCAGTCAAGATGGACTAAGTCTGGACCAATATTAGACGATAACTATTGGGCCAGTCAAGCCTGTCCTTGATTTGGCCCCGAAAAAGTTGTCTATGATTGGTCCAGATTTAATCCATCTGGACTGGTCCAAAAATCAAGGCCAGGGCTGACCAACTAATAATCAACGTCCATGGACTTCCTGTGTCAGTTGGTGCTCACTGGGTACTGTTCTAGCCAAATGATCACAACAACAATCACAACATGTCCTTTCTGTGTTTTTTCTCTCCTGTACTTTTTAGTCGAGGGGCTATAACCACAGATTGTCGTGATTGCTTCTGAATGTGTCAAAATACAGCTGCCAAGAGAAATGGGTAATCACACAAAGAGTGCTCCTCCATTGCCTCGATCTTGTCTCCACATGGGTAATTTGTCAG
Source organism: Oncorhynchus mykiss (assembly GCF_013265735.2). Lineage (NCBI taxonomy): Eukaryota > Metazoa > Chordata > Actinopteri > Salmoniformes > Salmonidae > Oncorhynchus > Oncorhynchus mykiss. Next base: position 48,588,228 of record NC_048566.1, on the reverse strand, counting down.
CCGATTGGCAGTGTTTTTGGTGGAGGGCAGGCAAGCAATGCTCAGTCAGCTACGTTAACTGCCATTGTTATGACCGTAGCATCCCCATGACCTGGCACACAAGTGTACTAGCAAGCTCTACATGGTTGGGGTCAATTCAGTTGTACATTCAGTCTTTTCATGAAGTTAATTTAGATTCAATCCATTAATTGAAAAATCCACATTGAATACAACTGACAATTTTCAAGTCACTTTCCTAAATTGACTAATTTTGAAAACTGAATTGAACCTCCCAACCCTTCCGTTCAGAAAAATATATACAGTGTGTCCTCTCTGTCCCCATTGACCATTGTGGTAGGTGGCCATGACTCCATCCAGAGGTTTTGTAGACCTGTAATTACTGATAAGTTGACTTGACAACTTGGGTTTGTTTTCTTTAACATACAATCTATTTTCTATCATATTTTCTTTATATCTGAAAGGGGTAGGGGGTAAAAAACGTGGTACATTAAAACCTACCTCGAGACCTAGTCATCGTTGCGGTGTTTTCTAAATTTCACCTACAGCTATGAAAATCGAGCCATGTGTCACAATCGCTGTCGTCGTGGAAATGACCGGACCAAGGTGCAGCATGGTGAGCGTACATGACTTTTATTTGATAAATGTCGCCAACAAAACAAAGAACAAGGAAACGACCGTGAAGCTTACTTAGGTTATAATGCCCCTAACAAAGACAACTACCCACACATACAAAAAGGAAAAAAGGCTGCTTAAGTATGATTCCCAATCAGAGACAACGATAGACAGCTGTCCCTGATTGAGAACCATACCCGGACAAAACATAGAAACAAAGAACATAGAGTTTCCCACCTGAGTCACACCCTGACCAAACAAACATAGAGAATAAAGGATCTCTATGGTCAGGGCGTGACACCATGCAACATGTACCGGCTTTAGGCATTCTGAAGCACAACGCTCACTTGGGTTTACCAATCACAAAGATTAACAGAAATGCTTTGGCATTTATTCAAATTCATTTTAAAATATAGATTACCTCACCTTGCCATTATAAAATGTTTTTCCTTGTAAAATTATTTGCAACAGTAGCACCGTCAAGACGGTCAATCTGACCATTTTTAATTTTGCAATTTCAATAACTTAATTTCAATATAAACTTTGAACCCACCTCTCCCTGACTTTTCCTAAATATGAGTATTTTACACTCTATTTTACACTAGAGATTAATATCATAACGGACATCAGGGATTGTAACATAATCTATTTCATGGAAACATGTCTCTCCTGGGATATACTGTCTGAGTCCGTACAGCCAGTTGGGTTCTCAGTTCATCGCACAGACAGGAATATATATCTCTCCTTGGAAGAAGAAGGGCAGGGGTGTATGTTTTATGATTAACTTCATTGGGGTAGGGGGCAGTATTTTCACGTCCGGATGAAAAGCGTACCCAAAGTAAAATGCCTGTTTCTCAGGCCCAGAAGCTAGGATATGCATATTGGTAGATTTAAACTCTAAAGTTTCTAAAACTACTAAAATTATGTCTGTGAGTATAACAGAACTTATTTGGCAGGCGAAACTAACCATCCAGGAAAGAACATTTGAGGTCACTGTGTTTTCAATTATTTTTCTATGGGAAACTATATTTATGACGAACATGGTTGCAGTTCCTATGGCTTCCACTAGATGTCAACAGTCTTTAGAAATTGATTGATGTTTTTCTTTGGAGAAATGAAGAAGTAGGGCTGTTCATTGTGAGTGTCAAGCCAAGTGGACTCTTCTGTTTGGCGCGCATAACCAGGAGCTTGCTTCATGTTGTTTTTATCCGCTATTGAACACAGTATATTCCGTCTTAAATTTGATCGATTATTTACGTTTTATGATATCTAAGGTTGGATTAGGAACATTGTTTGAAATTTTTGGACCAAGTTTACAGGTAACTATTAGATACTTTTTAGTAATGTTGGGCGAGTTGGAACCGGTGTATTTCTGAATCAAATGCGCCAAATAAGTGGACATTTCGGGGATATAAAGGAGGAATTTATCGAAAAAGGACCATTTGTGATGTTTCTGGGAACTTTTGGAGTACCAACAGAAGAAGAGCTTCAAAGGTAAGGCATTTTTTTATAGCGCTATTTCTGACTTTCGTGTCGCACCTACCTGGTTGAAATATGTTTTTCATGTGTTGGTATGCGGGGAGCTGTCCTCAGATAATTGCATGGTTTGCTTATGCCATAAAGCCTTTTTGAAATCTGACAAGACAGCTGGATTAACAAGTTAAGCTTTATTTTGATGTATAGCACTTGTGATTTTATGAAAGTTAAATATATATAGTAATTTCATTTGAATTTGGTGCTCTGTAATTTCACCGGATGTTGTCGAGGTGGGAAGCCACTGATCCGAAATAAGTTAACTGCTCATGGTGGGATTGTGATAACATACAGGAACTCAAGTCAAGTACCCTTGCTAAGGACTATTCCACGCTGGTCTGACCAATCAGAATCCACGCTTCAAGATTATTTTAATCACACGGACTGGGATATGTTCTGAGTAGCCTCCGAGGATAACATTGGCGAGTACACTGATACGGTGACTGAGTTCATCAGGAAGTGTATATGAGATGTTGTACCCACTGTGACTATTCAAACCTTCCCAAACCAGAAACTGTGGATAGATGGCAGCTTTCGTGCAAAACTGAAAGCACAAACCATCGCATTTAACCATGGCAAGGTGACTGACAATATGGCCGAATACAAACAGTATTGTTATTCCCGACGTAAGGCAAACAGGCAAACGTCAGTATAGAGACAAAATGTAGACAGAATTCAATGGCTCAGACACGAGACCAATGTGGCAGGGTCTACAGACAATTACGGACTACAAAGGGACAACCAGCCACGTCGCGGACACCGATGTCTTGCTTCTGGACAAGCTAAACACCTTCTTTGTCCGCTTTAAGGATAACACAGTGCCACTGATGTGGCCCGCTAACAAGAACTGTGGGCTTTCCTTCTCCATGGCCGATGTGAGTAAGACATTTAAGGGTGTTAGCCCTCGCAATGGCTGCTGGTCCAGAAGGCATCCCTTGCCGCGTCGTCAGAGTATGCGCTACCCAGATGGCTGGAGTGTTTACGGACATCTCTCCCTATCCCAATCTGCTCTCCCCGCATGCTCCAAGATGTTCACCATTGTTCCTTTACCCAAGTAAGCATTTCACGGTAAGGTTGTATTCGGTGCATGTAACAAATACAATTTGATTTATTTGGGCCTCAGTCTGAGGTGTAGTTCACTCGAATGAACTTATCCTCTGTAGCAGAGGTAACTCTGGGTCTTCCTCATGAGAGCCAGTTTCATCATAGCGCTTGTTTTTTTTCGACTGCACTTGAAGAAACTTTCAAAGTTCTTGAAATGTTCTGCATTGAAGGATCTTCATGTCTTAACCTTTTCATACGTGAGTTCCGAATATCTTTAACGGTCGCTCCAGTGTGAGTTGTTTTTGTAATGTCTGTTTCCAACTCACACTCTCAAACACCTAGATCCCCTGAATGCAGCGCACTCTCCAGCCCACTTTCCAGCTCACACTCTCAAACGCATAGATCCCCTGAACCTAGCTCACTCTCCAGATCCCAATCACCTGAATTCTGATCACCTGTTCACACACCTGTATGTCATTATCACACACTATTTAGTTGAGTTATTTGCACCCCATCATTGTGAGTTATTGTTTGTTTTGTGTACTTCTATTTGGAATGCTGTGTTTCCCGTGATTTACTTCTCCCGTGTATGATAGTGAGGAAGGCCAAAACTAACAATGCCTTTTGCCTATTCCCTGCCTGTACTTTAACCTATCAGATTTCTGGTTATCAACCTATTGCCTGATCTCCCAGACAATGTTACTAGCCTTTTCCCTGCCTGTACTGTTGCCTTTTTGGACCCCCTGTGTATGACCTTCTGCCTGCCGCTGGACCCAGCTACTGTGGTTCTTTACAAATAAACACCTGCTGCGCCCTGCCCTTGAAACCAGCTCTCTGTCTCCCATCGTGTTCATTACAGTTTTATGCAGGTGATGTCAGAAGGCATTCACTGTTCCATAATGTGATTGTTACGCAACAGGTCAGTTAACACGCGCTGCCTGTTAATTATCTATAGGCAATGTTTCAACTTGTCAATTTCAAATAATTTTGTAACAAGTTGTATTTTCTAACAACAGTTTGAATTGAGGTGTGTTCCGCCTGCTCATTAATTCGCATTGAAGTAGTCCATTTCAGCATTGCAGACTATTAGGATGCACGAATTGGCACATTTTCTGGCTGACGCTCGGATTGTCTTCCTTGTTGTTTTCCTAACAAATAATAACTTTGGACATGTGTGCGTTCCTATCAAATTAAGTGCCTTATTTTCTGTATATTGTGTTGTTGTTTCTACTGTTGCATACAGTATTATGTATTGTAGCGACCCGCACAGACAGCTGTGTGTTATGTGCTAGGCTATTAGTGGGTTGTGTTGTACTTACCAGTGTTCACGGGGTCCGACATGCCAATCAACCTGCTATCTGCCAATCACGGGAATGCCTGGAATGTTCTGATGCCGGGCTTCCTGGCGGAGTGGCGTGGAGGGGGGTTGGGCAGGGGGATGGAGCATTGGAAGTTAAGACCAGGTTTAGCAATTGTTCTCTCTCTTACGTCTGGCCTTCACAAGAGAAGCTCACAGTTGGTTTGTGGGGTATCTTTCATTTATTTGGCGTTTGCTACGGCCAAACAGTAGCCCGTGTAAAGTTGGGTTAATAAACCGTCAATTCGTAAACTCAAGCCTCAGTCTGGACAATTGTTCCTTTATGATCTAGTCAGGTCATTACAGTATGTATGTGTGTATGTATGTATGGAGCATTATGTATTTACAGTTTTATTCACATGTTTTCAAGTACTGGTAACAAATAATGCATTTCGATTATTGCATAGAATGTAATGGACAACTATGATGAGGGTAAAATACTTTTTTGAAGGTTGTACTGCTTATAATGAGATAATGCTAAGCTATTTGCCAGCTATGTGTGGCGCAATGCATTCTGGGTGTCACATAAACATCTGTCAGACCAAAGATGTTATAATGAGGTGAAGGAATGGTTCACTCATCTTTCAGGTAAACTTCAGGTAAAGTGAATGAAGGGAAGTGAATCATCATAGACGGCACACCCCCTTCAACATGCATACTGCAAACAGACCAAACTCATCTTGTCTCCTCTTATTATCTTTGGTTGACTCGAAAAACAAACATGGCGGTGTGCACAAACTACCCATCCTCGGATTACTTTCAATTTCTAGAAAGGGTTTTACACAATTATTTCAATCAATGTTGAGCTGACCCGTGATGTGATGAATAATAAATAGTAATTGCTATTAGCTAATTCATATTGTGGTTTCTAGCAGTCGAGAGTTATCTAAATATGACCGCTTGTGTAATGCCAGTCTTTCCTCAGTTAGCGCTAGGACTAATGTAGCCTACGTTTTCCGGTTTGGATGATTGTGTGCTGTTGCTACTTCTGTGAAAGTCTGAACATTGCATCTAAAAATAAATTTGTCACATTCAGGACATAACTTTGTAAGGACTGTGTTTGTGCAAAATGATTCTGTGAAAAAACAGTATGGCCAGCTCAAATGCTGACTGTTGCATCAATCAAAACGTTCTAAATAAGCATTCTAATCAAACCGGTTGATCGTACGCTCCAGGGACCACTATAGACTGATCACACCCGTTTGTTGGTACATGTGAAAAGGTTAAAGTAATGATGGACTGTTGTTTCTCTTTGCTTATTTGAGCTTCTTCTTGCCATAATATAGACTTGGTCTTTTACCAAATAGGGCTGTCTTCTGTGTACCACCCCTACCTTGTCACAACACAACTGATTGGCTCAAACACATTAAGAAGGAAAGAAATTCCGCCAATTAACTTTTAACAAGGCACACCTGTCAATTAGTTGAAATGCATTGCGAAGCTGTCATCAAAGCAAATGGTGGCTACTTCGAAGAATCTCAAATATAAAGTATGTTTAACACTTTTTTGGTTACTGCATGATTCCATACGTGTTATTTTATAGTTTTGATGTCTTCACAATTATTCTACAATGTAGAAAATAGTAAAAAATTAAGAAAAACCCTTGCATGAGTACGTGTCCAAACTGACTCATCATGAGACCCAGATGCAGACACGTGAGGCAGATGGTTCAAGACTCAGAGATGAATTGAATATACAGGAAACTAGAAACAGAAGACAAAGGACAGTGAGACACAGGTTTTATCTTGGACACATGAAATGTAGGAAGGATACGGAGGGTGCGGGGCAACAGAAGGTGAACAGCAGCGGGGCCAAGGATATTAGAGATAGGGAAAGGGCTGATGAAACGGGGGGAAAGTTTGCAAGATTCCACCAGGAGGGGCAGATCCCGAGTAGACAGCCATACCCTCTGGGGGAGCCGCGGTTCGGTGGCGGTCCACCTGTAGACGATACCTGGAGGTGATCTTAAGAGTGGACCGTGCACTCTTCCAGGTACACCGACAGTGGCATACATACATATTGGCCAAGGGTATGTTGCCTTCCTCTTGCTCAGGGAAGAGCGAGGTCTGATAACCCACAGAGCACTCAAAGGGCAAGAGACCAGTGGTCGAGAAGGGAAGGGTTATCCGGGCATACTCCACCCACACGAATTGCTGGCTCCTGGTGGTGTTATTGGCCTGATTGGCACGCTCCGATTGGACGTTAGATTGAGGATGAAACCCGAAGGACAGGGTGGCCGACGGCCCAGAATCAGGACGAGAACTGAGGACCATGATCGGAGACTATATCGACCAGAAGTCCATGGATTCAGAAGATGTGCTTGGGCCCCTGGATAAGAGAAATGGGCCCATTCTAGGACCGGCGAATGGGAACAATCCGTGACGAAAAACCGGTCAGTCGGGCAACCTCAGGGTCCTTGCCTTGTGGACCAGGCCCTCGATACCCCAGACGAGTGTCGCTCGTTCACGTGAGAGGTAGCTAGTGTTCCTTTGCTTTTCTACATTCAAAGGAATTCTCCGGTTGGAACATTATTGAAGATTTATGTTAAAAACATCCTAAAGATTGATTCTATACATCGTGTGACATGTTTCTACGGACTGTAACGGAACGTTTGGACTTTTCGTCTGGACCTAGTGCTCGCGCCTCATGAAGATGGATTATTGGGCTGAACGCGTTAACAACAAGGAGGCATTTGGACATAAATGATGAACTTTATCGAACAAATCAAACATTTATTGTGGAACTGGGATTCCTGGGAGTGCATTCTGATGAAGATCATCAAAGGTAAGTGAATATTTAAAATGCTATTTCTGACTAATTTTGACTAATTTTGACTACACAACATGGCGGATATTTCTCTGAGCACCGTACTCAGATTATAGCATGGTTTGCTTTTTCCGTTAAAAAAATTGAAATCTGACACAGCGGTTGCATTAAGGAGAAGTCTTTAATTCTGTGAATAACACTTGTCTCTTTTATCAATGTTTATTATGAGTATTTCTGTAAATTGATGTGGCTCTGTAAATTGATGTGGAAGCAAAACACTACTGAACGTAACACGCCAATGTAAACTGAGATTTTTGGATAGAAATATGCACTTTATCGAACAAAACATACACCCCTAGACATAGGAAGTTTTAAACTCAGTTTTTCACAATTCCTGACATTTAATCCAAGTAAAAATTCCCTGTTTTAGGTCAGTTAGGATCACCACTTTATTTTAAGAATGTGAAATGGCAGAATAATAGTAGAGAGAATGATTTATTTCAGCATGTATTTCTTTCATCACATTCCCAGTGGGTCAGAAGTTTACATGCACTCAATTAGAATTTAGTAGCATTGCCTTTAAATTGTTTAACTTGGGTCAAACGTTTCAGGTGGCCTTCCACAAGCTTCCCACAATAAGTTGGGTGAATTTTGGCCCATTCCTCCTGACAGAGCTGGTGTAACTGAGACAGGATTCTAGGCCTCCTTGCTCGCACATGCTTTTTCAGTTCTGACCACAACTTTCTATAGGATTGAGGTCAGGGCTTTGTGATGGCCAATCCAATACCTTGACATTGTTGTCCTTAAGCCATTTTGCCACAACTTTGGAGTATGCTTTGGGTGTTTGTCCATTTGGAAGACCCATTTGCAACCAAGCTTTAACTTCCTTACTGATGTCTTGAGATGTTGCTTCAATATATCCACGTCATTTTCCTCCCTCATGATGCCATCTACTTTGTGAAGTGCACCAGTCCCTCCTGCAGCAAAGCACCCCACAACATGATGCTATCAGCCCTGTGCTTCACAGTTGGGATGGTGTTCTTTGGCTTGCAAGCATCCCCCTTTTTCCTCCAAACATAACGATGGTCATTATGGCCAAACAGTCCTATTTTTGTTTCATCAGACCAGAGGACATTTCTCCAAAAAATACACTCTTTGTCCCCCATGTGCAGTTGCAAACCGTAGTCTGGCTTTTTTATGGTGGTTTATGAGTAGAGGCTTCTTCCTTGCTGAACGGCCTTTCAGGTTATGTCATTATAGGACTCGTTTTACTAAGGATATACTGTAGATACTTTTGTTCCTGCTTCCTCCAGCATCTTCACAAGATGTTGTTCTGGGATTGATTTGGACTTTTCGCACCAAAGTACGTTCATCTCTAGGAGACAGACCGCGTCTCCTTCCTGAGCTGTATGACGGCTGCGTAGTCCCATGGTGTTTATACTTTCGTACTATTGTTTGTACAGATGAACCTTCAGGCGTTTGGAAATTGCTCCCAAGGATGAACCCGACTTGTGGAGGTCTCCAACTTTTTGTCTTGGCTGATTTCTTTTGATTGTTCCATGATGTCAAGCAAAGAGGCATTGAGTTTGAAGGTTGGCCTTGAAATACATCCACAGGTACACCTCCAATTGACTCAAATTATGTCAATTAGCCTATCAGAAGCTTATAAAGCCATGAAATCATTTTTTAAATGTTTTCCTAAGCTGTTTAAAGGCACAGTCAACTAACTTAGTGTATGTTAACATCTGACCCACTGGAATTGTGATACCACCAGGAATTAAGGTGAATTAAGTGAAATAATCACAATTGTTGAAAAAATGTATTCTGTCATGCACAAAGTTGATGTCCTAAGTGACTTGCCAAAACTATAGTTTGGTAACAAGAAATGTGTGGAGTGGTTGAAAAACTAGTTTTAATGACCTAAGTGTATGTAAACTTCTGACTTCCACTGTAGGTGTTGCTCTAGTCCAGATGTGTTAACTTCTTGCGTCGAGCCATCCCGGATCCGGGATCGTGACTACAGCCTCAAGCTCATTACCATAACGCAACGTTAACTATTCATGAAAATCGCAAATGAAATTAAATCAATATGCTAGTTCTCAAGCTTAGCCTTTTGTTAACAATACTGTCATCTCAGATTTTCAAAATATGCTTCTCAACCATAGCAAAACAAGCATTTGTGTAACAGTATTGATAGCTAGCGTAGCATTTAGCATAGCATTTAGCGTTAGCATTCAGCAGGCAACATTTTCACAAAAACCAGAAAAGCATTCAAATAAAATAATTTACCTATGAAGAACTTCGGATGTTTTCAATGAGGAGACTCTCAGTTAGATAGCAAATGTTCAGTTTTTCCTGAAAGATTATTTGTTTAGGATAAATCGCTCTGTTTTCTGCATCACGTTTAGCTACGAAAAAAACCTGTATCCAGGATTGTGTAAATCTATCCGCAAGCTCATTAGCATAACGCAACGTTAACTATTCATGAAAATCGCAAATGAAATGAAATAAATCTATTTGCTCTCAAGCTTAGCCTTTTGTTAATAACAACACTGTCATCTCAGATTTTCTAAATATGCTTTTGAACCATAGCTAAACAAGCATTTGTGTAACAGTATTGATAGCCTAGCATAGGATTATCCCTGGCATTCAGCATGCAACATTTTCACAAAAAACAGAAAAGCATTCAAATAAAATAATTTACCTTTGAAGAACTTCAGATGTTTTCAATGAGGAGACTCTCAGTTAGATAGCAAATGTTCAGTTTTTTCAAAAATATTATTCGTGTTGACAAATCGCTCCGTTTTCTTCATCACGTTTGGGTAAGAAATAAAAAAATAAAAATAATAATAATAAAAAAATTAAGTCATTAAAACGCGAACTTTTTTCCAAATTAACTCCATAATATCGACAGAAACATGGCAAACAATGTTTAGAATCATTCCTCAAGGTGTTTTTCACATATCTATCGATGATAAATCCTTCATTCCTCCTCCACATTCAGATTTGAAAAGCAGAGAAATAGAGGCAGATTTTGATATATTTAATACTTTTTAAACTTCTCAACTCTCAAATTTTTGCCCATCTTCATTCACTTTCATGGGACTTTTTGCAACATTCTAAATCTCCCCATCATGACTTCCAACATTCGATTCACTGTAAATTCAACAATGCAACTTCTGAAACAAATCGACTTTTGACACTACTTTGACGCCCCAGGCTGTGTAAGGGCTACAGTACCAGTCAAAAGTTTGGACACACCTACTCATTCAAGGGTTTTTCTTTATTTTTACTATTTTCTACAATCTAGAATAATAGTGAAGACATCATAATTAAGAAAAAAACACTTATGGAATCATGTAGTAACCAAAAGTGTTAAACAAATCAAAATATATTTTATATTTGAGATTCTTCGAAGTAGCCACTCTTTGCCTTGATGACAGCTTTGCACACTCGACATACCTGGAATGCATTTCAATTAACAGGTGTGCCTTGTTAAAAGTTAATTTGTGAAATGTCTTTCTTGCATTTGAGCCAATCAGTTGTGTTGTGACAAGATAGGGGTGCTATACAGAAGTTAGCCCTATTTGGTAAAAGTCCATATTATGGCAAGAACAGCTCAGATAAGCGAAGAGAAACGACAGTCCATCATTACTTTAAGACATGAAGGTCAGTCAATCCGGAACATTTCAAGAAATTTGAAGTGCAGTCTCAAAAAAAACATCAAGCGCTATGATCAAACAGGATCTCATGAGGACCGCCACAGGAAAGGAAGACCCAGAGTTACTTCTGCTGCAGAGGATGAGTTCATTAGAGTTAGCAGCCTCAGAAATTGCAGCCCAGATAAATGCTTCAAAGAGTTCAAGCAACAGATATATCTCAACATCAACTGTTGAGAGGAGCCTGTGTGAATCAGGCCTTCATGGTTGAATTGCTGCAAAGAAACAACTACTAAAGGACACCAATAATAAGAAGGGACTTGCTTAGGCCAAGAAACCTGAGCAATGGACATTAGAAATCTGTCCTTAAGTCTGGTGAGTCCAAATTTGAGATTTTTAGTTCCAACCGCCGTGTCTTTGTGAGACAGGTGAATGGATAATCTCCACATGTGTAGTTCCCACCCTGAAGCATGGTGGAGGAGGGGTGATGGTGTTGGGGTGCTTTGCTGGTGACACTGTCAGTGATTTATTTAGAATTCAAGGCACACTTAACCAGCATGGCTACCGAAGCATATCATTTGTTTTCCAACAGGACAATGACCCAACATACCTCCAGGCTGTGTAAGGGTTATTTGACCAAGAAGGAGATTGATGGAGTGCTGTATCAGATGAGCTGGCCTCCACAATCACCCGTTCTCAACCCAATTAAGATGGTTTGGGATGAGTTGGACCATAGAGTTAAGGAAAGGCAGCCAACAAGTGCTCAGCATATGTGGGAACTCATTCAAGACTTTTGGAAAAGCATTCCAGGTTAAGCTGGTTGAGAAAGTGCCAAGAATGTACAAAGTTGTCATCAAGGCAAAGGGTGACTACTTTGAAGAATCTAAAATATATTTTTGGTTACTACACAATTTCATATATGTGATTTCATAGTTTGAATGTCTTTACTGTTATTCTTCAATGTAGAATATTAAGAAAAACCCTTGAATGAGTAGGTGTCCAAACTTTTGACTGGTACTGTAGTTGTCAGCCAGTTATTGTTATGCAAAAGTCTGCCGTTCTCATGGTAATTGGCCGTTAATTAACATAAACATGTTTAGCATCTCCAGGCCTCCACTGATGTGTGCCCTTGGAACATCTACATTTAAAAATGTATATATATATATATATATATATATATATATATATATACACCATCCAAATAAATCCATTATGTATTTTATTTATTATGATATGACGAAGAGCAGAATAGATTTGGCCTACTGTATGTTAGCCTATCTGGCTATGCGCAACGCCATAGGTTTGTTCATTTAGTGAACAAGATATGCTTAAGATATCCAATGCCATTCTATTCCAATGTATGATTTTATAAAAAGAAAAATATAATTGAACTTAGCTGAATAAAATCCCAATGATATTTTTCCCATTAAGGAACGAGTATGCATATGAAGTGGCTATTTTGACATGAAACAGGTCCAATACAATAGAGCTATTTAGCAACTTTAGTTGTGAATGATAACATTTCGAATGACTTAGACATCAAAACATATATGGGCTGCATGATGCGACTACAGGCAATTGATGATTTCAGAAAGTGGCTAAAAAAGCTTGCGCTCTTGTCCTTGCTCAAGCTGCACATGCTATTCTCTCATTGAGTGATCATATGTTCACCCATCAGACTATTCTCTATTTAATCTTGTCTTTACTACTATGTCAAATTAGTTTTAATTTAGATTGGCCCATTATCAAATAGGCAGGAACAAGGGCAGGAGCAAAAATACATATCATCTGTATTCCCTGGAATAGTGAATGGTTCCTTTTTTTCAATTATGCCAGGTGGGCTACGAATATTTCACTCCAAGCATCAACCACTGTTTGAGGTGCATGCAGCCTCTCCCTGCACAACAGGCGATATCCGCCCAAACTCTGTATGACATGGGCTCTCCAAACCTGTTCCTGCAGCTACCCAGTGCTTCATTTGGAAAATCAAGTGAAGTATGTTCAGGAACATTAATCGTAATAGGTTTTAAGCAACTAAAAATATTTAATTAAACTATTGACAGCCCCTCTCTCTGCATGCTCCAGAAAGGAATGAAGGAGAGAGAGGAGTATATGGAAACGCATGTTGGTGAGATATTCTGTAGCTAAAGGTAATGTGTCAGCCTATTCATTATACAAATATAAAAATCCAAATTTGTAAGTTATTCTAAATCAAATACATTATAATTGTAGGCTAATTCTGTAAGCCGTCCTGCACAACCAATGAACCAACAGCATCGCTTAAGTATATACGCTCTCTCCCAGACTCAAGGATAGAAAGTTTGGAGTGTAGCATTAGGTAACCAGTCCATCCTGTATGCAGTCCATACAGTCCACACTCAAAGGCGGTTACAATAATTTGTTTAATTTTGGAGAACAGGATAGACCAGTTAGACCAAAGCCATCTTACATTTAAAAAAAAAAATTAAATTCTTTGTCAAGATAATCCATCCACCTGACAAGTGTGACATATTAAGAAGCTGATTAAACAGCAGGATCACGCTCTCCGTAGCCGATCTGAGCAAGACCTTTAAACACGTCAACATTCATAAGGCCGCTGGGCCAGACATGCACGGACCAACTGGCAAGTGTCTTCACTGACATTTTCAACCTCTCCCTGGCCGAGTCTGTAATACCTACAAGTTTCAAGCTGACCAACATAGTCCCTGTGCCCAAGAAAGCGAAGGTAAACTGCCGAAATGATTTCCGCCCGTAGCACTCGCGTTGGTAGCCACAAAGTGCTTTAAAAAGCTGGTCAAGGCTCACATCAACTTCACCATCCCAGAAACCCTTGACTCACTCCAATTCACATACCACCCCAACAGATCCACAGATGACGCAATCTCAATCGTGCTCCGCACTGCCCTTTCACACCTGGAAAAAAGGAACACCTATGTGAGAATGCTGTTCCTTGACTACAGCTCAGCATTCAACACCATAGTGCCCACAAATCTCATCACTAAGCTAATGACCCTGGGACTAAACACCTGCGTTTGTAACTAGATCCTGGCCCTCATGACGGGCCGCCCCCAGGTGGTCAGAGTAGGCAACAACATATCTGCCACGCTGATCCTCAACACGGGGTGCGAAGCTTAGTCCCCTCCTGTACTCCCTGTTCTCCCACAACTGCGTGGCCAAGCAAGACTCCAACACCATCAATACATTTCTTGAGGACACAACAGTTGTAGACCACTGCTCCTGAGTTGTGCAGTGGTCTAAGACACTGCATCTCAATGCAACAGGTGTCACTGCAGTACTTGGTTCAAATCCAAGCTGCATCACATCCAGCCATGATTGGGAGTCCCATAGGCCAGTGCACAATTGGCCCAGCGTCGTCTGGGTTTGGCCGTGGTAGGCCGTCATTGTAACTAAGAATTTGTTTTTAACTGTTCAAATTAAATAAAGGTTAAATTAATTGTTGTGATCTACCCTTAGAAGCTTTTGTTATGTTTCTTTATTTGTAGTAATTGCAAAAAGAAGGAGACATGTTCAAGTGATAACATATAC